>NC_041380.1:276059731-276133574 GCF_002162155.2 Triticum dicoccoides | reverse complement strand
GCGACCTCGCCCTCGCCCCCGACCTCCCAACCTCGACCGTCGTAAGGCCTCCTCCTCACCCCTGCACCCTCTATAAGCCCCCCACCTGTATTGCCCCGAGACCGTTTTTTTTTGACTGGGAACTGTGGGTCAAAACCCCCACAACAGATCAAAACTTTATTGAAAAACAACAGATACAACAAGTTGATTACAAGGAGTAACCAGGTTACAAGAAAGAAGAAAAAAAGAAAGCCCTACCAAACTAGCTTAAGGGGGGAGGTAAGAAATCCACTTGAGCAGGTCACCGTTGCGCCAGGTGTCTTCCAGTTTTTCGCTGTTGTTGCCTTGTCATTTGCTTGCGTGTTGCATATTACCATGTAATCATGTGCATTGCATCATCATGTTTTCAAAACTTGCATCCGTCCCGGTCTCCTCATTCTCTCTGTTGTCCGTTCTGAGTCCAAACACACTTGCACGCGCCCGCGGCATGTTCGAAATATTATTTTATAAGTGGCCGGAAAATGTTCTCAGAGGGATGAAAGTTGACATGCGGTGTTGTTATGTTGTCAGTAGACCTCCTATCAAGTTTCATCGCATTCGGAGCTTGTTTGATAGCCCAACCATTAAACATATAGCGGCACTATAGCCGGTCACACGTTGGACGTTTTCGGTTTCCGGAAACCTTGTCGGGCTGCATTTCCGTCTGTCTCTTCTCAGCCCGAGACCTCTCCTGCACAGCCCACAAATCCCACCTAGTTCCCCCTCTATCTCGAACCGCACAATCTTGATCGGAGGCTCCGAAACGCTCCAGAAACCCCCTAGACCCAAATCCTAGCAAAACACGCTATATATAGACCCCCTAGTCCATTTTCGGACTAATCCTAGTCTAAACCTACCCCTAGCCTCCCCTAACCCTCAGCCGCCGCCACCTCCCCCCTCTACCTCGTTTTCCGCTCCCGACCGCATCGCCTCCGCCACTTGGCGCCGCCTGTGCGGCCAGCGCCGCCGCCCTCCACCATCAAGAGGCCGCCACGTCGCCCAACCATCCAACCACCTCCCCGCAGCCCTCCCGGCCCGTAGCAGGCCCGTTCGGGTCTGAAGCATCGCGCCGCCGTCCACGCGAGCCCGTCGCGCTGTCCTCCTTGCGCCCGATCTAGGTCAAAGGAAGGAGCCCCTTGATCCCGAGCCGCCGCCCCGTGTGCTAGCCAGCACTGTCGCTCCGCCTCCCGCTGGCGAGATCCACCGCCTGAGCACCCACTAGGAGAGCCCCGCCGCTGCAGATGAGCCCCGCCGCTCACTCCCTTCCTCCCGTCGGTCTTCTTCTTCCTCCCTGCTCTCACGATCTCTATCTCACTCTCTTTCCCATGGCTCTACAGGAATCACCACCGCCGTTTGCGAACGTCGTCGCCAGTGCCGCCGGATCTGGCTGGGAAGGGGCTCCCTCACCTGGATCCGCTGCCCTTGCCGGTTTTGCGCCTTCGCCGACCTCCCCTGCTTCTGCCTCAAGCAGGAGGAGACGCTCGCAGGCATTCGCCTGCATCGCCGTTGACCGTGCTGGCCAGCGCGTGGGCCATGAGAGCGTGAGGCCCAGCAGCGCCTGTCCTTCGCCCGCTCCTCTGGCCCAGCTCCCGCGTCAAGCCTGCCAACCTTCACGGGCCAAGGCCCATTGGTGAGGCAGCACCCGAGCCCCCCTTGCACTGTTGGGCCGGCCTCTGATTCAGCATGTTCATTTTTTTTCTTCTGTTGTCAGCGATTTGTTAATTTCTCAGAGGTTGGCATATTTACAGAACTGTCCCTATTTTAAACTACTAATAACTTTTGAACCGTGCATCCAAATAAAACTTGTCATATATCTAACATGCTTAGAATTTGATCTAGTTTCACAATATCCAACTTTCATGCATGTTTGCAATGTTTAAAATGTTGTTTGCATTAATTTGTGTAAATGCCATGTTTAAATGGTTTATTTCATAACTAAATAACCGTAGCTCCAAACTTAATAAACTTTCTATGTAAATGGGGTATAAAAATGCCTAGTTTAACATGGTGGCTTTACTTTGCATGTTTAATAACTCTAAAATTTTGTATAGGGCAGAACAGTACCAACTCTAAAATATGCACATGAGGATTTTCCGGAATTGTTGTTTGTTGTTTCCGGCCTCATTTAAACTTGACTAGATAGTTAGTTTATGTATGCTTCACCTCTTGCCATGTTAATCAACATTTAATATTGTTGGGTACATAAATGAGATCAAACTAAATAACTTGAATATGGTGTTCCATCAATATGCAACACCGGATCTTGTTGCATATTGAGCTCCACTTAATTTGTAGCATTGTTTATACACATTGCCATGCCATGCCTCATTAAACCGGACATGCATCATACTTGGTTGTGCATCATGCCATGTTTATGTGGTGGTTGTTTACTATGTTGCTTGCTTCTTTCCGGGTTGCTTCTCTCGTTAGCTTCGGTTTTGATCCAGAGTTGTGAGGATTCGTTCGACTCCGTCCGTTTGTCTTCTTCATGGACTCGTTCTTCTTCCTTGTGGGATCTCAGGCAAGATGACCATACCCTCGAAATCACTTCTATCTTTGCTTGCTAGTTGTTCGCTCTATCGCTATGTCGCGCTGCCTACCACCTGTTATATCATGCCTCCCATATTGCCATGTCAAGCCTCTAACCCACCTTCCTAGCAAACCGTTGCTTGGGTAAGTTACCGCTTTGCTCAGCCCCTCTTATAGCGTTGTTAGTTGCAGGTGAAGCTGAAGTTTGTTCCATGTTGGAACATGGATATGTTGGGATATCACAATATCTCTTATTTAATTAATGCATCTACACACTTGGTAAAGGGTGGAAGGCTCGGCCTTGTGCCTGGTGTTTTGTTCCACTCTTGCCGCCCTAGTTTCCGTCATACCGGTGTTATGTTCCTTGATTTTGCGTTCCTTACGCGGTTGGGTGTTATGGGAACCCCTTGACAGTTCGCTTTGAATAAAACTCCTCCAGCAAGGCCCAACCTTGGTTTTACTTTTGCCTAACAACCTATTACCCTTCCCTTGGGTCGGCCAACCCAAGGGTTATCTTTATTTTAACCCCCCCCTAGGCCAGTGCTTCTGTAAGTGTTGGTCCAAACCGGGCAACCTGCGGGGCCACCTCGGGGCAACTTGAGGGCTGGTTTTACTCGTAGCTTGACCTATCCGGTGTGTCCTGAGTACGAGATATGTGCAACTCCTATCGGGATTGTCGACACATCGGGCGGCTTTGCTGGTCTTGTTTTACCATTGTCGAAATGTCTTGTAATCAGGATTCCGAGACTAATCGGGTCTTCCCGGGAGAAGGAATATCCTTCGTTGACCGTGAGAGCTTGTGATGGGCTAAGTTGGGACACCCCTGCAGGGTTTGAACTTTTGAAAGCCATGCCCGCGGTTATGTGGCAGATGGGAATTTGTTAATGTCCGGTTGTAGAGAACTTTACACTTAACTTAATTAAAATGCATCAACCGCGTGTGTAGTCGTGATGGTCTCTTCTCAGCGGAGTCCTAGAAGTGAACACGGTTCTTGTGTTATGCTTGAATGTAAGTAGATTCAGGATCACTTCTTGATCACTTCTAGCTTCACGACCATTGCGTTGCTTCTCTTCTCGCTCTTATTTGCGTATGTTAGCCACCGTACCAGCTTAGTGCTTGTTGCAGCTCCACCTCACTACCTTCTCCTACCCATAAGTTTAAATAGTCTTGATCTCGCGGGTGTGAGATTGCTGAGTCCTCGTGACTCACAGATACTTCCAAACAGTTGCAGGTGTCGATGATACCAGTGCAGGTGACGCAACCGATCTCAAGTGGGAGCTCGATGAAGATCTTGTTCGTTGTGTTGTTTCGTGTCCTGTTGAACAGTAGAGGAGCCCAGTTGGGATGATCGGGGATCTAGCATTTGGGGTTGTCTTTCTTTATTTTGATCAGTAGATGTTCCTCCTTTATATGCATATCACCTGTAGCCCCCAAGTCTTAAGAAGGGAGCATAGTAACAGCTTAAGACTTGCTTCACTATAAATGTTGCAACCTTGAAGAAATTCAGGTTGTTCATCTCAATCACTAGTCAAAACTGAATATTCCACATATGTAGCCCCCAAGTGCCGGGTTGTCATGCTTGCAGCAGCCTGGGACTTGTAATTGCCTTATGCTCATAAAAACTTTCAATCAGTGTAGCCCCCAAGGGCTGGGTCATTATGCAATAATGAGCAGGGACTTTGTAGATATGATCATCTAGACTTGAACAGCAACGTGTAGGCCCCAAGGGCCGGCTCAGTAAGATAATATTGAGCTAGGACTCTATATATACTTCTTTGAAAAGAACATCATATGATGTAACCCCCATCATGGGGCTTGAACCCACGTCCACAAGGTTAAGAGCTTTGTGCTTTACCAACTGAGCAGTGGACCCTTCAATATAATGGATTAAGACTTGTGTACCTTGAATTGTTGACAGGAGCAATTGATAACCCCCAAGGGCCGGCTCATTATGATGTGATGACTCGGATCTTTAATAAGGCCAGTAAAAATGAGTTTGCATTAGCCCCTAAGTGCCACAGTGCATGCTGGTAGTGACATGGGACTTGCATATTTGACATAATCTCCACTTGAATAATGTAGCCCCCAAGTGTCGGGTCGTAAGCCTGCAGTGACTCGGGACTATTCCTTCCATTCTAGAATAAATTATATCCATTGATAAAATAATGACCATTACGCTGAAGCGACTTTGAAAACCTCACTTATAATACTGGTTATTGATAACCATAATAAAAATCCAGCCATGTTGGCTATTCAAGATTTGAATAATATAATCCGGTATGAAAATCTCAATCATTCAATATCATCATGACAATCCAGCCAAGTTTGTCTATTAATGATTTTGAATACCTTATCGGTTGACAAGTAAATCCGGAGTTTAAATACTCAGTGGCTCTTGGCCGATGCCGACTTAATGCGCATCCATTGTAATCTAGGATGTTTGTAACCCGGCGGCTTATAGCCTTTGTGAAAATCAATAATTGATAACCCTTTTGAGACACCAATTTCAATTTTTGATGATGGGCTTGAAATTAATCATTTATGTAAGTCATAGCTCTGCAAATCCTGCATAGAGTTTAAACAACATATGCCCTGATGACTTAATGTCAAAAGCCAGGGCGGGTAACAACCCAAATATAATATAGTCTTATGTAATTATGGAAAAGACTAGCATTAAGGCCATTCAAGCCTAAACATACTGGAAACTTTGAAGTTAAAAACCAGGGCGGGTTATCCAACCTCGCATATTCATATAACCAGGAAAACATACTTGTAGGATTGATTTATACTGCTGGCTTACATTGCCATCCCAGTGAATGTAATAATCCAATGATTTATAAGCGCATGATTCCAATGGCGCAATACAAAATATACTGGCGACTTATAGTCCAAAGCCAGGCCGGTTAATAAACACTGGATAATTTCTCATCATACACTGGCGACTTATAGTCCAAAGCTAGGCCGGGTTAATAAACACCGGATGATTTCTCATCATACACTGGCGACTTATAGTCCAAAGCCAGGCCGGGTTAATAAACATAGAATAATTTCATATATGAACCATAAGGCATCACAGCCTGCATCGGTTTTCAAACATGTATTAACATGTCATAGAAGATAAACCTCAAAAGCTTTCAAATAGAAATCGAAAGAAAAACAAGGCTTTTCATAGGGTGCCAGGCCTAAAAATCAAGTGCTTTCAAGGGCCGCACAGCCACTGAGTTAAACCTTCAAACAAACCTTATAAGCCGGGCCTCACATAATCAATCATCGTTTTAGCTCTGACAAGTTCAGGGTCTATATAAGATTTGCTTTCAAAAGTATGGCGGGTCATTCCAGGATTACCTGGGCAGAGTGGCAGACTTAAAAAGGTAGGATAACCCAGGTTTTTAGGTGAATGCACCTGGCTTCCAAGCCTGGCTTTTAAGCCTATTACAAAGGTCATAAAAACTCTTGTCCGTTGAACAAAGAGCCCCCAAGTAATATTTTTGAGCTGTGCTCGCCGGATACCTATGTTTGAGTTGTGTTGTGCAACAAACTCTCTTTGGTCCCTTTAACCTGGGTAGCAAGCCCCCATGTGTTTTGTAAGCATGGCGTATAAGCCGGGTCAAAGGGTAATCATAGCTTCGCTCAATGAGCAATAAGCCCCCATGTAACCATAATAAGATAATCCATAAGGCAGGATACCCATGTTTGAACTGCGCATCATGGCAACAAGTTCTCTTCGGCAACCTTTATTTTTTCTGAGAACTCAAACTTGCAAGAGATGAATTCTTTTTGAACTGGAATTTCAAACCGGATATTGAGAGCTTTAAAGCTTTGTGAGAGACAGATTTCCCTTGAATCGAATTTTGAACCAGAATCCTTCCTGATAACCCAGAATTCTTCTATTGAGCCTGAACTCTATGATTGTCAATCACTTTTTTAAGCCAGAAATTTTCTAACGGCCATCAAATTTTCACCAACAGGGTAGCAGCCTCCAGGGCCGGGTTATTTTTCCCTCCAATGACCCAGAGTTCTTGAATTTTGCTAAAACTGGCAACATTTGCTGAATCATGTCATCATAGCCCTCGAGTCTTAAGACGACTCGAAAAGTTGGCTTGAGATTCTTCATATTTTGATCGTAGCATAAGATGTATATCATTAGCGTGTTAATGCGATGTGAATCTATAGAAGGTTGAGGTGACTGTGGCGGGTTATAGATGATCCCGTATGAGCTGTGTCAGCAACTCGGCCAATGGTTCATCCCAACTGGCTCTTTTGAAGTTAACCAAAATGTAGTGGCGGCGACTTGTGCGCCTGCCCATTGAGCCATCTAGTGCAGACGGTGGTTGATAATATATGATAATTTGCCGCCAATTTGTTGAAAGAAAGAACCGGGCTACTCGAGCAGTGACTTTCTTGTACTCAATAAACAGCTCATGCAGACAGATGCGACCCGGTGTGTTGATGTAGACCAGCCCACGAAAGACGGACGGTAAACACGACCGCAACATCAGAGGCGGCACAGACAGATGAGTCGGCCGTGGCGTTGTAAGACGGTGCAGACGGACGAGTCAACCATGTCATATTGATGTAAATTGGGCCGTAAAAACACCGGTTTGCACATATATTCGTCGAGCATCATGGCACGGTCAGATGCTAGCGCATGATAACGATGGCACGAGCTATACATCCATGACACGACCATCACTCTTGAAGTGAACAATTGTCCTGCGTCAAAAAATATCACATGCCAAAGTAATTGTTCACACAAAAATTAATATGTGCTATGAAAAAAATAGGACAGATATCACCTTTGATGATTTGTCCAGAGAACAGATGATCCGCAGATGATTAGTACTGCATAAAACATGCACATCGTCGGACTTGTCCAGGTTATAATGCTCCATCCTTTCTGCTGGCTGCTGAGATAGCGAACGCAAACGGTAGCATCTATTGTAAGTATGGCATCTGTGATAACATATGGTAGAGACAGAAGCAAACTCCAGCAGGACCGGCTCACAGTAGCAAAGGTCACCGGGCGACCGCGGCAGCTCAACAGTAGCAGAGGTCGGGTCGGAGTGGCTCGGAAGCGGCAGCTCCATGAGGCGGTTCAAGGCAGCAAGGGCCGCTCGGAAGTGACAGGAACGGAGCGTGGACGACATGGAGCAGCACAACGCAGGCGCTCGTGGAGGCTTAGGCGCGGCTTAGGCGCGATAGCTCAGGGTGCAAGGAGGCCGTGGGAACGGTAGCTCAAACATGGAGGAAACAGCCTGATGCAGAGAGTTCAATGGCAACTTGATGCGTCGGCGAAAGCAGACTGATGTGGCACCACAGCTGAGGAGCAAAGCCAAGGCGAGGCTTTGGTGTTGACTTGGCATAGCAGTAGCCGGCTCAGAATTATAGTACTATTTCTCGATTGATGATGAGTTCTTGGAGTCGGCGGTAGCAAAACCTTTTAATATCACAGGGGCAGTAGGCTGTACCAAAAATTGCGTAATAGCTGGTGGTCTCCTCGGGACTTGAAGCATATATGTGGAGGCGAGGAGGAGTAGGGGAACTCGGCAGCTCTGGCCGTAACCTTGTGTCGGTTTGTCCGTATACGTACACCAGATTAACCCCTTCCATCTTGGACTTGGCGGAGCTGCGGTTTAGATGGATCTCGTCATGTCTGATGACTCAAACAATAGAACCCTTATCCTCTTGATCTCGAAACTTTGCACTGTAAAATCCAAATTTAATGATGACCTTGATCGTCAAACCATCTTTTCTTCATCTGACCAATCACGAGCTTTCCGAAACCCTGAGAAAGATCCTTCCAAGAACTCAACACCACCGTGCGCAGGCCCCATGGTGGGCGCCAACTGTCGTGGATTTATCACGGCAGATATCCTAGTCTTGCTTCCTTTATAGGAGAATATCCCTTATGCCTTTCCTCTTAAGCCGGACCACCATCATAAGAACCGGCCTACTAGGCCTTGGGCCTTGTCGTCCATCTGACCAGCCTGCCGGGTTACTAAAGAGTTGTCAAGATCGGGTGGGTTACCCGTGAATCACCAAGCTCCGGGCGGGTCACCAGTGAGTCGCCAAGATCCAGCTGGGTCATACATCCAGCTAGGTTACACCGCGGGGTATATCCCCGACAGCTTCCGTGCGGCAAGGAGTTCCCCCGGGCTGGGCGGCACCCAAGGCCGACCTCACCTTCGCTGGGGGGATCACCCCGTCACCACCGTCGGCTCGGCCATGCTCCCAATGCTTTGCACGCCCACCATCTGCAGTGTAGCTATCACCAAGACCCTCATCGACGGTGGAGCCGGTCTCAACGTGCTCTCTATGGAGGCTTTCAGCCTTCTTCACGTACCACTCGAACGCCTCCACCCCAGCAAGCCCTTCTCCGGGGTCGGCGGCAGCTCTACCAGCCCCTTGGGGAAAATCCGCCTTCCTGTGACCTTCTACACTCGCGACAACTATTGCACCGAGCTAATCGACTTCGACATCGCCCGCATTGACCTCCCATACAACGCCATCCTCGGATACCCGGCTCTGGCTTAGTTTATGGCGGTGACCCTTCCGGCCTACAACCTCATGAAGATGCCCGGGAGCAAGGACGTCATCACCGTAGTTGGAGACACCAAGGAAGCTTTGGTGGCGCTCAAGTGTGCCCTCAAAACCGCCGCGGTAGCACAACCGGCCAACGAGGCCACCCCAGGGGTTAAAGAGGCCGCGCTAGCAAAGAAGAAGTAGTTGTTCACTCAAGATCGGGCCGAAACCAAACAGGTGCCAGTCGAGGAAGATGGGTCCTCAGGAGCCACCTTCACCATAGCCGCCAACCTCGACCCGAATCAAGAGGAGGCATTGGTGAAGTTCCTGCGTGCAAATAAGGATGTATTTGCCTGGGAACCCAAGCAGTTAGTAAGGGTCCTGTCGTGGAATTGTCACGGCAGATGTCCTAGAGAAAGGACTTAGTCGTAGGGCCATCGCAACTAGGAAGCTTAAAGGGGTTAATCGGGACAAAGGACACGAGAGGTTTTATACTAGTTCGGCCCCTTACGATGAACATAAAAGCCTACGTCTAGTTGTGTTGGCATTGCTGAGGTTTCGATCACCAAGAGGCTCAACTCACCGGCTTGGTTGTCGATCTCTTGTTTCTTGCCCTAAGCCGCCACCGGGTCGTCCCCTTATATACACGGGTTGATGTCTGGTGGCCTACATAATCCCGGCCGGCTCATAATCGTGTCCGTCTCGGTGACTTCCTTTTCATGTCTTTCTTTACAAGTCTTTCCTTACATACGGCAGTTTATAATATCAGGCTTTAAGCCGCCTCCAGGCCTTTGGGCCTTCTATAAGATTTAATAAACTATCATCTTGCATGCTTACTGGGCTTCTTGTGTAACCCACCATTGGGGCTGACCCGGCCCCTTCCGGGCGGGTCATAACTAATAATTATATCCCCAACATTAGGCCCCAGGTTGACTTTGAACTTCGTTCTTTGTCAATCTTCAATACTTAGACAAAATCCATCTTCTTATCTTCGCTGAAGTTTTTGTAACCCGCCGTGACGTCATCTCTTGAAAACACAAAAAACTTTCATGACGTCATCTCCCAACGGATCTTTTATCTTTAATGTTTCCCGAGAATCGAGGCGTCTGTGTAGCTAGATAACCATTATTCGGCTCTCCTCGATTTTCGCGCCCGTCTGTTCGCATCTTTCCCTTATAAATAGGCACGCCTCGGCCTTCCTCATTCTCCTCTCTCGCTCTGTCTTCTTCCTCTCGTGCACCCCTGCTGCTCGAGCTTCGCTGCCGTCGCGCTTCACCTCCGTCTCCGTCGACGTTGGCCGCTGCATCAACCTGAACCGATCCAGAGAACGGCGGCGACCTCCGCAGAAGACCTGTGACTGTAAGTTCTCTTCTTTTCAATTCTCAGATCCGCACTTAGGGTTTCCAGATTCCTTCATGTTCTTCCGAGTTCATCGCAGTCCCTTGTAGTTTTTCTCGTGCGGTAGTGTTTTTGTGCCTTTTCTTGATCCACAGATCCCTTTCTCTGTTTCAAAGACTGCATTAGAACTTACATACTCTTCTGCGCTGAACTATTTTAGGTCTAGAATTTTTTAAATTTAAATAGCCATTTGATCTGAAATAATACCAAATAATTTAGGAAACTTGTTTGTCTCAACATTTAGGTGAATTTGCCTTCTTCAAATATCTGTAGTCATGGCGGCTCACCATGCCGGCTTAATTTTCCTTATATGTCATTAGCCCTTAACTAAGCCACCATTACTTGTTTGCATCATCATCACTTAACTGTCAATCTCACCATTAAACTGAACCGGCATGTTGCCTTTCTTTTCAGTTTGTCTTTGCACATCATGCCGTCCAAAGCACCAACCATCTGTAACAGGGTTCCCTCAACCGTAACTGAGGAACGTTTGAAAGAGTTCTTCACCATAGGATTTCTGCCAGCGAAAACCATCATGTCTTACCGTGCCCCTGACTCGGAAGAAGAACAGCCCAATCCAAGAGACAGCAAAGTGATTGTTTTTACTGACCACATGAACCGTGGCTTATCACAGCCCGGCTCAAAGTTCTTCAGAGAGGTCCTCCACTTTTTAAACTCCACCCTCAAGATATCGGGCCCAATTCCATATCTAACATCTGTAACTTCCAAGTGCTCTGTGAGGTATATCTTCAACAAGAGCCGACCCTGGAGTTGTTTAGAGAATACTTTTATCTGAATCGGCAGAACGAGTGCACCAACGGCCTCAGCTTAGAACTCAGAGGCATCTCAATTCAGCACCGGCAGTGTGCTGTCTTCCCTCTCATAGTCTTACCAAGTCACCCAAAGGACTGGAACTAGACTTGGTTCTACTGTCAAGACATTTCGCCAGCAAACGAGAAGCCACTGCCGGGTTATCGCCCCGATCGTCTTGACTCCAAGTTCGCGCTTCCCGACAAGCTTACTGCCGCTGAATGCAAGAGGCTGATACCCTCCATCAAAAGGATTAATGCTCTGTTAGGGAACGGGTTAACTAGAGTTGATCTGACCCGCTGCTGGATCTCATGGCGGGTCATCCCTTTAAGCCGTCGATCAAAGCTGATGTATGAGTATGGTGGAGGCCCGGAAGAATCTCTTCGTCACAGCCCCCTCGACTAACAGAGAAGATATTGTTTCAATGTCAACTCTTCTGGTGAATGGGAAATAAGAAGATTGCAGTGTCATCGGGTTAAACCCCTTCTGCCAGCTTAACCCGGTGCCAGAAGTAAGTATATTGTTATTTCTCTCCTTTGCATTTTCCCCAGCCGTATTGTTTTAATACTTGCTTGACTCTTCATCTTGTTTTTACCTATCTGCACGCCAACTCTGACTTCTGGAAAGTTAAGTATGACCACAAGGCTGCCAAGAAAGCGAGAGCCGCCGCCATAAACGCCAAGAAAACGACCCGGAGGTCGAAAAAGAAGAAAAAGAACACTGCTGAAGATTGGATGAAGCTTGATGATACATCTGATTCGGAGGTAGCCCTTGATTCCCTTGGCTAATTTTTTAACAGTCTTATTAACACTGATCATTACCAAGATGACACTGGGGCCAGTCAGGCTGTGGAAGCAGAGGTAACTATCATTTCCTCCGACTCAGAGCCCTTGCCAAGACAAAAAATTCGATGAGTGATCCGTAAAGTAAGGTTTTCTAACCCTTTAGCTCACTTGGATCCCAACTTTCGTTTGAAAAAGCAGCAACATGAAAGCCGCCGTCAAGCTCGGACTGAAGATGAGCCGGCTGTCGTTCTTCAACAAACTCCTCAGAAGCGCCCGAATGAGGTTTACTTCTTTCTGTCTTTAACTCTGTTTAATGGATCCTTCCCCTTGTATTACTTTAACTCTATTTTATCTTTTCAGGAGGTGTCTCGCTCTTCTGGCGATTCATCGCAAACTCAATTTCCGGCCTTCAAGACTGCCCCTGGGTAATGAAAAATCCTCCCTTTTTCTGGGTTGTTCAAATTGTATCTCTGTACTGACGGTTCTGCAACATCCCTCTTAGTGGCCAAGCTAAATCCAAGAAGGCAAAGGCAGCTAAGCCAGCGGAAGACCCGCCGATGCTTGCATCTAACCTGGCAGGCCATCTTCTCCTCCATTAACTGACGCTCCAGAAGACTTGCCTGTCGATGTAGAAGCAAATCCTCCCGAGCCTTCATTTGATGAGACCACAGTGAATCCTTCCGCAACTGGACCATCAAGCTCAGCCAACCCGCCATCACCGTCTGCACAAGACGTTCAGATCACCGGGAGCCGTTTTATTGAGCCGGGGAATCCAACCGTGCTGGCTCGGTGTACTGCGAAACAAGAGGCATTGGAGAGGCAGAAAGTGCGCTTTGACATTGCCAATTACAACCATCTAAATGCCAACGATATTTTATCTGGTTATCTCAGCCATGTACACTCCAGTCGTGAATCTGAGATCAAAATGGTCAAACAGTTGCAGTTGAAATACGAGGTACATTCTTCCGGCTTATCTATATTCCTTCAGCCCCCAAGTCTTCATATTATGAGAGGACCGGAATGATCTGTAGAATTTATAATATAGGCCAAGACGTTTACCTTTGAAACTTTTCTTGAATTCACTAAAATAGAACAAAGCTTCACTTGTAGTCCCCAAGGTCCGGTTCCTTTTGATCATAAATGAGCCGGTACCTTAAATTTTTTTGTACCATATTCAAATGACTTAATACTCTGGCTTAACCTTGAAAAACTTGCTGAACTGCATATATTAGCCCCCAAGTGCCAAGTGTTGTTACTTTGTAAAGTACTTGGGACTTAAACTATATCTGTAGAGTCATAAGAAATTGTTTTGGCATACATTAGCCCCCAAGTGTCAAGTGGTTTTTTGTAAAGTACTTGAGACTTGAATCTTGATATTTGAACCTTTGAGCAAAATCTTGACTTATCTGAGTATGTATTCTTACAGAATGCCTTATCTGAACTAAACTCGCAATTGACTGATGCGAAGACCCGGCTAGCAGGTCAGGAAGCAAAAATCAAGTCTGCTAACTCCAAATTGCAAATACATCTCTCTGAGACGGAAAACTTAAAGACCAATTTGGCTGCCAAGAAGAAGACCTGGGCAGAGGAAAAAATGCTTCTGACACAACGGGCTGAGAGAACCGAAGCAGCCCTTGAAGAGGTGTCAACAGAGCTGGACGGCTTAAAGGGCCGGGTGTCTCAAATGGTGGCCGCCATCTTTGGTAAGCCGTCCGTTTTTAATCATATGTACTTTTTGCTGATCCGGAATATAAGCCACCAGCTGACTTTGTGTATAAAACATGTGCAGGCCCACGAAGCAAGAACCTGAGCCAAGATCCTTTGATTAAATTGAAGGCAGTGTATACTTTAGTAGAACAACTATATATTGGCGCACAACGGGCACTTGCCGCCATCTCTCCTGTCAATCAAGGACCCAACCTACTCAGCGGACGTCTTGAAGAAACTATTAATCCTGTCTGCCAGATTTCAAAGGTGAAGCGCTCATGTGCGCGAGCCGGGGCTTTGACTGCCCTGAGCCACTCCAAGGCTTGGGTGCCAAACCTAGACCCAGTGTACATGGCCAGAGGCTATCCCACCGTGAAGGAAGACGGATCTCCCTTTGAGTAGGATGACTTCATGGCTTGCGTGCGCGGAGTACGGCCTCAGGCAACTACCCTTGGAGATGATACCAACATTGACAAATATCAGCCGGGTTTTGATGCTAAAAATAAGAAGATGGCGACTCCCTCGTACAAGGTGACAGATTTGATCCCGCCTGTAAGAGAAAATACATTTGCCTCGGAAGTTGACCCGGCCAGCCTGATCGACGATGAAGCCGAACTTGTCACCGTGAATGGTTTTCACTGGTCAAAACCCAACTTCCAGCCAACAGAGGGCGGTGAACTGGCGAGGGAGGAGTAACAACCATCTTCATTGGCTTTATAAAAAGCCTTGTAATAGTTTAGTTGTGAAAACACTGAATGCCTTGCCTATGCCATCGTGCATAAAACACTGTGTGTGACTCCGTATTTCCTGATGGCAATCATATGCATCATATTCGACGATTGTTTCTGCAACACTTTAACTCTGTTCCTGTAGATACAAGAGGAAAAACTGGCTTGGCGTCTTAGAACCGAACGGGTTAAAAACCCGGTTTATAGCCAATATGTTGCCATAATAGAAAACAGGAACATATATAACCAAAGGACATGGGCTGAAACTAACCCTTTGGTTAATGCAGCAAGAAATTGCATATAAATAATAGCCATACTTGTACCTTTGATCCTTAGATCACCGGCTTGAATAAACCGTTCGGTAATGAAATTGATAATTCAATCTTTCTGAGAAGTCAATGCCTCTGAATACTTAATGACCATCATACCTTGGTGGCCTTGTTGTCAAATAAACAAGCGGGCGAAAAAGATCATGCTAATTATTTGTGGAATTGAGACAAAAAACTAAAAGGCAAATAACAGGTAACAACTACGATTTACCCTTATATTTAAAGGTTGGTGGCTTCTGATTCAAATACGATCAGTAAACCGGACCAAAGGGGTTAAGCTAAGGTTCGAATACGACCATATAGCCCCCAGTGGCTTTGGTGTTGCGCCGATCAAGAGGGTACAGACAGCTATGTTCTCTTTGGTTCGAATACGACCTATGTTTGAACTAAATGCCCCCAAATGACCTTGAGAGGTTTTTAACGACCCTGATTCGAATATGATCCAAGTCAGACCCAAAAGGGGTTAAGCAATGATTCAAATATGATCAAGAAGCCCCCAAGTGGGTTTGGCCTTGAGCCGATCAAGAGGGTTACGATAGCTATGTTCTCTTTGGTTCAAATACGACCTATGTTTGAACAGGAAGCCCCCAAGTGACCATGATATTGCAGCTAGATTCGAATACGATCATAAGCTAGACCAAAAAAGGTTAGACTTGATTCAAATATGATCAGCTCCTTAATAGTTATTTGAAAATAAAAAAATGACAAAGATGCATAATCTTTGAAAAGAAAAGAGACCGATGGTCTTACTTTATTGCTTATCATGGTATATACAATGTTAAAGTATGTACATGAAGAGAGCCGGTGGCTCAGGTGTAGTATGGCCAAAGTTGAGCAATGTTCCACGGCCGGCGGGTCTCCTCCTCCGACTTACGTGAGTCTTTGTGCTCTCGAACGTCAATGAGGTAATACGACCCGTTGTTTAAGTTTTTGCTGACCACAAAAGGTCCTTCCCAAGGTGGGGATAACTTGTGTGCATCTGACAGATCCTGGATGAGCCGGAGCACCAGGTCGCCTTCTTGAAAAGTCCTGGACTTAACCCGGCGGCTGTGATAACGGTGCAGATCCTGTTGGTAAATTGTTGATCGAGCCGCCGCTAAGTCTCTTTCTTCATCTAACAAGTCAAGTGCATCCTGTCTGGCTTGTTCATTATTAGCTTCAACATAAGCCGCTATGCGGGGCGAGTCATGACGGATGTCACTAGGCAACACTGCTTCTGCTCCATACACCATGAAAAAAGGTGTGTAACCTGTAGACCTGTTAGGCATGGTGTTGATACTCCACAGCACCGAGGGTAATTCCTCTACCCAACAACCTAGTGTTCGCTGTAAGGGAATCATAAGACGGGGCTTGAGACCTTTTAAAATTTCCTGATTTGCCCTCTTAGCATGACCATTGGATTGCGGATGAGCTACAGAAGAAACATCAAGCCGAATATGCTCACGTTGACAAAATTCCTCCATAGGCCCTTGGGATAGATTAGTGCCATTGTCCGTGATAATGCTGTGTGGAAAACCAAAGCGGAAGATCACCTTTTTCATAAATTGAACCACCATGGCCGCATCACACTTACTCACCGGTTCTGCCTCAACCCATTTTGTGAATTTATCAACTGCCACTAAAAGATGTGTCTTTTTATCCTTAGACCTTTTGAAAGGCCCCACCATGTCAAGCCCCCAGACCGCAAATGTCAAAGTGATTGGAATCATCCGAAGCTCTTGAGCCGAAACATGTGCTCGTCATGCAAATTTTTGACATCCATCACATCTGCTGACCAGATCCTTTGCATCAGCATGAGTCGTCAACCAGTAAAAACCGTGACGAAAAGCTTTGGCCACTAGAGATTTTGACCTGGCGTGATGACCACAATCGCCTTCATGGATCTCACGACGTATTTCTTGGCCTTCTTCAGGGTAAACACACCGTTGAAACGCTCTAGAGACGCTGCAATGGTATTGTTCTCCATCCGAAATCGTCATTGACTTAGACCGCCGGGTTATCTGTCGAGCCAGGGTCTCATCCCCTGGCAACTCTCCCCGGGTCATGTAAGCCAAGAACGGCACTGTCCAATCTAGGATGACATGAAGAGCCACCACCAACTGCACCTCCGGGTCAGGAACAGCTAAATCTTCTTCCGTGGGCAACTTGACAGACGGGTTATGCAAAACATCCAAAAAGGTGTTAGGTGGTACTGGCTTACGCTGAGACCCCAACCGGCTTAAAGCATCAGCCGCTTCGTTCTTCCTACGGTCAATGTGCTCCACCTGATAACCTTTAAAATACCCTACAACAACATCAACCTCCCGGCGATAAGCCGCCATGAGAGGATCCTTGGAATCCCACTTGCCTGATACCTATTGAGCCACTAAATCTGAGTCGCCAAGACATCTGACCCGGCTCAAACTCATCTCTTTTGCCACTCGAAGACCATGGAGCAAGGCCTCATACTCTGCTGTGTTTTTAGTGCAAGGAAACATCAGCCGTAACACATAACAAAACTTGTCACCTCGAGGAGAGGTTAAAACAACTCCAGCCCCCGAGCCTTCCAACTGTCTGGACCCATCAAAATGAATAGTCCAATACATGTTGTTTGGTTTCTCCTCTGGCATCTGCATCTCTGTCCAGTCATTAATGAAGTCAACTAGTGCTTGAGATTTGATCGCAGTACGTGGTACATACTTCAACCCGTGAGACCCAAGCTCAATGGCCCACTTGGCAACTCGTCCAGTAGCTTCTATGTTTTGAATGATATCCCCCAAAGGAGCAGAGCTAATCACCGTGATTGGATGACCTTGAAAATAATGTTTCAGCTTCCGGCTCGCCATGAACACCCCATACACGAGCTTCTGCCAATGTGGATATCGTTGCTTGGATTCCATTAGCACCTCACTGACCTAGTAAACCGCCCGTTGAACCGGATGCTCCTTGCCAGCCTCCTTGCACTCCACCACAATAGCCACACTAACAACTCGTGAGTTGGCGGCCACGTATAACAGCAGTGGCTCTTTCTCAACTGGAGCAGCTAGGACCGGCGGCTCAACAAGCTGTGTCTTCAGATCTTCAAAAGCAGAGTTTGCAGCATCGCTCCAAACAAAATCATCTGTTTTCGTCATCATCTGATATAGAGGCATTGCCTTCTCCCCTAACCGGCTTATGAACCGGCTCAAAGCAACAACACGACCCGCCAGTCGTTGAACGCCATTGATGCATGTTGGTTTGGCCAGGGATGTAATTGCCCTGATTTTCTCTGGGTTAGCTTCAATACCTCGGTTAGACACCAAAAAACCCAAGAGCTTGCCGGCTGGGACTCCAAAAACACACTTGGCCGGGTTAAGCATCATTTTGTAGACCCGGAGATTATCGAAAGTCTCTTTCAGATCTGCGACCAAGGTTTCCTCTTTCCTGGATTTTACCACTATATCATCCACATAAGCATGAACATTACGCCCAATTTGACCGTGAAGACAATTGTGCACAAACCGTTGGTAAGTCGCTTGGGCACTCTTAAGCCCAAAAGGCATAGACACATAGCAGAAAGCTCCAAAAGGAGTGATAAAAGCCGTCTTCTCCTCATCTTTGACTGCCATCTTGATCTGATGATAACCAGAATAAGCATCCAAGAAACTCAAACGTGTGCAACCCGCCGTAGCATCAATAATCTGATCAATATGACAGAGCGCAAAAGGATCAGTCGGACAAGCCTTGTTCAGATCGGTGTAATCCACACACATACGCCAGGTGCCATTCTTTTTTAGTACAAGCACCGGGTTGGCTAACCACTCTGGGTGAAAGACTTCTACAATGAACCCAGCTACCAAAAGCCGGGCCACCTCTTCTCCAATGGCCTTGCGCCTTTCTTCATTGAACCGTCGGAGAAACTGTCTGACAGGTTTAAACTTTGGATCAATATTGAGAGTGTGCTCAGTAAGTTCCCTCGGGACACCCGGCATGTCTGAAGGTTTCCATGCGAAGATGTCCCAGTTCTCACGGATGACCTCGATGAGTGCGCTTTCCTATTTTGGATCCAAGTTTGTACTGATGATGAACTGCTTGGATGAGTCGCCAGGCACAAAGTCAACCATTTTGGTGCCATCAACTGATTTGAACTTCAACATCGGCTCATGCTCTGTTGTTGGTTTCTTTAGTGACGTCATGTCTACCGGGTCAACATGATCTTTGTAAAACTCTAACTCCTTTGTTGCACAGAAAGATTCAGCATAGGCAGCATCACCTTCTTCACACTCCAAAGCTATTTTCCGGCTCCCATGTACTATAATGGTGCCCTTATAACCCGGCATCTTAAGCTGCAAATACACATAACACGGTCGAGCCATGAATTTGGCATAAGCCGGCCGTCCAAACAGAGCATGATACGGGCTTTTGATCTTAACCACCTCAAAGGTTAATTTTTCTGCTCTGGAGTCATACTCATCCCCAAAGGCTACTTCTAGTTAAATCTTATCCACTGGGTATGCCGACTTGCCAGGAACCACATCGTGAAAAACAGTGTTGGATTGTTTAAGACTCTTATCAGTCAATCCCATCCGGCCGAACATCTCATAGTAGAGGATGTTGATGCTGCTGCCTCCATCCATGAGTACCTTAGTGAATTTGTATCCACCAACTTGAGGCACCACTACCAAAGCCAAGTGACCCGGATTATCAACCCGGGGTGGGTGATCCTCTCTGCTCCACACAATAGGCTGCTCTGACTAACGTAAGTAACATGGAATCGCCGGCTCAACGGCATTGACGGCCCTCTTGTGAAGCTTCTGGTCTGTCTTACATAAGCTAGTGGTGAATACATGGTATTGCCCACTATTCAGCTGCTTCAGGTTGCTCTGATATCCGGACTGTTGCTGCTGATTACCTTGGTCGGGTTGTGGATTATATCCTCCTTGGTTACCAGGATGGCCCTGACCGTGGAATCCTCCTCCACCTGAGCCGGCACCCGGGCCTTGGAAACCGCCTCCACCTGAGCCACCACCTGGGCCATGACCTCCATCAAATGCGTTTGAATTTTTAAACGCCTTCATGATCGTACAATCTTTCCACAGGTGGGTGGCTGGCTTCTCCTGGGTGACGTGCCTTGGACAAGGCTAATTCAGTAATTGCTGATGGTGGGACCCGACCCGCCCGACCGAGGGGGTTGTCTGCCCTTGCGCCGTTGATTTATGCCATGTGCATTGGTCTTAGCAACAAAATCATCAGCCTTACGTTTATTACCTCCTTGATTTGCCGGGTTATGCTGGTGACCCTTGTCGTTGCCATTCTTCTTTCCCTTTGCTGTCTTTTCTTCGTCAGACACTGGGTCTTTGGTACTATCTGAATCAGCATACTTGACAAGAGCCACCATCAACTGACCCATGTCATTGCAGTCACGCTTGAGCCGCCCTAGATTCTGCTTCAGAGGTTCAAAACAGCATTTTTTCTCCAACATTAAGACTGCTGAGCCGGCATCCATCTTATCAGATGAATGTATTATCTCCTTGACTCGGTGCACCCAATGGGTTGTGGATTCATCATCCTCTTGCTTGCAATTGGTCAGGTCCACAATCGACATGGGCTGCTTACACGTGTCTTTGAAGTTCTGGATGAACCGAGCCTTTAACTCCGCCCATGAGCCGATAGAATTAGGTGGCAATCCCTTCAACCAAGTACGAGCTATCCCATCCAACATCATGGTGAAATACTTGGCCATTGCTGCGTCGCTGACCTCCAACAACTCCATAGCCATCTCATAACTCTCAATCCAAGCCCCGGCTGTAAGTCAGCCGTGTAATTAGGAACTTTACAAGGCCCCTTAAAATCCTTTGGCAAACGCTCATTACGTATGGCTGGCACCAAGCAAGGGACGCCTCCGGTTCTTGTGGCCACTCCTGCCTCGACCGAGGTTGCTGGATAAACCAGAAAAGTTTGATGATCCACTTGATCCGCTGTCATTTGCACTGCTCGTTCCGCCTCTTGTCGAATCCTCTCCTGATCCGCCAAGTTAAGGGCTCCAGTCTGCATTGGCTCATGCCTGTTGTCACACCCTAGTTAGTTCAAGCATTAGAGTGTGCATCATGTTTAAATTCCTCTTAAATTTGAAATGGGGAAGACAGAACCCCCAACCCCCTAGAAATAACTAGGGTTTACTAAAATTATTTTTCAATGAACCTGAAATGCCCTTCTAAAAAGTTCACTCTCTTTGTCTTGGGTTAGAACCTCTGGCAAAATTGGTGCACAATTTTCTAGGTCAATAGAAGGTCATTGAATTAAATCATAAGTATTTGATTTTGGGCATTTAAATGCTATAAAATAATTTAAATGCTCAAATAATTCTGGAAGTAAATGTTGCTGTTGGAAATATTCTAAACAAAGCCCACAATTATTTTCAGGATTTTTGGAAATGTTTTAGTATTTTTAATAAAGCCCAACAGTTGTAGTTAAATAGAAAAATAGAAACAAATCAAAAAAAAGAGAGAGGGGGAAGCCCACCTGGGCCTTACCTGTACTGGCCCAGCCCACCTGGCTCGGCCCAGCCGACTGGCCTTGCCAGTCATCGTCCTCCTCCCGCCCGGAGGACGAGGAGCGCGTGGCCGGCGCCCGCGGTCACACGCCGGCCACCTCCTGCTTCTGCCGACGCCCTGGAGACGTCCAGGGATGCCACGCCGACCCCCACGTCCCCCTCTCATCCTCCCTCACTCTCCCCCTCGTCTCCCTCACCCTCTCCCGCGATGGCCGAGCACGATCCTCGCCGCCGTTCGCCGTAGACATCACCAGAGCCACCCCCTCGCCCTCCGACAAGCCCAATAGCTCCGCCTCGTCTCCCTGGACCTCTCCGCTGACCCACGCGACTCCAAACGCCGCCGAACGCAGTCTTCGCCCTTGTCTTGAACCTCAGGCACCCGAGCCATCTCCGGTCGATTCGTCGCCGCCAGGACCTCCCCGAGCTCACTGACCCCCTCTCTGACCCTGCTGTGAGCTCCTCTTCCTCTTCCCCTAGCTCCCGTGCTCGTTTGGCCTCTGTAGTCGCCACTTCCACCGCACCCGAAAGCTCCCCCCCGTCGGCCATGGCGCCATCGTAGCTAGAGCCACAGTGGCTCGAAGCCAAGCTCACCGTTGTGCTCAGCACAGCACCAGGAGCCCGTAGCCACCACCAGCTCCTTCTCCCGTGCACCGTAGCGTCGAACCCAACCCCGTCTGAACTCCGGCCGCCGCTGTCGAGCTCGCCGGTGTCGTTTCCGCGGCGTCCCCGTGTCCAACCACTTGCACCACTAGATGCGGCAGCTCCCCAGCTACACGTAGCACGTCCCCACCGGCGTTTTGGTCACCGGAGGACCAAATCCGAAGCTCTCTGCCATCTCGGCCTCGCCGGCGACTCAACGCCGGCGGGATTAGCCCCGCTGACCAGGGGTTTGACCCCAGTTTGACTCCATCTGAGACAATGATGTGTGGGGCCGGCTTTTAACTAATTTAGATTAGTTTAAATTAGAGCTAATCACTCTGTTAGAGGTTAATGACGCCGTTAACTACCCCTCTCTCACTGACATGTGGGCCCAGAGCCAAACTAACACAGTTTAGTGCTAACTAAACACTAACCAACTCCGTTAGTTAGCTGAGAGACTGACAGAAGGGGCCCACCAGTCAGGTTTGACCAGGGCTGGCGCCTTTGAACCGCTAACGTCACAGTGACGCAGTGCTGACGCATTAATTCAATTACTGGATTTATTCTTTAATAGAAAATTCTAGAAAATAGTCAAAACTTCTAAAAATCATAGAAAATCAACCATAGCTCCAAATGCAAAGATTTATATATGAAAAATGATCGGAAAAATTCAATCTATCCATCTGTAATGGTTTCATGCATGAATAAACAAGTTAACCTTGATGTTTAAGCAGAATAAGGTAATGCACTAATAAAGCCATGTTTAATAAGCTAATAATTGAATCTTTGACTCAAATGAGTTTATCCCTTTCTGTTTTAGCTTGCATTAGGCCAAGACACCTTCATATTGCCATGTCATAGCATGCATCATATTGTTGCATATTGCCATGTATTGATTATGTTTCGGTGTGTCTTTCGTGGTAGGTTCTGCCTCCGAGGATAACCCTGAGTATCCGTCTGAAGGGCAGTACCCTACTACCACTACAACAGGCAAGCAACCCATTGATCATTCCGATACAAAACCATGTTCTCACTTCTGCTCTTGTTTACTACATTAAGACAACGCGATTCAAACTGCTGTGTGTTACGGTAGTTGAACCCCTATCCTCTGCATGACCTGTCATTGCCACAGTAACTAGATGAAACCCACTAGCATGTGTAGGAGTTGATTGAGCCATGTATGTGATTCCTACCTTGCTATGCCTGCTATGCTTAGAGTTGTGTCAGGTCTGGTTCATCTGGGTGATGGGCTAGAGTGATATGATATGTCGATAATGTGAGGAATGTGTTGAACATGTTTTGGTAAAGGTATCGATGAGAGGCCATGTAGGAGTACATGGTGGGTTGTTTCATTGAGACCGTCCATAAGAACTGAGATCTGTATGCATGATTTAAGATTCAGCTACTACCACACATTGGGCCCTGAAATATGACCCTGCTCGACTTACAGACCCCTCTCGCCCTCTGTCCAGGAGTTGCAACTAGTTTCTGGTGTTTGTAGGATATGTGTTGGCGGCCGTGCGTAGCGCCGACCCTAGGGGTGGGCTATGACGCGGTAGATACACTGTGGCCGAGTATGCCGGGCGCCCGTTTGGCATCTCGGGACCCTGTACACATCCTTTGGGGCCGTTGAGGACACCCCGGCCGGATTTCCTTGCGGATGGAACCTGAATAGCCGATAAACCTGGACTAGAGGCTTGTGAGGTTAGTCAGGTCGTGGTCTACACCCACGTCGGTTTTAGCTTGAAGTCTACCGAGCACATGTCGTGTGCAGACACTAAGTGGTGGAAACATGTGTGACGAAGTACACACCTGCAGGGTATAAAACTATTCGAATAGCCGCGTCCGCAGTAAAGGACTACTTGGTTGCCTATGCAGTTCATAGACAAGTTAATGGATACTACTAAAAGACTCAAGATAAGTGTGAGTACCGAGGATGGCCCTCTCGTAGGATGACGAGGCAGGATCCTCGGTGGAGTATTGTGTTGGTGAGTAGTGGACTCGTGTGCGAAAACTATTTTTACTGGTGGAGTTCCATAGGATAGCTTAGCCAAGAGTCAAAGCTGGCTTGCTGCAATAACCCCACCACCTTCTTGAGAATAAGCATGTATAGTAGGTTCTGTTGTAAGACTTGCTGAGTACCCTTGTACTCATGTTTGCTTAATTATTGTTTTCAGACGACAACACTGCCCCCTCCGATGGGTTCTACGTAGACCTTGACGTCGACGAGTGACTAGCCACCCAGGTGGTGATCCTGGCCATGGAGGGCCCTATGTAGATAGACAGGCTTCGAGAAGCCTTCTTTCTTTCTAGTGTCTGTACTCAGACTAGTTGCTTCGGCATGTGCTTGTATGATTGTATGACTTGAGTGTCGGGTCATGTGACCCCTATCTCTATGAACATGTTATGTATGGCTCTCTGGAGCCTTTAAATAAAGTACTTGAGTTGTAGAGTTTTGTTGTGATGCCATGTTGTATGTACTCATATCGGGCATATTGTGTGTATGTGCTTGGTATGAGTGGGATCCGACAATCTAGTTGTTTATCCTTGGCAGCCTTTCTTATGGGGAAATGTAGTCTAGTGTTCCTTGAGCCATAGTAGTCCGCTACAGCCCGGTTCACCGGAGTCCTGCTAGCCCAGCACTACTGTTCAGGACACTTGGCTGGCCAACATGTGTTTCACTTTGTTCCTATGTCTGTCCCTTCGGGGAAATGTCACGCGGTGACTTCCGGAGTCCTGCCTAGCCTGCTACAGCCCGGGTTCCCTGGAGTCCTGTTAGCCCAGTGCTACAGCCCGGAATCACTCGCTGGTGACCGACATGCTCGGTGTGATTCATGTATGCCTGTCTCCATAGGTCTGTGCCGCTTTGGGTTCACGACTAGCCATGTCGGCCCGGGTTCTCTGTCATATGGATGCTAGCGACACTATCATATACGTGAGCCAAAAGGCGCAAACGGTCCCGGGCCATGGTAAGGCGACACCCGTGGGATACCGTGCGTGAGGCCGCAAAGTGATATGAGGTCTTACCGGCTAGGTCGATGTGGCTTGGAATCGGGGTCCTGACAGCGTTGGTATCAGAGCCGGACTGCCTGTAGGTTCGTTAAGCCAAGCTGGTCGATGTTGAGTCTAGAAATGCTTTAGTTATATGTAGGGGAATTGATTGTGGGAGGGAACGTAAGGCTCTTTTACTCCTTTACCCTATGCCTCTGATCTGAGTCATTCTCTTCTCATTCAACATGGGTTAAGGACTAAGCTCTCTTCTTCTATCAAGTTCACGTGTTACTAATCCGTAGTAGCTTATAGGATTGTTTTTACAAGCCCCAGTTCAGTTTCTACTATTTTAGTATGTTGCTAATTGGATCAGAACCTTGATATGATGTTGTTGAGTGGTATTGCGAACTGTTGTGGATGTCTCAAATCTTTTTCTGAGCATTTACAGCTGTTATGCTGTCCAATTTTCCCTAGAAATACTGATGCGTTTGCATTGTGGTTGTGCTTTCAGATGGCCAACCGTGTTCAAAACCAAGTGGTTCGCCTAACCCGGTGCCTCGACGTGCCCGGTCATACTGCTATGTTAGTCCGGGTAATGATCGAGACGGGTTACCGTTGGTATCCCGAATACACCGTCGAAGAGCAATTCCGAGACTTTAATCAAAGCCAATATTTCTGCACCGTCAGGATATTTCCTTCTTATCCTGGATCTACCGAGCCCCTTCACTGTTCCTATGGACTCGGGGTTACTGTTGAGATGGCTGTGCAGGATGCTGCCTATTCCATGATGACCATCATGCGAGTCCGGACTGGCCTGCTTGGGAACACCGACTTCCGTTACATGCCAGCTTCACTTCCGGGAGCGCAAGGGTATCTTCAGGATATCTATGCTGACTCCACTCAGGAGGACTCATTAACTCGTACCACCGCCGAGATGCTCGAAGATAAGGACCGAGAGAATCAGGCCTTGAGGCTGGAGCTTTTTAATACCCGTGCTGATCATTAGGCTACATTGACTCGGTTTGCACCTGTGGTGCAAGCTGGATGTATGGATACAAGGGATCTATATCCTGTGAGATCTGCTTTGCCAGACATGGTGGATTGGCGTGATGTGGGAGGCATCACCCCACCCCGTGGTCCCTGCAGGCCACCGTTTGTTGGTCCAAGACCTCATCCTAGCCCCTATGGTCCACAGGCTCCTCAGGACCGTCTGTTCCCAGATGGTCACGTTGAACTTCCAGGCTATGGAGGTGACTTCTATGAGGACTACTACGGAGTTGTCTGAGTTAGTAGTAGTACCACTAGTATTGTAGTAGTTGTATCTCCACTGTCCTGCGTGACTTGTGGAATATGACTTTGTGTGTAATCAATTCCAGAGGTGTAGACAAATAATGTATAGGAGCTTGGGATGCCTCCGATGAGATGTAACGTCTTTCATCATAGTTGTATTGTAGCCTGGGCTTGTACTAAACTATGTATGATGTGTATGACCGTTGGTATATATATGGCAGTTTTATATTACCATGACATACGGATGAACATCTCTGCATTCCGTGTTATCCATTACATTCTGCACTTCCTTGCTAAGCTTGAGCCATCCTTATCTAAACTGTTGTCTTGTTTTCTCCTAGGATGGTCAACACCCACAGCAACCCTGCTGCCTCGGAGCAGGGGGAAGCTAGTGCAGCTAGGGGTGAAAATCTGCCTCACCCGCCGTCTCTGGCCGAAGTAATGCTGGAGGCGGAAAGAAAAAAGCATGAGACTAACCGCCTGCTAGAGCGGATTGAGAAGAACACTGCACGCCACCTGCGAAATGACTTGGTGTCAATCAATGACTTTATCAAGCTGTACCCACCAAAGTTTAACCATTCCGTCGAGCCCCTTGACGCGGATGACTGGCTTCGCAGCATCACCCACAAGCTACATTCTGCCAACGTAGCCTAAGCCGGCAAGGTTACTTACGCTGCCTACCATCTCGAAGGCCCTGCTAGCCTCTAGTGGGAAAATTTTGAAGCTATGCGCCCGGTCGGCCAAATTACTACTTGGGCTGAATTCATTGAGGCTTTCCGTGAGCATCACATTCCGGAAGGTCTCATGGATCGCAAGAGGGAGGAGTTCTGCAATTTCACCCAAGGAAGACTGACTGTGGATGCATATAGTCATGAATTTGGGAATCTGGCACGCTATGCCCCTGAAGATGTATCTACTGACGCTAAGAAGCAGGCAAGGTTCCGCAAGGGACTTAGCCCTGAGCTTCGCCGCGATCTTCGTCTGCACAAGTGCACCTCCTTTTAGAAGTTGGTCAATAAAGCCATCAGTGCTGAGATAGGCCAGACTAATTATGACGCTTCACGCAAGCACTCCCGTGATTTTGGCTTTTCATCTGGCTCTGGAGCTCAGAAGCGCCGGGTGTGGATCCCAAGCATGGCACTGCCACCCAGGTTCATCCCGAGGCCATCCTTTGAGGCGCCTCGTCCCAACCAGCAATTTGCACCGCCCAAGCCCTATGGTGGCCCCGCTGCTAATGCTGCTCCACGCGCCAATGTGGTGAAATGCTTTAAGTGTGGAGAGCCGGGTCACTATAGTCGAGAGTGTCCCCAGAACAACAACCCCACTCAAACTGGAAAGTCCGTTGGCCGTGGTAAGCCCGCGAGAAAGACATTCTACGCCAAGCCGGTCACTACTGTCGTGGCCATGTCAACTATGTTTCAGCCGAGGAGGCTCATGAGGATCCCAACATCGTCCTTGGTACGCTCCTTGTTAACTGCCATCCGGCATCTGCTCTTTTTGATACTGGAGCATCTCATTCATTCATATCCGAGAATTATGCTCGATTGCATAACACGACATTCTGTGACATGCCCTCTACCATGGAAATTCAAACCCCTGGCTCTAGATGGCAAACTTCTAGAGTAAGCCATGGGAACGAAATTCTTGTCGATAGACTTGTCTTCCTTGCATGCTTAATAGCTCTCAAGTCCTCGGACATAAACATCATCTTGGGTATGGACTGGATGTCAGCTCATTATGCTAAGATCGATTATGCCACTAGAACCGTTCAACTTACTCACCCATCGGGCAAGACAGTCAATGTCTTAACTCGAGTGGCCAAGCGCCAACTTTACTCCCTAAATGTCAACCCCCTTCCAGACCTTGAGGATGTTCCGGTAGTTCGAGACTTTCTGGATGTCTTTCCAGAAGAACTGCCAGGTGTTCCACCCGACAGGGATGTTGAGTTTGTGATAGACCTTGTTCCATGAACCATTCCAATTTCTAGAAGACCCTACAAGATGGCACCCTTAGAACTAGCCGAGCTTAAGAACCAACTCGATGAGTCCTTGAAAAAGGGTTTCATCCGTCCTAGTTCCTCTCCTTGGGCTTGCCCCGTCCTCTTCGTTAAAAAGAAGGATGGAACGGATCGAATGGTTGTGGATTACCGACCTGTCAACTTGATCACCATCAAGAACAAATACCCGCTTCCCAGGATCAACGATCTGTATGATCAGCTCGCTGGATCCTCAGTCTTTTCCAAGATGGATTTGAGGTTGGGCTACCATCAAATCAAAATCAGAAATGGGGACATTCCCAAAATGGCCTTTATTACTCATTATGGCCAATACGAGTACACCGTCATGTCCTTCGGTTTAAAAAATGCCCCAGCTACCTTCTCTCGGTTAATGAACTCGGTCTTCATGGAGTACTTGGATAAATTCGTCGTAGTATACCTCGATGACATACTCATCTACTCCAAGAATGAAGAGGAACATGCTGAACATCTAAGGCTGGTATTGATGAAACTTCGAGAGCATCGCCTTTATGCCAAATTCTCCAAGTGTGAATTTTGGTTGCCAGAAGTGACCTATCTAGGCCATGTAATCTCTGGTAAGGGTATTGCTGTCAATCCCGAGCGAGTTCAAGCCGTCCTTGATTGGACTCCACCTGAGACAGTTAAGCAAGTTCGGAGCTTCCTTGGCTTAGCGAGTTATTGCCGCCGCTTCGTCTAGAATTTCTCCAAGGTTGCTAAACCTCTAACTGAACTCCTCAAGAAAGATAAAAAGTTCGAGTGGACTCCACAGTGCGAGTTCAGCTTTCAGGAACTAAAAAAAGACGCCTGACATCTGCTCCCGTACTGGTACCACCAGACTTCTCCAAGGACTTTATTATCTATTGCGACGCCTCGCGACAAGGACTAGGTTGCATACTCATGCAAGATCGTCAGGTAATTGCCTATGCTTCACGGCAATTACACCCACATGAGGAAAATTATCCCAGACATGATCTAGAGCTTGCAGCTGTAGTCCATGCACTTAAAACTTGGCGACATTACCTTCTCAGTAATCGTTGCGAGATCTTCACCGATCACCAAAGTTTGAAATATATCTTCACCCAACCAGATTTGAATCTCAGGCAAAGACATTGGGTTGAGTTGATCTCAGATTACGATTTAGGAATAACTTACACCCCGGGCAAAGCCAATGTCATGGCTGATGCGCTAAGCCGTAAGTCCTATTGTAACAACCTAATGTTACAACAAAGTCAACCACTTCTCCATGAGGAATTTCATAAGCTTAATCTTCACATTGTTCCTCGAGGATTCCTATCCACCCTGGTGGCGAAACCTACCCTTATGGATCAAATCATAGCTGCCCAGAAGCGTGATAAGGGCATATCCCAGATTAGGGAAAACATTGCTAGCGGAGTTGCTAAATGTTTTTCCATGGATAAGCGGGGTGCTGTCTTCTTCGAGAACCGTTTGGTGGTTCCCAAGAAACAACATCTACGCCAGTTGATCCTTAAGGAAGCTCATGAATCCCCTCTCACCATTCATCCCGGTAGTACTAAAATATATCAAGACCTACGCCAGAGGTTTTGGTGGACTAGGATGAAGAGAGAAATCGCTCAATACATTGCTAATTGCAACGTTTGTCGTCGTGTTAAAGTAGAGCATAAACGGCCTGCTGGCACCCTTCAACCTTTGGCTATTCCTGAATGGAAATGGGATAAAATCAGTATGGATTTCATCACTGGGTTTCCCAGAACCAAGAGAGGGAATAATGCCATCTTCGTCGTGATCGATCGATTTTCCAAAGTAGCCCATTTCCTACCTGTTCGTGAGAGTATCACTGCTAGCCAGCTAGCAGATTTATACATCTCCCGAATAGTGTCTCTTCATGGTGTCCCATTGGAAATTAACTCAGACCGTGGGAGTCTCTTTACCTCTCGATTTTGGGAAAGTTTCCAAAATGCTATGGGAACTCGTCTCTCTTTTAGTACCGCCTTCCATCCTCAATCAAGTGGTCAAGTAGAATGAGTTAATCAAATTCTGGAAGATATGCTCCGAGCTTCTGTTATCTCGTTCAGAATGAGTTGGGAGAAATGCCTTCCATTCGCAGAGTTTGCTTATAACAATAGTTATCAAGCCAGCTTGGGCAAGGCTCCTTTCGAAGTTCTCTATGGATGAAAATGTCGAACGCCTATTAACTGGTCAGAAACCGGGGAAAGAAAACTCTTTGGCCCAGATATGATTCAGGAAGCAGAAGAGCAGGTTCGCGTTATTCGTGAGAAATTGAAAACAGCCCAATCTCATCAAAAGAGTCAATATGATCGTAAACATAAGCCTATGACTTATGAAGTCGACGAGAAGGCTTACCTTCGGGTTACTCCGTTAAAGGGAACCCATCGTTTCGGTATCAAAGGCAAATTGGCTCCCCGTTACATTGGACCCTTTCGCATTCTTGCCAAACGAGGAGAAGTTGCCTACTAATTGGAACTAACTTTGCATCTTTCCAGAGTTCACGATGTCTTCCATGTTTCTCAACTCAGGCGTTGCTTCGCGGATCCCATCTGTGGAGTGGACCACGAAACGCTTGATCTACAAGATAACCTCTCCTATTGGGAATATCCCGTTCGTATCCTTGATCAAGCCGAGCGTACCACTCGGCGTCATAATATCAAGTTTCTCAACGTTCAATGGTCACACCATTCCGAGAAAGAAGCCACTTGGGAAAGGGAGGATCGTCTTCGACTCGAGTACCCCACCTTCTTCCCGGAGGATCCTAAATCTCGAGACGAGATTCTTTTGAGTGGGGGTGAGTTGTCACACCCTAGTTAGTTCAAGCATTAGAGTGTGCATCATGTTTAAATTCTTCTTAAATTTGAAATGGGGAAGACAGAACCCCCAACCCCCCTGGAAACAACTAGGGTTTACTAAAATTATTTTTCAATGAACCTGAAATGCCCTTCTAAAAATTTCACTCTCTTTGTCTTGGGTTAGAACCTCTGGCAAAATTGGTGCACAATTTTCTAGGTCAATAGAAGGTCATTGAATTAAATCATAAGTATTTGATTTTGGGCATTTAAATGCTATAAAATAATTTAAATGCTCAAATAATTCTGGAAGTAAATGTTGCTGTTGGAAATATTCTAAACAGAGCCCACAATTATTTTCAGGATTTTTGGAAACGTTTTAGTATTTTTAATAAAGCCCAACAGTTGTAGTTAAATAGAAAAACAGAAACAAATCAAAAAAAGAGAGAGAGGGAAGCCCACCTGGGCCTTACCTGTGCTGGCCCAGCCCACCTGGCTCGGCCCAGCCGACTGGCCTTGCCAGTCGTCGTCCTCCTCCCGCCAGGAGGACGAGGAGCGCGTGGCCGGCGCCCGCGGCCACACGCCGGCCACCTCCTGCTTCTGCCGACGCCCTGGAGACGTCCAGGGATGCCACGCCGACCCCCACGTCCCCCTCTCATCCTCCCTCACTCTCCCCCTCGTATCCCTCACCCTCTCCCGCGATGGCCGAGCGCGATCCTCGCCACCGTTCGCCGTAGACGTCACCAGAACCACCCCCTCGCCCCTCCGACAAGCCCAATAGCTCCGCCTCGTCGCCCTGGACCTCTTCGCTGACCCACGCGACTCCAAACGCCGCCGAACGCAGTCTTCGCCCTCGTCTTCAACCTCGGGCACTCGAGCCGTCTCTGGTCGATTCGTCGCCGCCAAGACCTCCCCGAGCTCGCTGACCCCCTCTCCGACCCCGCTGTGAGCTCCTCTTCCTCTTCCCCTAGCTCCCATGCTTGTTTGGCCTCTGTAGTCGCCACTTCCACCGCACCCGAAAGCTCCCCGCCGCCGGCCATGGCGCCGTCGTGGCTAGAGCCACAGTGGCTCGAAGCCAAGCTCACCGTTGTGCTCAGCGCAGCACCAGGAGCCCGTAGCCACCACCAGCTCCTTCTCCCGTGCACCGTAGCGTCGAACCCAGCCCCGTCTGAACTCCGGCCACCGCTGTCGAGCTCGCCGGCGTCGTTTCCGGCGTCCCCGTGTCCAACCACTTGCACCACTGGATGCGGCAGCTCCCCAGCTACGCGTAGCACGTCTCCACTGGCGTTTTGGTCACCGGAGGACCAAATCCGAAGCTCTCTGCCATCTCGGCCTCGCCGGTGACTCAACGCCGGTGGGATTAGCGCCGCTGACCAGGGGTTTGACCCTAGTTTGACTCCATCTGAGACACTGATGTGTGGGGCCAGCTTCTAACTAATTTAGATTAGTTTAAATTAGAGCTAATCACTCTGTTAGAGGTTAATGACGCCGTTAACTACCCCTCTCTCACTGACATGTGGGCCCAGAGCCAAACTAACAGTTTAGTGCTAACTAAACACTAACCAACTCCTGTCAGGTTTGACCAGGGCTGGTGCCTTTGACCCGCTGACGTCACAGTGACACAGTGCTGACGCATTAATTCAATTACTGGATTTATTCTTTAATAGAAAATTCTAGAAAATAGTCAAAACTTCTAAAAATCATAGAAAATCAACCATAGCTCCAAATGCAAAGGTTTATATATGAAAAATGATCGGAAAAATTCAATCTATCCATCTGTAATGGTTTCATGCATGACAAAACAAGTTAACCTTGTTGTTTAAGCAGAATAAGGTAATGCACTAATAAAGCCATGTTTAATAAGCTAATAATTGAATCTTTGACTCAAATGAGTTCATCCCTTTCTGTTTTAGCTTGGCCAAGACACCTTCATATTGCCATGTCATAGCATGCATCATATTGTTGCATATTGCCATGTGTTGATTATGTTTCAGTGTGTCTTTCATGGTAGGTTCTGCCTCCGAGGATAACCCCGAGTATCCGTCTGAAGGGTAGTACCCTACTACCACTACAACAGGCAAGCAACCCATTGATCATTCCGATACAAAACCATGTTCTCGCTTCTGCTCTTGTTTACTGCATTAAGACAACGCGATTCAAACTACTGTGTGTTACGGTAGTTGAACCCTTATCCTCTGCATGACCTGTCATTGCCACAGTAACTAGATGAAACCCACTAGCATGTGTAGGAGTTGATTGAGTCATGTATGTGATTCCTACCTTGCTATGCCTGCTATGCTTAGAGTTGTGTCAGGTCTGGTTCATCTGGGTGATGGGCTAGAGTGATATGATATGTCGGTAATGTGAGGAATGTGTTGAACATGTTTTGGTAAAGGTATCGATGAGAGGCCCTGTAGGAGTACATGGTGGGTTGTTTCATGGAGACCGTCCATAAGAACTGAGATCTTTATGCGTGATTTAAGATTCAGCTACTACCACACATTGGGCCCTGAAACATGAATCCGCTCGACTTACTGGCCCCTCTCGCCATCTGTCCAGGAGTTGCAACTAGTTTCTGGTGTTTGTAGGATATGTGTTGGCGCCCGTGCGTAGCGCTGACCCTAGGGGTGGGCTATGACGCGGTAGATACACTATGGCCGCGTATGCCGGGCGCCCGTTTGGCGTCTCGGGACCCTGTACACATCGTTTGGGGCCGTTGAGGACACCCCGGCCGGATTTCCTTGCAGATGGAACCTGAATAGGCGATAAACCTGGACTAGAGACTTGTGAGGTTAGTCAGGTCGTGGTCTACACCCACGTCGGTTTTCGCTTGAAGTTTACCGAGCACATGTCGTGTGCAGACGCTAAGTGGTGGAAACATGTGTGACGAAGTACACCCCTGCAGGGTATAAAACTATTCGAATAGCCGCGTCCGCGGTAAAGGACTACTTGGTTGCCTATGCAGTTCATAGACAAGTTAATGGATACTACTAAAAGACTAAAGATAAGTGTGAGTACCAAGGATGGCCCTCTCGTAGGATGACGAGGGAGGATCCTCGGTGGAGTATTGTGTTGTTGAGTAGTGGACTCGTGTGCGAAACCTATTTTTACTGGTGGAGTTCCATAGGATAGCATAGCCAAGAGTCAAAGCTGGCTTGCTGCAATAACCCCACCACCTTCTTGAGAATAAGCATGTATAGTAGGTTCTGTTGTAAGACTTGCTGAGTACCCTTGTACTCATGTTTGCTTAATTACTATTTTCAGACGACAACACTGCCCCCTCCGATGGGTTCTACGTAGACCTTGACGTCGACGAGTAACTAGCCACCTAGGTGGTGATCCTGGCCATGGAGGGCCCTATGTAGATAGACAGGCTTCGAGAAGCCTTCTTTCTTTCTAGTGTCTGTACTCAGACTAGTTGCTTCCGCATGTGCTTGTATGATTGTATGACTTGAGTGTCGGGTCATGTGACCCCTATCTGTATGAACATGTTATGTATGGCTCTCTGGAGCCTTTAAATAAAGTACTTGAGTTGTAGAGTTTTGTTGTGATGCCATGTTGTATGTACTCATATCGGGCATATTCTGTGTATGATTGAAATGCTTGGTATGAGTGGGATCCGACAATCTAGTTGTTTATCCTTGGCAGCCTTTCTTATGGAGAAATGTAGTCTAGTGTTCCTCGAGCCATAGTAGTCCGCTACAGTCCGGTTCACCGGAGTCCTGCTAGCCCAGCACTACTGTTCAGGACACTTGGCTGGCCGGCATGTGTTTCACTTCGTTCCTATGTCTGTTCCTTCGGGGAAATGTCATGCGGTGACTTCCGGAGTCCTTCCTAGCCTGCTACAGCTCGGATTCCCCGGAGTCCTGTTAGCCCAGTGCTACAGCCCGGAATCACTCGCTGGTGACCGACATGCTCGGTGTGATTCATGTATGCCTGTCTCCATAGGTCTGTGCCGCTTTGGGTTCACGACTAGCCATGTAGGCCCGGGTTCTCTGTCATATGGATGCTAGCGACACTATCATATATGTGAGCCAAAAGGCGCAAACGGTCCCGGGCCATGGTAAGGCGACACCCGTGGGATACCATGCGTGAGGCCGCAAAGTGATATGAGGTGTTACCGGCTAGGTCGATGTGGCTTGGAATCGGGGTCCTGACACCTGTGTGGTCGGTTGTGGCATTGAGCATTGCTTGACATGTCTGCGGATTCCATATGCCTACTGTAGCTCGGGCTCGGCTTGGGTGAGGAGTTGAATGGATCCTGTCTCGACTGTAGGAGTACACATCCTGCTGTGCCAGAGCTGTTTGAAGAAGTTCTCTTACCCTCCACGTTTCAACCACCGCCGGTGAGTCACCTTCCATTGGGAGAGCCGCCAGATGAGCCGATGCTGCGATGAGGTTTTCCAAGGGGTTGGAGAAGTGACCCGGCGGCGTTGGGACATAGTGAGGCAGGGCAGTAATTATACGAGGTGGATCCATGGCACGCGGCTGGACCGGTGCGCCGGGTGTTGTGATCCGGGGTGCCTCCAGCGGGTTGCTTCCCCCTGCCCCGGGTGTATGGAATAGGTTCCTAGGATCAAGCGTCAGAGGTAGATGTGACTGAGTTTTCTGATGCCTCCTCCTCATGACCTCGTTTGACGCGTTAAGATCTACTGAGAGCCGGAAGGTCTCTGCTTGAAGCTGCTGAGCATGAACGTCCAAAGCCGCCCGCTCTGCTGCCATCCTGACTTCCTCTGCGGCTAGATTTTCCTTAGCTTGTACCATCTCTTCACGTACGCGTGCCACCTCTGTGTCGTGCTGGGCTTTATCCGCCGGTTCTACCACAACGGTCAACAGAGTTGTCAGTTTATCCATGAGGTCCATTAGAATCTGAGCCGGGGGCGCACGGGGTCTCCTGACCCGGCGGAGCCAGCCCAGTAGCTGTTGTTGCCGCTGCTGTAGAGTTCTGCCCGGGCTGTGTCCCTGCCATGAAGACTCCGGCCCTATTTGGTGGCTCAAGAGGGTCCGGAATACTGCTTCCATTGGAACAGCCCCCGAGCATGCCGTCCTGCAGCTGGTACAAAGAGTCCGTCTCGCCCGTTGACGATGCAATGTCAGAACAGATGGTCGTCTCACCGCCCTCCACCGATCCTTTAGAGTATTCACCGCTGTGGACGCAGCCTATGAAGGCATGCTTCACGACAGATTGAACACGGGTGGTCCTTGCGCGCTGAGCCGTTTTGATGAGGTTGGTGTAGACGTCTGGCTCAGGGCCTGACTCGCCGATCCGGCCGATAAAGACGTGAATTCCGCCGAAGGGGACCCGGTACCGGTACTCAATTGAGCCGGCCTCGCGGCCCCAGCCTTCATCATCGATGTAGAGCTTGCCGCAACGACTCCTGGTCATCCGGCCCACAGCGTATCCCTTGAGCCCTTTGAAGTTGCCCTTCAAGAACTCAAATCCACCGTGCGCTGGCCCCACGATGGGCGCCAACTGCCGTGGAATTGTCACGGCAGATGTCCTAGAGAAAGGACTTAGTCGTAGGGCCATCGCAACTAGGAAGCTTAAAGGGGTTAATCGGGACATAGGACACGAGATGTTTTATACTAGTTCGGCCCCTTACGATGAAGGTAAAAGCCTACGTCTAGTCGTGTTGGTATTGCTGAGGTTTCGATCACCAAGAGGCTCAACTCGCCGGCTTGGTTGTCGATCTCTTGTTTCTTGCCCTAAGCCGCCACCGGGTTGTCCCCTTATATACACGGGTTGACGCCTGGTGGCCTACAGAGTCCCGGCTGGCTCATAATCGTGTCCGGCTCGGTGACTTCCTTTTCATGCCTTTCTTCACAAGTCTTTCCTTACATACGGTGGTTTATAATATCAGGCTTTGAGCCGCCTCCAGGCCTTTGGGCCTTCTATAAGATTTAATAAACTATCATCTTGCATGCTTACTGGGCTTCTTGTGTAACCCACCATTGGGGCTGACCCGGCCCCTTCTGGGAGGGTCATAACCGATAGTTATATCCCCAACAGGTCCCAAGAGGGGTGATCGAGCATCACTTAAGGGTGTGCCCCAATGTGCGCCCTGTGAAGCAGAAGGCGTGGTGACAGTCTACAGAGAAGCAGTCCTTCATCGTCTAGGAAACTCGCAAGCTGGAGGCAGCAGGTGTCATTGACGAGGTTCGGTACCCTGAGTGGCTGGTGAACCCCGTCATCGTACCGAAGAAAGGCGGGAAGGAGCACATGTGTGTCGACTTCACCAACCTCAACAGGGCCTGTCCCCAAGACCCATTCCTGCTCCCGCGCATCGACCAAATTGTCGACTCCACCGCCGAGTGCGACCTGCTGTGCTTCCTGGACGCATTTTTAGGCTATCACCAGATCAAGATGGCAGTGGAGGATGTGGAGAAGACGGCCTTCCTGACCCCGTACGGGGTGTACTGCTACACTTGCATGCCGTTTGGGCTGCGCAACGCAGGCACGCCCTTTCAGCGGGTAATGCACATCGCCCTGGGTCAGTAGCTCGGGAGGAACGTTGAAGCCTACGTCGATGACATTGTGGTAAAGTCTCGGGAGGCAAGATCTTTGATTCAAGACCTGGAGGAGACATTCGCAAGCCTGCGCCAGGTAGACCTGCGGCTCAACCTAGAGAAGTGCATGTTCGATGTCCCCTCTGGCAAGTTGCTGGGCTTCCTCGTGTCCCACAGGGGGATCGAAGCTAACCCGGAGAAGGTCAAGGCGATAGAAGACATGAGCCCACCACAAACTCTCAAGGAGATGCAGAAGCTTGCAGGCTATGTGACCTCGCTGGGACGCTTCATCTCCAAGCTAGGAGAGTGTGCCCTGCCATTCTTCAAGCTGATGAAGAAGAAGGGTCCATTTGGGTGGACCCCGGAGGCTGACCAAGCATTTCAAGACCTCAAGAGATACCTGACCAGCCCTCCAGTGATGGTGGCGCCTCGCCCTCTTGAGCCCCTGGTGCTTTACCTTGCCACCACTCCCTACTCCGCTAGCGCAGCTCTAGTGGCGGTTACAGAAGAGTGCCAGGCCAAGGGTCTGTCATGCCGTGCCCCCCTGAAAGTGCAACTATCCCTAGGTGGTTTTGGTAATTCATAACAACATATAGCTCATTGAGCTAATGCTATTCCAAGATGATTATTTCAGGAAAGCTCAATGATTGGCATGGCATGGATGTGAAAGTGGAACCCTCAAAATGCTAAGGACAAAGGATTGGCTCAAGCTCAAAAGCTCAAGACTGTTCATTTTATATTTTAGTGATCCAAGATCACATTGAGTCTTTAGGAAAAGCCAATACTATCAAGGAGGGATGAGGTGTTGCTTAATGAGCCTCTTGCTTCATGTGCTTAGTGATATGCTCCAAAACCCTCAACTACTTTCCCATATCCACATATGACCTAAACCCTAAGCCAAACTCGGTCCTACCGATTCTTCCTATCCGGCGCCATCGAGTTTCACTTGTCACTAGCCATTGCCAAACCCTAGCAATTCGGTTCTACCGATAGGGATCTCAGTCTCACCGAGATGGGATTGCAAACTCTTTGTTTCCCTTCCGTAACTTTTCGGTCTCACCGAAAGAGCGAATCGGTCCCACCGAGATTGCAATGTAAATTCAGTGTTTCCCCTTTGTAACTTTTCGGTCTCACCGAAAGAGCAAATTGGTCCCACCGAGTTTGCCTGACCAACTCTCTGGTTAGCTAATTACCAAATTCGGTCTCACCGAGTTTGTGTAATCAGTCTCACCGAGATTACGTTATGCCCAAACCCTAACCATATCGGTCCTACCGAGTTGCATGTCAGTCCCACTGAAAATCTCTAACGGTCACTAGGTTTACATTTTCGGTCCGACCGAGTTTGTTGATTCGGTCCCACCGAGATTGGAAAACTATGTGTAATGGTTGGATTTTGTGTGGAGGCTATATATACCCCTCCACCTCCTCTTCATTCGAAGAGAGAGCGATTAGAACACATACACCATTCCAACTCATATGTTCTGAGAGAGAACCACCTACTCATGTGTTGAGACCAAGATATTCCATTCCTACCATATGAATCTTGATCTCTAGCCTCTCCAAGTTGCTTTCCACTCAAATCTTCTTTCCACAAAATCCAAATCCTATGAGAGAGAGTTGAGTGTTGGGGAGACTATCATTTGAAGCACAAGAGCAAGGAGTTCATTACCTACACACCATTTGTTACTTCTTGGAGAGTGGTGTCTCCTAGATTGTCTAGGTGTCACTTGGGAGCCTCCGACAAGATTGTGGAGTTGAACCAAGGAGTTTGTAAGGGCAAGGAGATTGCCTACTTCGTGAAGATCTACCGCTAGTGAGGCAAGTCCTGTGTGGGCGATGGCCATGGTGGGATAGACAAGGTTGCTTCTTCGTGGACCCTTTGTGGGTGGTTGCTTCTTCGTGGACCCTTCGTAGGTGGAGCCCTGTGTGGACTCGCGCAACCGTTACCCTTTGTGGGTGGAGCCCTGTGTGGACTCTCGCAACCGTTACCCTTTGTGGGTTGAAGTCTCCATCAACATGGATGTAGGATTGCACCACCTATCCGAACCACGGGAAAAACATCCATGTCTCCAATTGCGTTTGAATTCTCCAAACCCTTCCCTTTACATTCTTGCAAGTTGCATGCTTTACTTTCTGCTACCAATATACTCTTTGCATGCTTGCTTGAATTGTGTGATGATTGCTTGACTTGTCCTAAAATAGCTAAAATCTGCCAAGAACTAAAATTGGGAAAAGGTTAAGTTTTTATTTGGTCAAGTAGTCTAATCACCCCCCTCTAGACATACTTTCGTTCCTACAAGTGATATCAGAGCTTTGGTCTCCATTTGCTTTGATCTCCATAGCTATTGGTGATCATAGCCTTGGTTTCACAACCTAGGAGAGTATGGCGTCTAGCGAGGGAAATTATCACCGTAGAGGTCCCTACTTTGATGGTACTAATTTTGCTAGTTGGAAGCATAAAATGAAAATGCATATTCTTGGACATAACCCCGCCGTTTGGGCTATTGTGTGTGTTGGTTTGCAAGGTGACTTCTTTGATGGGAGAGAACCAAACCGTGAAGCTACCGTGGATGAGTTGAAGATGTTGCAATACAATGCTCAAGCTTGTGATATTCTCTTCAACGGATTGTGCCCCGAAGAATTCAACAAAATCAGCCGTCTTGAGAATGCGAAGAAAATTTGGGATACTTTGATTGATATGCACGAAGGTACCGACTCCGTCAAGGAATCCAAGTTGGATGTGCTTCAAAGTCAACCTGACAAGTTCAAGATGAAGGATGGTGAAGGTGTCGCTGAAATGTACTCTAGGCTTGCTCTCATCACAAATGAGATTGCCGGCTTAGGAAGTGAAGAGATGACCGGTAGATTCATCATCAAGAAGATTCTAAGAGCCTTGGATGGAAAATATGATACCGTGTGCACATTGATCCAAATGATGCCCAATTACAAAGATCTCAAGCCAATGGAGGTGATTGGAAGAATTGTTGCTCATGAGATGTCACTTAAGGATAAAGAGGAACTTCACAACAAATCAAGTGGTGCCTATAAAGCCTCACGTGAAGCCCCTACATCATCAAGTGAGAAACAAGACATCAATGAAGAATTGAGCTTAATGGTGAAGAACTTCAACAAGTTCTACAAGAGTAGAAGCAAAGATAGAAGCTTCAAGTCAAGGTCCTACAATGACAAAAGATCTTCTAGTCGAGAGCGAAACTGCTACAATTGTGGAAGACCCAGACACTATTCCAATGAGTGTACGGCTCCCTACAAGAGAAGAGAAGATTCTCCAAAAAGAAGAAGCAAAGAATCACCACCAAGAGAGAGAAGGAGTAGAGATGATCGTTATGAACGAAGATACTCACGGAGAAGCAAGGATTCGGAAAGGAAGGAAAAATCATCAAGGAGCTACACAAGACGAAGACATCAAGCTCATGTTGGTGAATGGGTATCCGGCTCCGACTCCGACAACCACTCCGAGAGAAGTTATCACTCCGACTCCGAAGATACTCAAGATGAAGGTGTTGCCGGTCTAGCACTTGTGTCAACCAACTCCTACGACATATTTGACTCACCAAATGAAGGAATTGGAAGATGCTTCATGGCCAAAGGTCCTAAGGTAACACACCCCGAGTATGTTGATTTCAATAGTGATGAAGATGACTTGTTAGGTGATGATTTGCTTGTTGACAACTCTAGTGATGAATACTATGATGAAAAGTCAATTAATCATGCTAATCAAGATAAAACGAATGACAATGATAAGGAGAAGATTGAGACTCTAACTAAAGAACTAAACACTCTTAAGTTAGCTCATGAAACTATCTTCGAAGATCATCGAGAACTTTTAAGAGCTCATGAGAAATTACGCTTTGAAAAGCTCAATCTTGAGCAAGAGCATGAGTTCTTAAAAGAAATCAATGATGATCTCCACAAGAAAAGTTCTTCTTACATTGCCAAGCGTTTACTCTTATCCACTTACATGCCTCAAGTCAAGTCTAGTAACAAGAACAAGAAAGATTCTTTCTCTAGCAATAACAATGATCATGCTAAATCCAATATTGTTGCTTCTAGTAGTTCTCTTGATTCCAATAATGATTCTCTTAGCCAAGTTACACTTGAGCAAGAAAATAGCTTATTGAAGGGAACTATAGAGAAAGGAGTGTACAAAAGCCTTGCCGGGAGCAAGCAATTCAAGGAAATTGTGCGTAAGCAACGAATGCACCGGAAGAATCAAGGTGTTGGTTTTGAACGAAAGTTCAATGCCAATGGAGTTGAGTGGGAAGAAGATCAATACCCCAAGACAAAGTTTGTTCCTCAACAAGAGAAGTATGATACTTCTTTCAAGGGGACACAAGCTCAAGATGATCTTCCACCACAAGACTACAAGCAAAAAGGCAAGGACAAGCTTCAAGAGGAAATTGACGCATTTGAAGAAGCTCCTAAGACCTTAGTCAAGTGGATTCCCAAGACTACCTCAAGTTCCACTTCATCAAGTACGACTACAACTCCAAGGATTCCCATCAAGATGATGTGGATCCAAAAGAAGAAGAACTAGAGAGTCCTTGAGGGTGACTCCGCCAACATACTTCACTCTTATCATTTTGGCAAGAACAAGTGCAATCAACTTCCACATCCTGCACTAGTTCAAGGAGTCACAAACCCTCTTGTTGGTAAGACAAGGGACAAGGTAACCTAAAAGTTTTCATGGACATCATCTTGTGTGTGCATCACTCTATGTCTATGGATATCCTTGTTTGTTCCTTGTGGGACTAACCCATGTAGGTATTGAAAGTGCAATTCACTCAAATGGATAGCTCCAAGTGATCTACATCAACATTGAGCATCCACATCTTCAACATCTACATGAAGTCATCATCGACGAAACCCAAGGTTAGTTCATCCCTCAAAAGGGGGATATCACATCTAGGGGGAGCTTTACTCTAAGACTTGAGCTAAAGCAACTCTAAAGATGTGAACACAACAATGCTTTATGTAAAGGTGGTAACCCCACTTGAGCTTAAACGATGAGTATGACCTATGATCAAGTGTTCTCACTTGACTCCTAAGTCAATATACTCATATATAGATGACCTTGTCATCGCAAATTGCTTGATAGATGCTAGAATTGGTTGTGCATGCCTTGCCACATATTTCATTTGCCATCTTATTGTGTGAGCATGCTGGTTGCATATTTTACTCATTCGAGGACATCCACTTGTTGTTTTGATTGTTTGGTTTTATTTTCTTTTGCCAAGTGGATGGACAAGAGTGCCTAAGAACCTCCTCTAGATATCTATGCTTTTCTCGTCTCAAACTCTATTCATGCTACATCACAAATTTGATCAAGTCAGATTCGAACCACTCTGTGTGAGGAGCGCTCGGAGTCCCCGATTCGTCATAGACTTAAACTTCCAAAACCTCTTTATGATTCTCGGTCTGACCGATACCCCACTTTCGGTCCTACCGAGATCATTAAGTTGATCTAGGTTTTCGATCTCGATGCAACCGATTTGAACATTTCGGTCACACCGAGTTTCAGTAACTGCATGCAATTATGAATCTCGGTGCCACCGAGTTGTTCCACTCGGTCACACCGACAGGGTCGGGCTATATATAGTCACGGGCAAAATTTGGAAATTTCTCTGAACCCCTTCGCCCGTGCGATAGCCTTCTCTGCCAACGTGGTCTCCGAATCGTCTTCTCGCCGCCAGCCGCCTCCAGTCGCTGGTCTCCGTCGCCATCAATGGGAATTCTGCCCCGCCGTTGCCGCCGTAGCGAGTCTCCGCCGAGCTAGGGTATGGACTCGATCTTTGTGCTATTCTCCAATCCAATTCTCAGCACATTGTGATCATCATGATTCTTGCCACGATTGAAACACTCCTATCCAGTCAATACGCCCGTAGATTAGCTTTGATTCGAAAAATTTAGGGTTAGGTTTCCGCCGAAACCATCTCGGACCCACCGAGTTGAAAAACTCGGTCCCACCGATTTGGCTTATGCCATTGCACAAGTGAGACTCGGTCTGACCGAGAATTACTTATCGGTGTGACCGATTTTGGAACTCTGTGAAACCCTAGCAGTCTCGGTGCCACCGAACTATGACTCGGTCCAAGCGAGTTCACTAGTTTAGGTTCCAAAGCTTCTTCGGTATCACCGAGTTTAAAAATCCATAGATCCGAGATGATTTCAGTGGGAAACTAAAACTAAGTTTTTGGATCATTCTTTTGCAAAAATCTCTGCATTTTGTGATGCTCATCCACTCTACCTCATCTATAAACTGTTCACAGGGTCAGCAGTCAGCTTGTTCAACATGTCAGATCAGAGTGACAGCCAGAATGTGTCAAAACAGCAAGTGGTGATGAGTGAGGGCACTAGTCCCTCCAGCTCTTCAGATGATGGCAGCAGAAGTACCCCAAGCAATCTGCCAAAAGCTGCCACCAGACAAAGGAAGAAGAGAACTTCAGATTCCGAAGATGAAGATTATGTGGCAGAGGAAGAGGCCACATCAAAGAGAGTTGAGCCAGCTCAAGGCACAAAGCCAGGTCAAAAGGCCAGCAGGCAGGCAGCCTATGTCAAAGGCTAGAGCCTCAACTGAGAAGCCCACTCCCCAAGAGCCAATTGCTGCAGAAAGCAAGAAGAGGAAGGAAAGGGTCAAGAAGACCGTAGCCAGAGTGCTAGGAAAGGCTTCCATCATGGAAGAGGAAGAGGAAGAAGAGGTAGCTGCACCAGCACCTAAGGCACCCAAGCTGATGGGTGATGCCATAAGAGCAGGGGCTACTGCATCTAAGCCCAAAGCTACCTCCAAGCCAAAACCAAAGAGGAATACAAGGAGCATTCCTGCAGCTGAGAAGAACAAGGCCCCAGTGCCTGAGACTGTTGCTGAAGAAGAGGATGAAGAGCAAGTTCTTAGAAAGCTCAAGCCCAAGATCCCAGACCACAATGATGCCCATCCTGTGGCTGAGGACATGAAGCTCAGGAGAGATTCAGGGCTGAGGAAGTGGAGAGAAGCAGACCCGTATGCTTCAAGGAGAAGGACTGCTGTGGATTACAGATTTCACACCAAGGAACAGCAGGACTTCTATAAGACAGTGCTACTAGATAAGAAGCCCATTGTCTGTGATATGAGATGGGTTGACTGGCAGTACATCAAGGACAATGAAGAGCACTACCCTGGAGTGTACGACAGCTTTAGTGCTTGTGGAGTTGCAGACTTTGTTGGGCAGACGCTCACAAAGTGGAACGAGGAGCTTATCATGCAATTCTACTCCACGACACACTTTTATCCAGATAGGAGGATAACTTGGATGTCTGAAGGTACGAGGTACCAATCAACTGTTGAGGAATGGGCAAAGTTGATCAATGCCCCAGAGGAGCAAGCAGATGACTTGGACATTTATGCCAAGAAAAAGATGGATCATAACTCAATGTCCAACATGTACAAGGAAATTCCAAATGAAGCTCTTGACACCTTCAAATTTGGCTCAGTGCATTATCTTCTGTCAGGGCTGCCAACCATCAATTGGATATTGAGGCACACCTTGTTGCCCAAGTCAGGTGATCACAAGATGATCAGAGGCCACGCGATCAATTTGCTCCATGTGTTTGATGTGCCTCAGAAGTTCAAGGTGATGAGCCTCATAGTAGAGACTATTAAGAGGACAGCAGCTGATCAGAAGAGGAGCTATGGATATGCCCCTCAGATTCAGGAGCTCATCAACTCCAAGATGGGCACAGGCATATACTTATTGGACAAGGAACACCTGCCCATCCGTCCAGATTTTGAGGACAATCAAGTTGCCATGACTGAGAATGAGCCATCGTCTGCCCAAGCACAAGCAAAGAAGGAGAAGGCAAGGAAGGAGAAAGCTGCCAGGATGCCAACTCAAGAGGAGGCATCTGAGTATTTCTTGAAGACCAAACAAGAGCATCTTGGTTACCTGATTGCATCCACCCCGCGGATTGAGAAAGGACTAGCCACCCTAACTCAAAACCAGGCAAGCTTAGAGAGGATCATGGAACAAAAGTTCTATGACTTGGATGTCAAGGTGACAGAAATTCAGACTGCAGTGGAGCAGCTCCAGGATGATATGCAGGAGAGGAAAGGGAAGATAACCACTGATGCCTTTGCCAGAGTGCCACGAGGTCCGAGGTCGTCTGCAGTGCCAGTTCCTGACACAAGAGCAACTGCCTCAGCTCCAGCCGTAGCACCAGCCCAACAAGCTCCAGCATCTACTTCAGCTCCAACTCCAGCGTCTACTTCAGCATCTACGGAAGCCTTCGTCCTTGGAGTGATCCGGACTCCACCACCACCATAAGATCAAGCCTGAGCGTCGATCTAGCACTATGCATTTTCTAGGAACTTTTTGGTAACTTGTTGCCAAAGGGGGAGAAGATGTATAGATCATAGGCTTCGAGAGAGAGTGTTGCTTTTTTTCTCTTGCTTTATTTGGTGGTCTTTCGAACTTTGTTTGCTTTTGAGTGCTTGAGATACTATGTCATTGCTTGTGAGACATTGATGATCATGTGTTTGATCATAAGCTACACTTAATGCTTGCTTAATGCTATTATCTTATCTATTTTATGTGATCATTCACTATTCTTGGTGATGAGTGCATGTATTTCATTCTTATCATTTTAAGCGCTCCACCAAGATATGTGTGACATGGAAGAGTAACCCATGACTCTAACTCCTTGTGCATTTGCAGTCCAAAGCAAATTTTAAATATGCACAAATTTAGGGGGAGCTCTTACTTGTCACATACTTCTCAAAGCGACGATATATTTCATGCTTATTATCATTTGTCGAAGCTTTGATATATATTGTCATGAATTACCAAAAAGGGGGAGATTGAAAGTGCAACTATCCCTAGGTGGTTTTGGTAATTCAAAACAACATATAGCTCATTGAGCTAATGCTATTCCAAGATGATTATTTCAGGAAAGCTCAATGATTGGCATGGCATGGATGTGAAAGTGGAACCCTCAAAATGCTAAGGACAAAGGATTGGCTCAAGCTCAAAAGCTCAAGACTCTTCATTTTATATTATAGTGATCCAAGATCACATTGAGTCTTTAGGAAAAGCCAATACTATCAAGGAGGGATGAGGTGTTGCTTAATGAGCCTCTTGCTTCATGTGCTTAGTGATATGCTCCAAAACCCTCAACTACTTTCCCATATCCACATATGACCTAAACCCTAAGCCAAACTCGGTCCTACCGATTCTCCTATCCGGCGCCATCGAGTTTCACTTGTCACTAGCCACTGCCAAACCCTAGCAATTCGGTTCTACCGATAGGGATCTCGGTCTCACCGAGATGGGATTGCAAACTCTCTGTTTCCCTTTCGTAACTTTTCGGTCTCACCGAAAGAGCGAATCGGTCCCACCGAGATTGCAATGTAAATTCAGTGTTTCCCCTTTGTAACTTTTCGGTCTCACCGAAAGAGCAAATCGGTCCCATCGAGTTTGCCTGACCAACTCTCTGGTTAGCTAATTACCAAATTTGGTCTCACCGAGTTTGTGTAATCGGTCTCACCGAGATTACGTTATGCCCAAACCCTAACCATATCGGTCCTACCGAGTTGCATGTCAGTCCCACCGAAAATCTCTAACGGTCACTAGGTTTACATTTTCGGTCCGACCGAGTTTGTTGATTCGGTCCCACCGAGATTGGAAAACTGTGTGTAACGATTGGATTTTGTGTGGAGGCTATATATACCCCTCCACCTCCTCTTCATTCGAAGAGAGAGCGATCAGAACACATACACCATTCCAACTCATATGTTCTGAGAGAGAACCACCTACTCATGTGTTGAGACCAAGATATTCCATTCCTACCATATGAATCTTGATCTCTAGCCTCTCCAAGTTGCTTTCCACTCAAATCTTCTTTCCACAAAATCCAAATCCTATGAGAGAGAGTTGAGTGTTGGGGAGACTATCATATGAAGCACAAGAGCAAGGAGTTCATTACCTACACACCATTTGTTACTTCTTGGAGAGCGGTGTCTCCTAGATTGGCTACGTGTCACTTGGGAGCCTCCGACAAGATTGTGGAGTTGAACCAAGGAGTTTGTAAGGGCAAGGAGATTGCCTACTTCGTGAAGATCTACCGCTAGTGAGGCAAGTCCTGTGTGGGCGATGGCCATGGTGGGATAGACAAGGTTGCTTCTTCGTGGACCCTTTGTGGGTGGTTGCTTCTTCGTGGACCCTTCGTGGGTGGAGCCCTGTGTGGACTCGCGCAACCGTTACCCTTTGTGGGTGGAGCCTTGTGTGGACTCTCGCAACCATTACCCTTTGTGGGTTGAAGTCTCCATCAACGTGGATGTAGGATAGCACCACCTATCCGAACCACGGGAAAAACATCCGTGTCTCCAATTGCGTTTGAATTCTCCAAACCCTTCCCTTTACATTCTTGCAAGTTGCATGCTTTACGTTCCGCTGCCAATATACTCTTTGCATGCTTGCTTGAATTGTGTGATGATTGCTTGACTTGTCCTAAAATAGCTAAAATATGCCAAGAACTAAAATTGGGAAAAGGTTAAGTTTTTATTTGGTCAAGTAGTCTAATCACCCCCCCTCTAGACATACTTTCGTTCCTAGACCCCCCCCCCCAGCCGGGGCGATGCAGGACCCAGAGGGCACCGCAAAGGCTGCAGCAACGCCAACGAGTGACCAGCCCAGCAAGGCGGTGTTCGCGGGCCAGTAGAGGCCCCAGTGGGCGACCAGGCTCTTGGGGTCCCGTCACCTCAGGAGACGCCCCAACTTCTGACAGGCGTAGGCTCCATCGATGCTCCCGCCCTTGTCGAGCACCCGGTGTACTTCGCCGGCATGGTACTGCGGGATGCAAGGGCACGGTACCCCATGCCTCAGAAGCTCTTGCTTGCACTCTTGGTGGCCTCGCGTAAACTGTGACACTACTTCCAAGGTCACCCAATCAAGGTCGTCTCGGCCTACCCGCTGGAGAGGGTACTCAGGAGCCCCAACGCTGCTGGAAGAGTCGCCGAATGGAACATCGAGCTGCAAGCATTCCAGCTGGAGTTCAACACAACTAGGATCATCAAGGGGGTCGGGCTCACCGACTTCATGGCGGAATGGACTGATGCCCCAGGGTTTGAAGCAGGCAAGGACCAATCCCTCTCGCCAGGAAGTGAAGCACCAGATGGCTGGGTCATGTATTTCGATGCTGCGTTCGCACGCCAGGGCGCGGGAGCTGGAGCAGTGCTCATCTCACCCACTCAAAACAAGATCTACTACGCCGTGCAGCTCTGCTTCCAGCAAGGCGAGAGGTCTCCAACAACATCACAGAATACGAAGGCCTCATCGCTGGCCTCAGGGCCGCGGTGGCCCTGGGGGTGAAGCGCCTCACCATCTGGGGCGACTCGCATCTCCTCGTCAACTTCTCCAACAAGGTATACGAGCCGAAGGACGAGCACATGGAGGCATACCTCGCAGAGATACGCAAAGGGAAAAGCATTTCCTGGGTCTAGAGTTGCAGCACATGCCCCATGGCACCAACAAGGAGGCCGACAAGATCGCCAAAAGGGCGTCCAAGCGACAACCCCAAGAGCCTGGCGTCTTTGAGGAGCGGCTCTTCAAGTCGTCGGCAGCACCTCCACTTTCAGGGCCGGTGCCGCCTCGGGAGGAGCTCCCCCAACCACCTGCCTCGGGAGACCCAGCCTGCGGCCCGACCTCGGGAGCGCGCCTACTCCTGGCACTCGAGCCTCAGGAGGGGTGATGGACCAAGGAGTTTAAGGAATACCTGACGAAAGGGAAGCTGCCGGAGAAAGAGGAGGACGCGGAGCGCGTGGCCCGACAGGCTACGACATACTGCATCCAGGACAGTGAGTTATATTGGAAGCGGCCAAATGATGTTTCCTTACGATGCATCTCCAGAGAACATGGGAATGAGTTGCTAGCTGACATACATGGCGGAGACTGCAGGTACCACTCGTCGTCGCGAACCCTCGTCGGCAAGGCGTTTCACAGCGGGTTCTACTGGCCTATGGCACTCAACGATGCAACCGAGCTGGTGAAGTCCTGTGAGGCCTGCCAATTCCACGCCAAGCAGATCCATCAGCCAGCTCAGGGCCTCCAGACCATCCCGCTCTCGTGGTCGTTCGTAGTCTGGGGGCTGGATATCTTAGGCCCGTTCCCTCGAGCGCCTAGGGGCTACCGCTACCTCTACGTCGCCATCGACAAGTTCACCAAATGGAGGTAGAAGTTGTCCGCACCATCCCGACCGGATCTGCGGTCAAGTTCATCAAGGGTCTCATGAGCCGGTTCAGGGTCCCTAGTCGCATCATTACCGACAACGGCTCGCAGTTCACTAGCAACCTCTTCAAGACATATTGTGCTAACCTTGGAACGCAGATCTGCTACGCTTCGGTGGCACACCCTAGGAGCAACGGTCGAGCCGAACGCGCCAACGCGGAGGCCTTGAGAGGTCTCAATACCAGGACCTTCAAGAAGTAGCTCGAGGCCTACGGCAAGGGCTGGCACGACGAGCTCCAGTCTATGATGTGGTCCATCCGCACCACCGCCACCAAGCCAATAGGCGAGACCCCGTTCTTCCTCGTCTATGGAGCAGAAGCGGTTCTCCCTCACGAGGTCATACATCGCTCCGCGTGGGTCCTGGCGTTTGATGAGACGCAGCAAGACGCCATGCGGGGGATGGACCTCGTGCTGGGGGAGGAACGCCGCCGTGAAGCCCTGCTCCGAGCGGCAAGGTACCAGCAGGCGCTGCGGCGGTACCACTGTCACATCATCCACTCCAGGATGCTCGAGGTGGGTGATCTCTTCCTGAGGTGGGTGCTCTCCAGGGAAGGGCTGCACAAGCTCTCGCCCGTGTGGGAGGGCCCGTTTAGGATCGCCCCCGTCTCCAGGCCTGGCGCCGCGCGCCTGGAGACGCAGGACGGGATCCCCATCTAGAACGCCTGGAACATCCAGCACCTCCGGAAGTTCTACCCATGAAGCAAGGCCCCGCGCCTGTGAAGCAAGGCCCCGTGCCTGTGAAGGTCTCCGCTCGTGACACTCTCACGTAATAATGAGTGGGGCTGTACACGCCCCGGAGTCTTAGGAGTGCCGCCCTCGGTCCTCGGGGGCTCCCTCCCACGTCCTAGTAGCAGCACTTAGCTCCGCGCTGGTGAGAAGACTAGGCTAGGTGCCAGACACGGCTTTTCATTTGCTTTCCGTAGTTGGCTTGCCCCTTTTTAATGGAAGTTCGCATTCTGGTGTTTCTTGTCATCTTGGTTCGATCGCCTTTTTCTCTGATCTTCCCTCGGTTCTTTGTTTTGGCCCGTACTCTCCCTCACATGCCTCGCAAGGGGGCTGGACAGGTGCACTCGTGAGCGTTTGTTTTTCCTGTTCTTCGCGAGGCACCCTCGCTCGAGCTAGCAAGCTGGCGCTCCTCCCTTAATACGTGCCCCTCGGGTATCGCGATGCGGAGCTCTGGGTCATGGCCGACCGCTCCTACGACCTGGGCTTGGAAGAATAAGAGGTTCTTAACAAATTTTTGCAGTTCCTCGACGCCTCCCAAGCCAATGGCAAGGAGGTCTCACCGGGTACTGGGAGAGGCGCGCCTCACGAGGTGGAAACTACTTCAGACACATCAAGCTAAGTTATCTCTACACGCCTACATAAAATGTTGATACTGCAACACGACACAGGAACGATAGACATAACATAGCGATCACGGTTCATTGCATGCCCCTGCAGGGCCCCATACTTGTTTCTTCTTAGATGAAGGAAGAAAGAAAAGAACAGAACGAAAGCAATGCGCACCCCCGCGACGGTTCATGAGGGTAGGCCCTTGGCGCCCCCTGGACTCAACCAGACCCCTCCTCGCGCTTCACTAGGGAGCGATGATGAGATGATCCGCTACCGCCTTCGAAGCGGGAGCGGCGGCGCGGCGGCTGGTCATAACCGCCACTGCTAGAGCTGTCGCCGCAGGAAGAGCAACCGTAGCTAGACGAGCCGTGGCCAGCGCCGAGGATGAGTCCACTTTCATCCTCGTCACGGCCGTCGCCAAGGCTGAGCACCTCACCACCGTCATTGTCCTCAGGGCAGCATCCGACACTGCGACCATCTTCCCCGAATACCCGCACGTAGAGGGTCGCGTCGCCGTCGTACTTGAAGTGGAGGGTACACCGCCTGCCCAGGCCACGTGCACTGGCAAATGTCTGCCAGCCGTGGGCCAGGGATGCGTTGCCTGCGAAGAAAGACTTCCACCACGACATATGAAGCCTTGCTGCTGCTGCCATTCGCCTGCAGCCAGGGACCACCTGGACCCGTGGCCGGCAGTTCGCCGGCGAAGAAGCACGGGAGCTCAAGCCAGGTGCCTGCCGGGTTCTCCGACCACACAATGAACTCCAGCAGCACCTCCATCGAGTGGAAGTGGGGCCGAGGAGGCCACGCAACCATGGCGTGCCTCACTTCATTGACGGGGCTGCCACGACCTGGGTGAATCCCGGCATGCGAGGAGGCGCCGCCGCGGCCGCAAGGGGCCACGACGGGGGTTGCAGCATGCTTACGCGGGTGACCACGCCCCCTGTTGGGCGGCGGCAAGCCAGGCCCCTCCTGGCGGGCCTTCCCCTTCTTTGCGGCCGAGAACCTCTTTGCAAGCGCCATGTGTGTCACTATGAGCAATGAAGCAAGGGAGAAGAAGCGAGTGGAGCAGGGAGAGATGGGCGATGGGGGCTCCGCCCCCTCCTCATATATAGCAGGAGAAGGCCAACCGGCGACCCCCACGATCACAGGTAATGATGGTTTTCTCTGCATGCAGCTGGGACTCGTCAAGTCGGGCAGTTGCCGAGGCAGCGTGGGGAAGCGGAGACGCCCACGTCCCATCAATCGCCAGATGTCAAACCAAGGCCGTAGGCTGTTGGGGACCGCGGCGCTCCGCATTGGCCCCTTGGCTTCGCCTCGAAGCCATGTTCGAGCGCGCCTTGGGCCCGGGGCTACTGTCGGCGTCCTGGGAACGGGGGTCCCCAGACTTGCCTACCTGCAGCCCACGTCTTGGCTCCACCAGCGGCCCTGTATGGCCCATCCTCATCAGCAAACACTCAAGACCCTCACGAGGGGCCAAGCCTCACGAAGGGGACGACACAAGACCTCCTCGGGGCGGCCTCACTAGGCTGGCTCACGAGGGGCGGAGAGATCAAGGCGAGGGGCACCTCGCGAGGTCCCTGTGATGCAAGCCATGGCGACCAAGGCCAGGCGGGCACCAGGCGGGCGCCAGCACGCGTAGTGTCCTCATTTCCTGTTTAGTGCTAAAGGAACAGGCGCAGGCGAGGAGTCCCGAGGCATCAGGCAAAGGTTTCCATATTGGTGCAACAAGACCAAGACCAGCAGGATGGCAGGATGGAGGTCACCATGGAGCTCAGGACGGCGTCACCATCAGAGCCCTTGGCAGGCGAAGACCACCTTTTGTCAGGATAGCTTGTACTAGTTGTCCCCCTTCAAATTGGTCGTTGTGGTATCCCTTCCCGCCTAATATTCGGGAAGAGGACCAGGGCCTCCATAAATAGGACTGGACATCACCATAGGAGGGGACAGATCATTCAGATCATCCTTAGCCGCACAAGCTCACCGAGCTGAAGAACAGCTCTCCTCAGGAGGTTGTTCATCCCTTGTACTCGTTCATCCTCAACCCAAGAGGCAATCCACCATACCACACTGGAGTAGGGTATTACACCACATCGGTGGCCCGAACCAGTATAAACCATGTGTCCTTTATTCTGCGAGTTCGACATGCTGAGCTTTGAGATTGTTGTGAGAGCGTGAGCTAGTGGGAGGAGAGATCTTCGTGCGCACCCTAGAGTCCGAACCTCAAGTGTTTTGCCGGAACCCGAAATCCGACAGTATGAACCCTAGTTAAAGCAAAAAAAATAGTTTCAAATTTGGGTAGGCTGAATTTAGTTTCAAATATTGTGAATAAAAATGACTTGTGCTATGTGGACATGTGATATTTGGAAAAAAATTAGTTTCAAATTTAGGTAGGCTGAATTTTTTTTAGTTGCAAATCACTATTTCTTCCTTTTATATGCAATTTTGAAGTGGACATGTGATATGTGGACATGTGATTTGGACATGTCATATTTGGAATTTGGACATGTCATATTTGGACATGTGATGTTTTGGACATGTCATATTTGGAAAATGATGATTATGTGCAGGGTAAATGATCCGAGTGGCCTATGTTTCGCCGGAATGTTGATTCATTTCCATTCCAGTGAATTTTAGGCGCCCGATATGTCCAGTTTTTAGCAAAGGTCGTGCCAAAATTTTCCATGAATTTTGCATGACTTGTGCTAGAAAGTAGGCATATCGAGTGCCGGGATTTGCTGGGAATGACATCCTGGCAAACATAGATCTTTTTTATGTCGTTTATCATTTTTTGTAGTTTTAGAATTAAATGAGGAGACTTAATCATAGGAAACATGTCAAACAACAAAGAAACTGGGCCTCCTGACCAAGATGCAGACAAGATGGATTATGAGGGTGAACAACAGTACCTCAAATTTTTGTCTGCTAAGGAGAGTCAAGGTTTGCAGGTCGGCCTCGATGATGGTACTGACGCCGACATCGACTCCGACGGCGCCGGCACCGATGGCGGTGCCGAGACCGACGGGGAAGGTACCGGCGCTGATGCCGCTACTGAAAACAAGAAGTAGAGGATATGAAAACCTAACAAACTCGGTATCGGACGACTGGTGATCACAAAGATGGCCCCTGGCAAGTTTGAGCCATTAGAGCCGGAAGAACCTCGCAAGTGCTATGGGAACCAAGTAGGATGCATCTTACGGGAATGCGCGAGCATCAACGATGATGACTTAAGGAGTAAAGAACATTTGAGGCAGTTGCTCCTGACGAAGTTGCACAAGAGATTCAAGTTCCCCGACCCGGATGATAGCATAGAACAACCATGGGATGATCCAAAGATGAAAAAGAGTAACAATCATGCCATGGGCATGTTCAGCAATGATTTGGCCTCCTGGAAAGGGAGGGTGAAACGAGCTATTGAGGCTGAGGAACCCCTGTCCAAGATTCTGGAGCAAAATCCGACACTTACGGAAGAGGAGTTCGAAAAGTTCAAGGACACTTGCACTACCGAGGCAGCCAAGGCTAAGGCTGCGAAATTCAAGAGCCTTCAGCAAAGGAACACGAGGAAGCATCGCCTCGGAAGCCATGGCTACCTTGGAAAAAGGCCCATATGGGATAAGGAGGACGCGGAACGTGAAGCCGCGGGTCTCCCAGACCCCTTCACAAAGTTCACCAACCCCTTGGAGCGTGACTTCATCAGGGCCCGCTACAAGTGGGACAAGGAAAAGAAGGATTTTTACACGGACTAGATCATGAGGCAATTGATTAGAATACTAGTAATTATTCTTTTACGACCTTACGTTTAGCTCCTGATCAAGTCGACTACATTCGTAAACGGTTTGATGACTACTATGCAACTTCATTCTTGTAGAAACGCATTGGGCCTCCAAGCGTGGATTTTTATAGGATAGTAGCAATTTTCCCTCAAGTTGATGACCTAAGGTTTATCAATCCGTGAGAGGTGTAGGACGAAGTTGGTCTCTCTCAAACGACCCTGCAACCAAATACAACAAATCTCTTGTGTCCCCAACACACCCAATACAATGGCAAATAGTATAGGTGTACTAGTTCGGTGAAGAGATGGTAATAAAAGTGTAATATGGATGGTAGAATGATGTCTACTACACAACCTTCTTCTTGTAGACGTTGTTGGGCCTCCAAGTGCAGAGGTTTGTAGGATAGTAGCAGATTTCCCTCAAGTGGATGACCTAAGGTTTATCAATCCGTAGGAGGCGTAGGATGAAGATGGTCTCTCTCAAGCAACCGTGCAACCAAATAACAAAGATTCTCTTGTATCCCCAACACACCCAATACAATGGTAAATTGTATAGGTGCACTAGTTCGGCGAAGAGATGGTGATACAAGTGGTATATAGATAGTAAATATAGGTTTTTGTAATCTGAAAATATAAAAACAGCAAGGTAACTAATGATAAAAGTGAGCAGAAACGGTATTGCAATGCGTTGAAACAAGGCCTGGGGTTCATACTTTCACTAGTGCAAGTTCTCTCAACAATAATAACATAATTGGATCACATAACTATCCCTCAACTTGCAACAAAGAGTCACTCCAAAGTCACTAATAGCGGATAACAAACGAACAGATTATGGTAGGGTACGAAACCACCTCAAAGTTATTGTTTCCAATCAATCCGTTGGGCTATTCCTATAAGTGTCACAAACAACCTTAGAGTTCGTACTAGAATAACACCTTAAGACACAAATCAACCAAAACCCTAATGTCACCTAGATACTCCAATGTCACCTCTGGTTATGATTATACGATATGCATCACACAATCTCAGATTCATCTATTCAACCAACACATAGAACCTCAAAGAGTGCCCCAAAGTTTCTACCGGAGAGTCAAGACGAAAACTTGTGCCAACCCCTATGCATAGATTCCCAAGGTCACGGAACCCGAAAGTTGATCACCAAAACATACATCAAGTGGATCATAGAATACCCCATTGTCACCACAGGTATCCCACGCAAGACATACATCAAGTGTTCTCAAATCCTTAAAGACTCAATCCGATAAGATAAATTCAAAGGGAAAACTCAATCCATTACAAGAGAGTAGAGGGGGAGAAACTTCATAAGATCCAACTAAAATAGCAAATCTCACGATACATCAAGATCGTGCCACCTCAAGAACATGAGAGAGAGAGAGAGAGATCAAACACATAGCTACTAGTACATACCCTCAGCCCCGAGGGAGAACTACTCCCTCCTCGTCATGGAGAGTACCGGGATGATGAAGATGGCCACCGGAGAGGGATTCCCCCCTCTAGCAGGGTGTCGGGACGGGTCTAGATTGGTTTTCGGTGGCTACGTAGGCTTCTGGCGGCGGAACTCCCGAACTGTTGTGCTCCTCGAAGTTTTTAGGGTATATGGGTATATATAGGAGGAAGAAGTACGTCGGTGGACCTCCGGGCTGTCCACGAGGCAGGGGGGCACGGCCAGGGGGTGGGCGCACCCCCACCCCCGTGGGCAGCCCCGGACTCTCCTGGTCCATCTCCGATACTCTGTGGGCTTCTTCTGGTCCAAAAATAAGTTCCATGAAGTTTCAGGTCAATTGGACTCCGTTTGATTTTCCTTTTCTGCGATACTCTAAAACAAGGAAAAACAGAAACTGGCACTGGGCTCTAGGTTAATAGGTTAGTCCCAAAAATCATATAAAATAGCATATAAATGCATATAAAACATCCAAGATTGATAATATAATAGCATGGAACAATCAAAAATTATAGATACGTTGGAGACGTATCAACATCCCCAAGCTTAATTCCTGCTCCTCGAGTAGGTAAATGATAAAAACAGAATTTTTCATGTGGAATGCTACCTAACATATTTATCCATGTAGTTCTATTTATTGTGGCAAGAATATTCAGATCCATAAGATTCAAGACAAAAGTTTAATATTGATATAAAAATAATAATACTTTAAGCCTACTAATTAAGCTATCATGTCTTCTCAAAATAACATGGCCAAAGAAAGTTCATCCCTACAAAGTCATATAGTTTAGTCATGCTCCATTTTCGTCACACAAGAATGCTCTCATCATGCACAACCCCGATGACAAGCCAAGCAATTGTTTCATACTTTAGTAATCTCAAACTTTATAAACCTTCACGCAATACATGAGCGTAAGCCATGGATATAGCACTACGGGTGGAATAGAGTATAATGATGGGGGTTATGTGGAGAAGACAAAAAAAGGAGAAAGTCGCACATCAACGAGGCTAATCAATGAGCTATGGAGATGCCCATCGACTGATGTTATTGCAAGGAGTAGGGATTGCCATGCAACGAATGCACAAGAGCTATAAAATGTATGAAAGCTCAACAAAAGAAACTAGTGGGTGTGCATCCAACTTGCTTTCTCACGAAGACCTAGGGCACTTGAGGAGGCCCATTGTTGGAATATACAAGCCAAGTTCTATAATGAAAATTTCCCACTAGTAAATGAAAGTGACAAAACAAGAGACTCTCTATCATGAAGATCATGGTGCTACTTTGAAGCACAAATGTGGAAAAAAGTATAGTAGCATTGTCCCTTTTATTTTTTATTTTTTTACATGGCCTTCCTTTTTTTTATTTGGCCTTTCTATCTTTTTTTGGCCTTTTTTGGGACAATACTCTATGAATGATGACCATCACACTTCTATTTATTTACAACTCAAAGATCACAACTCGATACTAGAACAAGATATGACTCTATATGAATGCCTCCGATGGTGTACCGGGATGTGCAATGATTCATGAGTGACATGCATGAAAGAATTATGAACGGTGGCTTTGCCACAAATACGATGTCAACTACATGATCATGCGAAGAAATATGACAATGCTGATGCGTGTCATAATAAACGGAACGGTGGAAAGTTGCATGGCAATATATCTCGGAATGGCTATGGAAATGCCATAATAGGTAGGTATGGTGGCTGTTTTGAGAAAGATATAAGGAGGTTTATGTGTGACAGAGCGTATCATATCACGGGGTTTGGATGCACCGGCGAAGTTTGCACCAACTCTCAATGTGAGAAAGGGCAATGCACGGTACCGAAGAGGCTAGCAATGATGGAAGGGTAAGAGTGCGTATAATCCATGGACTCAACATTAGTCATAAAGAACTCACATACTTATTGCAAAAATCTACAAGTCATCAAAAACCAAGTATTACGCGCATGCTCCTAGGGGGATAGATTGGTAGGAAAAGACCATCGCTCGTCCCCGACCGCCACTCATAAGGAAGACAATCAAATAACACCTCATGTTTCAAATTTGTTACACAACATTTGCCATACGTGCATGCTACGGGACTTGCAAACTTAAACACAAGTATTCCTCAAATTCACAACTACTCAACTAGCACAACTTTGATATCACTATCTCCATATCTCAAAACAATCATCAAGTATCAAACTTCTCTTAGTATTCAATGCACTTATATGAAAGTTTTTTATTATTTCCCTCTTGGATGCCCATCATATTAGGACTAGTTTCATAACCAAAGAAAATTACCATGTTGTTCTAAAGACTCTCAAAATAATATAAGTGAATCATGAGAGATCAATTATTTCTTCAAAATAAAACCACCACCGTGCTCTAAAAAGATATAAGTGAAGCACTAGAGCAAATTACAAACTACTCCGAAATATATAAGTGAAGATCAATGAGTAGTCGAATAATTATGCAACTATGTGAAGACTATATAACATTTAATAATTTCAGATCTTGGTATTTTATTCAAACAGCAAGCAAAACAAAAGAAAATAAAAAGACGCTCCAAGCAAAACACATATCATGTGGCGAATAAAAATATAGCTCCAAGTAAAGTTACCAATGAACGAAGACGAAAGAGGGGATGCCTTCCGGGGCATCCCCAAGCTTAGGCTCTTGTTTTTCCTTGAATATTACCTTGGGGTGCCTTGGGCATCCCCAAGATTAGGCTCTTTCCACTCCTTGTTCCATAGTTGAAAACTTCACAACACAAAACTTAACAGAAAACTCGTGAGCTCCGTTAGCGAAAGAAAGCAAAACACCACTTCAAGGTACTGTAATGAACTCATTATTTATTTATATTGGTGTTAAAACTACTGTATTCCAACTTCTCTATGGTTTATACACTCTTTTATTAGCCATAGACTCATCAAAATAAGTAAACAACACATGAAAGACAGAATCTGTCAAAAAGAGAACAGTCTGTCGTAATCTGGATCAAACATATACTTATGGAACTCATAAAATTCTCAAATAAATTTATTGACGTGAGGAATTTATATATCAATCATCTGAAAAAATAATTAACTAAATAGCAGTTTCCAAATACAAATGGCAGCAGTTCTCGTGAGCGCTAAAGTTTCTGTTTTTTACAGCATGATCGACAAGACTTCCCCCAAGTCTTCCCAACGGTTGTACTTGGCACAAACACTAATTAAAACATAAAAACTCAATAATAACAGAGGCTAGATAAATTATTTATTACTAAACAGGAGCAAAAAGTAAGTAACAAAAATAAAATTGGGTTGCCTCCCAACAAGCGCTATCGTTTAATGCCCCTAGCTAGGCATGATGATTTCAATGATGCTCACATAAAAGATAATAATTGAAACATAAAGGGAGCATAATGAAGAATATTACTAGCACATTTAAGTCTAACCCACTTCCTATGCATAAGGATTTTGTGAGCAAACAACTTATGGGAACAAGAATCAACTTGCATAGGAAGGTAAAGCAAGCAAAACTTCAAAATTTAAGCACATAGAGAGGAAACTTGATATGATTGCAATTCCTACAAGCATATGTTCCTCCCTCATAATAATTTTTAGTAGCATCATGAATTAATTCAACAATATAACTATCACATAAAGCATTCTTTTCATGATCTACATGCATAGAAAATTTACTACTCTCCACATAAGCAAAATTCTTCTCAATCGGAATAGTGGGAGTAAACTCAACAAAATAATTATCATGTGAGGCATAATCCAATTGAAAACTAAAATCATGATGACAAGTTTCATGGATATCATTATTCTTTATAGCATACAAGTCATCACAATAATCATCATAGATAGTAACTTTGTTCTCATAATCAATTGGAACCTCTTCCGAAATAGTGGATTCATCACTAAATAAAGTCATGACCTCTCCAAATACACTTTCATCAATATAATCATCATAAATAGGAGGCATGATTTCATCATAATAAATTTGCTCATCAAAACTTGGGGGACAAAAATATCATCTTCATCAAACATAGCTTCCCCAAGCTTGTGGCTTTGCATATCATTAGCATCATGGATATTCAAGGAATTCATACTAACAACATTGCAATCATGCTCATCATTCAAAGATTTAGTGCCAAACATTTTAATGTATTCTTCTTCTAACACTTTCACACAATTCTCCTTTCCATCATACTCACGAAATATATTAAAAAGATGAAGCGTATGAGGCAAACTTAATTCCATTTTTTGTAATGTTCTTTTATAAACTAAACTAGTGATAAAACAAGAAACTAAAAGACTCGATTGCAAGATCTAAAGATATACCTTCAAGCGCTAACCTCCCAGGCAACGGCGCCAGAAAAGAGCTTGATGTCTACTACACAACCTTCTTCTTGTAGACGTTGTTGGGCCTCAAAGTGCAGAGGTTTGTAGGACAGTAGCAAATTTCCCTCAAGTGGATGACCTAAGGTTTATCAATCCGTAGGAGGCGTGGGATGAAGATGGTCTCTCTCAAGCAACCCTGCAACGAAATAACAAAGAGTCTCTTGTGTCCCCAACACACCCAATACAATGGTAAATTGTATAGGTGCACTAGTTCGGCGAAGAGATGGTGATACAAGTGGTTTATGGATAGTAGATATAGGTTTTTGTAATCTAAAAGTATAAAAACAGCAAGGTAACTAATGATAAAAGTGAGCACAAACGGTATTGCAATGCATTGAAACAAGGCCTAGGGTTCATACTTTCACTAGTGCAAGTTCTCTCAACAATAATAACATAATTGGATCACATAACTATCCCTCAACATGCAACAAAGAGTCACTCCAAAGTCACTAATAGCGGAAAACAAATGAAGAGATTATGGTAGGGTATGAAACCACCTCAAAGTTATTCTTTCCAATCAATCTGTTGGGCTATTCCTATAAGTGTCACAAACAGCCCTAGAGTTCGTACTAGAATAACACATTAAGACACAAATCAACCAAAACCCTAATGTAACCTAGATACTCCAATGTCACCTCAAATACCCGTGGGTATGATTATACGATATGCATCACACAATCTCATATTCATCTATTCAACCAACACATAGAACCTCAAAGAGTGCCCCAAATTTTCTACCGGAGAGTCAGGACGAAAACGTGTGCCAACCCCTATCCATAGATTCCCAAGGTCACGGAACCCGCAAGTTGATCGCCAAAACATACATCAAGTGGATCATAGAATACCCCATTGTCACCACATGTATCCCATGCAAGACATACATCAAGTGTTCTCAAATCCTTAAAGACTCAATCCGATAAGATAACTTCAAAGGGAAAACTCAATCCATTAAAAAAGAGTAGAGAGGGAGAAACTTCATAAGATCCAACTATAATAGCAAAGCTCGTGATACATCAAGATCGTGCCACCTCAACAACACGAGAGAGAGAGAGAGAGAGAGAGAGAGAGATCAAACACATAGCTACTGGTACATACCCTCAGCCCCGAGGGAGAACAACTCCCTCCTCATCATGGAGAGCACCCGGATGATGAAGATGGCCACCGGAGAGGGATTCCCCCCTCTGGCAGGGTGCCGGAGCGGGTCTAGATTGGTTTTCGGTGGCTACGGAGGCTTCTGGCGGCGGAACTTCCAATCTATTGTGCTCCTCGATGTTTTTAGGGTATATCGGTATATATAGGAGGAATAAGTACGTCGGTGGACCTCCGGGCTGTCCACGAGGCAGGGGGCGCGCCCAGGGGGGTGGGCGCGCCCCCACCCTCGTCGATAGCCCGGGACTCTCCTGGTCCATCTCCGATACTCCGTGGTCTTCTTCTGGTCCAAAAATAAGTTCCATGAAGTTTCAGGTCAATTGGAATCCGTTTGATTTTCCTTTTCTGCGATACTCTAAAACAAGGAAAAAATAGAAACTGGCACTGGGCTCTAGGTTAATAGGTTAGTCCCAAAAATCATATAAAATAGCATATAAATGCATATAAAACATCCAAGGTTGATAATATAATAGCATAGAACAATCAAAAATTATAGATACGTTGGAGACTTATCATAGAAGTATATTTTTATAATCTGAATAAATAAAAACAGCAAGGTAGCAAATAGTGAACGGGCACAAAACGGTATTGCAATGCTTGAAAATGAGGCCTAGGGTCCGTACTTTCGATAGTGCAACCTCTCAACAATGCTAATATAATTGGATCATATAACCACCCCTCAAAGTGCGATGAAGAATCACTCCAAAGTTCCTATCTAGCGGAGAACATAAGAATAAATTGTTTGTAGGGTACAAAACCATCTCAAAGCTATTCTTTCCGTTCGATCTATTCAAGAGTTCGTACTAAAATAACACAAAGCTATTCTTTCCATTCGATCTATCCTAGAGTTCGTACTAAAATAACACCAAAGCAAATTCATATTCATAATACTCAATCCAACACAAAGAACTTCAAAGAGTGCACCAAGATTTCTAACGGAGAAACAAAGACAAGAACATGCATCAACCCCTATGCATAGATTACCCCAATGTCACCTCAAGAATCCGCGAGTTGAGTGCCAAAATATATATCAAGTGAATCAATATGATACCCCATTGTCACCATGAGTATTCAACTGCAAGACATATATCAAGTGTTCTCAAATCCATAAAAGTATTCAATCCAATAACAACGAAATCTGAAAGGTAAAAACTCAATTCATCGCAACAAGATAGAGAGGGGAAAACACCATATGATCCGACTATATTAACAAAGCCCGCGATACATCGAGATCGTGACATCTCAAGAACACGAGAGAGAGAGAGAGAGAGAGATTAAACACATAGCTACTGGTACAAACCCTTAGCCCCGAGGGTGGACTACTCCCTCCTCATCGTGGTGGCCGCCGGGATGATGAAGATGGCCACCGGAGATGATTCCCCCCTCCGACAGGGTGCCAAAGCGGGGTCTAGATTGGTTTTTGCTGGCTACAGAGGCCTGCGGCAGCGGAACTTCTGATCTAGGTTAATCCCTGATGGTTTCTCTAATTATAGGATTTTTTGGCGTTGGTTTCATGCTAAGATGGGCGTCGAGGTGAGCACAACCCACCGGGCCAAGCCAGGCGCGCCCTAGTGGGTTGTGCCCTCCTCGTGGCTCTTCTGGCCCTCCCACGAAGCTTCGGGGTTGTCTTTTGTTCCAAAAAAATCAACAAAAAGTTTCAGCTCATTTGGAGACCTTTCATTTCTGCACAAAAAACAACACCACGGTGGTTCTGCTGAAAACAGCGTCAGTCCGGGTTAGTTCCATGCAAATCATACCAAAACCATATAAATTTGTTGTAAACATGGCACGAATACTTCATAAATTATAGATACGTTGGAGACGTATCAGCATCCCCAAGCTTAATTCCTACTCGTCCTCGAGTAGGTAAATGATAAAAGAAATAGTTTTTGAAGTGTGAATGCTAGCAAAGTGCATAAGTTTGATCAATGATAATTTCAATCACTTTTCCTAGCATCATAACAGCAACTCTTTCTCATAAAACTTATCATGATAAAGTAGCGATTTAAAATGGAATTTTTGTTGTGGAATGCTACCTATCAGATTCATCATATACTCTTTTCTTTTGTAGCATGGACATTTGGACTTGAATGATTCAAAGTAAGAGTCTATAATTTGACATGAGGACATCAATACTCAAGCATATCATCGAGAAACCATGTCTTTCAAAATATCAATGCTAAAATAAGTTATCCCTAGCCCATCATGCTCAATCATTGATCCATTCATGAAACACACTTGCATATTAACTACACACAATGCTCAAGTACGATCATAGTGCCCTTGGTTGGTGCTTTATAAGAGAAGATGGAGACTCAAATTAAAAATAAAAATTGCTTAAAGTAAAAGAAAGGCCCTTCGCAGAGGGAAGTAGGGATTTGTAGAGGTGCCAGAGCTCAAAGCGAAAATTGAGAGATAAAAACATTTTGAAAGGCATACTTTTCCCACCAACGAAAATGACTTAGAGCTCCCAACACTTTCCATGCTAGATATATCATAGGCGGTTCCCAAACAGAAAATAAAGTTTATTCCTTTTTTCCACCATACTTTCACTTTCCATGGATAACCATATCCACGGGTGCCCTCCATACCAACACTTTCTATGGAATTTATTATTTGACAACATAAAGTAAATTCAATTTTCATTTCGGGACTGGGCATCCCTAATACCTTTGCCTTACTCCCGTGCAATGACTAGTGAATAAACACTCATCGTGAGAATAACACATCTAGCATGGAAAATATTGGCCACCCCTCACTGCCTCGCGCGCGGTATGAGCACACAAAAGAGAAATTTATTTTGAAAATTAGAGATGGCACATACAAATTTCCTAAGAACGGCAAAAGAATACCGCATATAGGTAGGTATAGTGGACTCATCTGGCAAAACTGGTTTAAAGGATTTTAGATGCACAAGTAGTGATCATACTTAGTGCAAAATGAAGGCTAGCAAAAGATTGAGAAGCAACCAACCAAGAAACGAATAATCTCATAAGCGAGCATTGAGCATAAATAACATCGAATAATGCACCATAAGTAGGATGTAATTTCATTGCACAACTATTGACTTTCATGCTTGCATAGGGAATCACAAACCTTAACACCAATATTCTTACTAAATCATAATTACTCACCAATATGACTCACATATCACTATCATCATATCACAAAACTATTGCAAGAATCAAGTTTGTTTTGTCGAATGATCTTCATGAAAGTTTTTATTATATCCTTCTTGGATATCTATCACTTTGGAACTAATTTTCATGTGTTGCTTTTGATAAGCTCGAACAGATACAAGTGAAGATCATGAGCATAAAATTTCTTTCTCTCAAATTAATTTAAGTGAAGCAAGAGAGAATTTCTTCAAAAATACTAAAGCACACTGCTACCTCTTGAGCACTGCGTTGGTTTTCCCATGAAGAGGAAAGGGTGATGCAGCAAAGTAGTATAAGTATTTCCCTCAGTTTTTGAGAACCAAGGTATCAATCCAGTAGGAGACTACACGCAAGTCCCTCGTACCTACACAAACAAATAAGAACCTCGCAACCAACGTGATAAAGGGGTTGTCAATCCCTTCATGGTCACTTATGAGAGTGAGATCTGATAGAGATAATAATAATAAAATAAATATTTTTGGTACTTTTATGATATAAATTGAAAGTAAAGATTGCAAAATAAATGGTAATAGAAATAGCTTGTTGACGGGACATTAATATAAAGGAAAATAGACCCGGGGGCCATAGGTTTCACTAGTGGCTTCTCTCAAGGTAGCATAAGTATTACGGTGGGTGAACAAATTACTGTCGAGCAATTGATAGAAAAGTGCATAATTATGAGAATATCTAGGCATGATCATGTATATATGCATCACGTTCGTGACAGGTAGACCGAAACAATTCTGCATCTACTACTATTACTCCACACATCGACCGCTATCCAGCATGCATCTAGAGTATTAAGTTCATAAGAACAGAGTAACGCATTAGGCAAAATGACATGATGTAGAGGGATAAACTCAAGCAATATGATATAAACCCCATCTTTTTATCCTCGATGGCAACAATAAAATACGTGCCTTGCTGCCCCTGCTGCCACTGGGAAAGGACACCGCAAGATTGAACCCAAATCTCAGCACTTCTCCCATTGCAAGAAAGATCAATCTAGTAGGTCAAACCAAACTGATAATCCGAAGAGACTTGCAAAGATAACCAATCATACATAATAGAGTTCAGAGAAGAATCAAATATTGTTCATAGATAAACTTGATCATAAACCCACAATTCATCGGATCTCGACAAACACAGTGCAAAAAGAGTTACATCAAATAGATCTCCAAGAAGATCAAGGAGAACATTGTATGGAGATCCAAAGAGAGAGAAGAAGCCATCTAGCTAATAACTATGGACCCGAAAGTCTGAGGTAAACTACTCACACATCATCGGAGAGGCTATGGTGTTGATGTAGAAGCCCTCCGTGATCGATTCCCCCTCCGGCGGAGCTCCGGAAAAGGCCCCAACATGGGATCTCTTTGGTACAGAAGGTTGCGGCGGTGGAAATAGGATTTCTTGGTGCTCCTGGTTGTTTTTGGCGTATATGAATATATATAGGAGGAAGAAGTAGGTCGGTAGAGCCATGAGGGGTCCACGAGGGTGGAGGGCGCGCCTAGGGGGTAAGCGCGCCTCCCTGCCTCGTGGCCTCCTCGTTGATTTCTTGACGTCCACTCCGAGTCCCCTAGATCACGTTTGTTTCAAAATAACTCTCCCAAAGGTTTTATTCCGTTTGATATTCCTTTTCTGTGAAACACTAAAATAGGCAAAAAAACAGTAATTTGCACTAGGCCTTGGGTTAGTAGGTTAGTCCCAAAAATAATATATAAGTGTATAAATAAGCCCATTAACATCGAAAACAGATAATATAATAGCATGGAACAATCAAAAATTATAGATACGTTGGAGACGTATCAAGCATCCCCAAGCTTAATTCCTGCTCGTCCTCGAGTAGGTAAATGATAAAAACAGAATTTTTGATGTGGAATGCTACCTAGCATAATTCTCAATGTAATTTTCTTTATTGTGGCATGAGTGTTCAGATCCGAGAGATTCAAGACAAAAGTTTAATATTGACATAAAAATAATAATACTTCAAGCATACTAACTAAGCAATCATGTCTTCTCAAAATAACATGGCAATAAAAAGTTCATCCCTACAAAATCATACAGTTTTGTCATGCTCCATTTTTGTCACACAAGAATGCTCTCATCTTGCACAACCCCGATGACAAGCCAAGCAATTGTTTTATACTTTAGTAATCTCAAACTTTTTTCAACTTTCACGCAATACATGAGCGTAAGCCATGGATATAGCACTATGGGTGGAATAGAATAATGATAGGGGATTATGTGGAGAAGACAAGAAAGGAGAAAGTCTCACATCGACGAGGCTAATCAACGGGCTAGGGAGATGCCCATCAATTGATGTCAATGCAAGGAGTAGGGATTGCCATGCAACGGATACACTAGAGCTATAAATGTATGAAAGCTCAACAAAAGAAACTAACTAGGTGTGCATCCAACTTGCTTGCTCACGAAGACCTAGGGCATTTGAGGAAGCCCATTGTAGGAATTTAAAAGCCAAGTTCTATAATGAAAATTCCCACTAGTATATGAAAGTGACAAAGCAAGAGACTCTCTATCATAAAGATCATGGTGCTCCTTTGAAGCACAAGTGTGGAAAAAAAGATAGTAGCATTGCCCCTTTTTATTTCTTTTCTTTTTTTCTTTTTTGGGCCTTTCCTTTTTTTGGCCTTTCTCTTTTTTTATTTGGGAAAATGCTCTATTAATGATGATCATCACACTTCTATTTATTTACAACTCAATGATTACAACTCGATACTAGAACAAAATATGACTCTATATGAATGCCTCTGGCGGTGTACTGGGAAGGGCAATGAATCAAGAGTGACATGTATGATAAATTATGCATGGTGTCTTTTCCACAAATACGATGTCAACTACATGATCATGCAAAGCAATATGACAATGATGAAGCGTGTCATAAATGAAACGATGGAAAGTTGCACGGCAATATATCTCGAAATGGCTATGGAAATGCCATAATAGGTAGGTATGGTGGCTGTTTTGAGGAAGATATAAGGAGGTTTATGTGTGATAGAGCGTATCATATCACGGGGTTTGGATGCACCGGCGAAGTTTGCACCAACTCTCAAGGTGAGAAAGGGCAATGCACGATATCAAAGAGGCTGGCAATGATGGAAGGGTGAGAGTGCATATAATCCATGGACTCAACATTAGTCATAAAGAACTCACATACTTATTGCAAAAATCTACAAGTCATCAAAAACCAAGTATTAAGCGCATGCTCCTAGGGGGGTAGATTGGTAGGAAAAGACCATCGCTCGTCCCCAACCGCCACTCATAAGGAAGACAATCAAAGAACACCTCATGTTTCAAATTTGTTACACAACGGTTACCATACGTGCATGCTACGGGACTTGCAATCTTCAACACAAGTATTTCTCAAATTCACAATTACTCAACTAGCACACTCTAATATCACCACCTTTATATCTCAAAACAATTATCAAGTATCAAACTTCTCATAGTATTCAATGCACTTTCTATGATAGTTTTTATTATACCCATCTTGGATGCCTATCATATTAGGACTAGTTTCATAACCAAAGCAACTTACCATGCTGTTCTAATGGACTCTAAAAATGATATAAGTGAAGCATGATAGGTCAATAATTTCTATAAGATAAAACCACCACCGTGCTCTAAAAGATATAAGTGAAGCACTAGAGCAAAATTATCTAGCTCAAAAGATATAAGTGAAGCACATAGAGTATTCTAATAAATTCTAATTCATGTGTGTGTCTCCAAAAATGTGTGTACATCAAGGATCATTGTGGTAAACTAAAAATCAAATACTCAAATCATACAAGATGCTCCAAGCAAAACACATATCATGTGGTGAATAAAAATATAGCCTCAAGCAAAGTTACCGATAGAAGAAGACGAAAGAGGGGATGCCTTCCGGGGCATCCCCAAGCATAGGCTTTTGGCTGTCCTTGAATTTTACCTTGAGGTGTCTTGGGAATCCCCAAGCTTAGGCTCTTTCCACTTATTGTTCCATAATCCATCAAATCTTTACCCAAAACTTGAAAACTTCACAACACAAAACTTAAACAGAAAATCTCATGAGCTCCGTTAGTATAAGAAAACAAAACACCACTTAAGATACTGTAATGAACTCATTCTTTATTTATTTTTGGTGTTAAAACTACTGTATTCCAACTTCTCTATGGTTCATAACCTCCGATACTATCCATATATTCATCAAAATAAGCAAACAACACGCGAAAAACAGAATCTGTCAAAAACAGAACAGTCTGTAGTAATCTGTAAGTTTCGAATACTTATGTAACCCCCAAAATTCTAAAATAAATTTATGGACGTGAGTAATGTATCTATTAATCATCTGCAAAAAGAATCAACTTAATTTCACTCTCCAGTAAAAAATGGCAGCAAATCTCGTGAGCGCTAAAGTTTCTGTTTTTTACAGCAAGATCGCAAAGACTTTCCCCAAGTCTTCCCAAAGGTTCTACTAGGCACAAACACTAATTAAAAGCATAAAACCACATAGAAACAGAGGCTATATGAATTATTTATTGAATAAAAGCAATAAAAAATAATGGGTTGTCTCCCAACAAGCGTTTTTCTTTAAAGCCTTATAGCTAGGCATAAGATACTTCCTATGCATAGGCATCTAAGTATAACATACTTCCTATGCATAGGCATCTTATAGGCAAAAAAATTATCATAGCAAGAAAAAACTAGCATATGCAAGGAAGCGGAAAGAAACTATAGCAATCTCAACATAACGAGAGGTAATTTAGTAACATGAAAATTTCTACAATCATATTTTCCTATCTCATAATAATTACATGTGGGATCATAAGCAAATTCAACAAAATAGCTATCACATAAGATATTTTCAACACTATCCACATGCATGCAAAGTTGGCACTCTTCCAAAATAGTGGGATTAACATTAACTAAAGTCATGACCTCTCCAAACCCACTTTTATCAAAAACTTCATAAGATTGAACATTCTCCAAATATGTGGGATCTAAAGTTGACACTCTTCCAAACTCACTTTCAATAATATTGCAAACACTATTATCAATCTCATATTCATCATGGGGCTTAAATAAATTTTCAAGATCAAAAGAAGAATCACCCCAATCATGATCATTGCAACAAATAGTAGTCATAGCAAAACTAGCATCCCAAGCTTGAGGTTTTGCATATCATTAACACAATTGACGTTAACAGAATTTATAATAACATCATTGCAATCATGCTTTTCATCTAAGGAACTATCAAGTATGGGTGCAATAGCAAAGATCTCATGTTTAACATAAGGAACTATAGCAAATTAATCTTCATAAATATTGGCATCATGGCCACAAGAATAGCAAGCATCATGTTCATCAAGGGATATTTCAATCAAATCATCAAAATCATAATTATCTATAGATTCATGCATATCATTATTTTCTTCTAAAGCAACGGTCATTCTTTCAATAAATTCTTTGACATAGGCATTATGAGCATAGTTTTCATAGCAATATTTAAGTATGTCAAAAAAATTAGATTCAAAGAGAGTAATACCATACTTTTAAATCAAAGAAGCAACTTCATAAGCACCCCTAAAAGCAACAAATTCTTCAATTTGTTCGATATCGTAGTAACTATAAACACCCTTTGCATAAGAAGATAAGATTTCATTGTCATTAAACTCACATAGGTATGGGAGGTGTTTTTTTAGGGTTCTTAGATCAACAAGTAAAATCAAAAATTTCACAAAGATTCCAAGCATAACACAACAATCTGTTTATTTGATCCCATAAGAGTCTCCCTTTCCCCGGCAATGGCACCAGAAATCCTTCTTCCTACCTCTTGAGCACCGCGTTGGTTTTCCCTTGAAGAGGAAAGGGTGATGCAGCAAAGTAGCGTAAGTATTTCCCTCAGTTTTGGAGAACCAAGGTATCAATCCAGTAGGAGACTACACACACCTCATACCTACACAAACAAATAAGAACCTCGCAACCAACGCGATAAAGGGGTTGTCTATGACGCCCCTGATTTGACCGAACACTAATCATGCACGCAAATGTGTACGATCAAGATCAAGGACTCACGGGAAGATATCACAACATGACTCTACAAATAAAATAAGTCATACAAGCATCATATTACAAGCCAGGGGCCTCGAGGGCTCGAATACAAGAGCTCGATCATAGACGAGTCAGCGGAAGCAACAATATCTGAGTACAGACATAAGTTAAACAAGTTTGCCTTAAGAAGGCTAGCACAAACTGGGATACAGATCGAAGGAGGCGCAGGCCTCCTGCCTGGGATCCTCCTAACTACTCCTGGTCGTCGTCAGCGGGCAGCATGTAGTAGTAGGCACCTCCGGTGTAGTAGGAGTCGTCGTCGAAGGTGGCGTCTGGCTCCTAGGCTCCAACATCTAGTTGCGACAACCAGGTAGAAGGGATAGGGGGAAAAGAGGGAGAAAGCAACCGTGAGTACTCATCCAAAGTACTCGCAAGCAAGGAGCTATACTACATATGTATGCATTGGTATCAACTGGAATAAGGCTATTATATGTGGACTGAACTGCAGAAAGCCGGGATAAGGGGGGATAACTAGTCCTTTCGAAGACTACGCTTCTGGCAGCCTCCGTCTTGCAGCATGTAGAAGAGAGTAGACTGAAGTCCTCCAAGTAGCATCGCATAGCATAATCCTACCCAGCGATCCTCTCCTCGTCGCCTTGTTAGAGAGCGATCACCAGTTGTATCTGGCACTTGGAAGGGTGTGTTTTATTAAGTATCCGGTTCTAGTTGTCATAAGGTCAAGGTACAACTCCAAGTCATCCTGTTACCGAAGATCACGGCTATTCGAATAGATTAACTTCCCTGCAGGGGTGCACCACATAACCCAACACGCTCGATCCCATTTGGCCGGACACACTTTTTTGGGTCATGCCCGGCCTCGGAAGATCAACACGTCGCAGCCCCACCTAGACCAACAGAGAGGTCAGCACGCCGGTCTAAACCTAAGCGCCCAGGGGTCTGGGCCCATCGCCCTTAGCACACCTGCATGTTGCGTGGGCGGCCGGAAGCAGACCTAGCCTAGTAGGCGTTCCAGTCCAATCCAGCGCGCGCCGCTCCGTTGCTGACGTCACGAAGGCTTCGGCTGATACCACGACATCGAGTGCCCATAACTGTCCCCGCGTAGATGGTTAGTGCGTATAGGCCAGTAGCCAGACTCAGATCAAATACCAAGATCTCGTTAAACGTGTTAAGTATTTGCGAATGCCGACCAGGGCCAGGCCCACCTCTCTCCTAGGTGGTCTCAACCTGCCCTATCGTTCCGCCTCAAAGTAACAGTCGGGGGCCGTCGGGAACCTAGGCCCACCTTTACCGGGATGGAGCCACCTGCCCCTTCAGCCCCCAACTCCGAACAGTACCACAGGTAATGTAACTGTGTAAAGTATATAGTATATGCCCGTGATCACCTCCCGAAGTGATCACGGCCCAGTAGTATAGCATGGCAGACGGACAAGAGTGTAGGGCCACTGATAGAACACTAGCATCCTATACTAAGCATTAGGATTGCAGGTAAAGGTAACAACAGTAGTAGCAAGGACAGGCTATGCATCAGAATAGGATTAACGGAAAGCAGAAACATGCTACACTACTCTAATGCAAGCAGTATAGAGAAGAGTAGGCGATATCTGGTGATCAAAGGGGGGGCTTGCCTGGTTGCTCTGGCAAGAGAGGGGGGTCGTCAACTCCGTAGTCGTACTGGGTAGCAGCGACATCGGTCTCGGTGTCTAGCGGAAGAAGAGGGGGGAAGAGACAATGAATATAATGCAAACAGATGCATAACGATGCATAACAAGACAAGTAACGGTGCTAGGGGTGCCCTAAGGCGGTATTAGGTGATACCGGTGAAGGGGGATAACATCCGGGAAAGTATCCCCGGTGTTTCGCATTTTCGAACAGACGAACCGGAGGGGGAAAGTTGCGTGTTCGCTATGCTAGGGATGCGTGGCGGATAAACGGGCTGCGTATTCAAATTCGTCTCGTCGTTCTGAGCAACTTTCATGTATAAAGTATTTTCATCCGAATTACGGATTAAAAGATATGATTTTCTAAAGATTTAAATCATTTTCTGATTTTAATTATTTATTTAAACCCAACATTATCCAGAACAGTGAATGATGACGCAAGCATGACATCAGAGTGATGTCACCAGGTCAACTGGTCGGTTGACCAGTCAAACAGACAGGTGGGTCCAGTGGGACCCACATGTCATTGTCAGTTATCTAATTAACCAGGTTAATTAGTTTAGTTAATCAGATTAGTTATGTTAATTAATCAAAGTTAATTAGGTGAAACTAGTTAATTAGGCTAATCTAATTAGGATTAATTAAGTTAATTAATTAATTAATTAATTAATTAATATTTTTATTTTTATTTAGTTTTAATTTTTTTCATTAAATTTTTTTAATTCCATTTTTTTATAAACGTTCTGGGCGCTGGGGCCCGCGTGTAAGTGGTCCAGGGCCTTGCGGGCACACGGGCGCGGATGGGGGCGTGGTGCCCGTGCCCGAGGCCGAACGGGGCTGGCCTCGGACGCGGCCCGCGGCGTGGGCGCCGGCAGCCAGTGGAGGGGTGAGCTGCGGTGGACGGGGCGAGGCCAGGGACGGCGCGCGCGTGGTCTCGGCGAGGTGCGGGCGCAGCGGCCGTCTATGGGGAAGGCGGGAGCAGTGCACGGGGGGGCTACGGGCGGAGCGGAACAGCGGCGTTGCGGGA
>NC_041380.1:276050452-276059322 GCF_002162155.2 Triticum dicoccoides | reverse complement strand
TGGGGTGTCGTGGGGAGAGTGGGGTGGATGGGGTTAGGGTTTCTGGTAGTGGGGGGGTTATAGCCGGGGGTGGGCCGGCTGGGCTAGGTGGGTTGGCCCAGTTGGGCCACGGCCCAGGGAAGGGGGTGTTCTCCTTCTTTTCTTTTTTTTTCTATTTTCCCTTTTTGTATTTTCTTTTATTATTTCTTTCCTGTTTAATTCATTTAAAAGTATTTAGGCATTTTATAAAAATGTGTTTACTTCACCATAATTACCGATGCAATAATAGACATATCCCGAACATTTTATTTTAATATTTGAAAACTTTTATCATTTGACTTATTTAGGATTTAAATTGAAATGATTTTGAATTAACCCGAGATTAATTACAGTGACAGAGGTGACGTGTCACCATTAACGTGAGATCACTGTAGCATGATTATCCGGGCGTTACAAATCTCCTCCACTACAAGAAATCTCATCCCGAGATTTAGGAGGTAGAAGGAAACAGTGCAGGGTATTCATCGCGAAGACGATCCTCGCGTTCCCAGGTGGCTTCGTCTTCAGAGTGATTCGACCACTGGACCTTGAGGAACTTGATCGCCTTCTGACGTGTGCGGCATTCAGCTTGGTTGAGAATGCGGACCGGATGCTCTTTATAGGAGAGGTCCTGTTGCAATTCGAGCACTTCATGGTCCACTTCTCGAATTGGGTCCTTGAAGCAGCGTCGAAGTTGCGACACGTGGAACACATCGTGAACCTGAGAAAGGTTTGACGGAAGCTCCAGTTGATATGCCACTTTTCCACGCCTTTCAAGAATAGTGAAAGGACCAATATAGCGGGGAGCTAGCTTTCCTTTGATCCCGAAGCGGTGTGCACCCTTCATTGGTGTAACTCGAAGATAAGCCTTTTCGCCAGGTTGATAGACCATGTCTTGGTGATGACGGTCATACTGACTTTTCTGACGTGACTGAGCAGTCTTGAGATTCTCGCGAATAATGCGAACTTGTTCTTCGGCCTGTTGGATAATATCCAGACCGAAGAGTGGACGTTCCCCAGTTTCTGACCAGTTCAGAGGGGTTCGACACTTTCGTCCATATAACACTTCAAAGGGGGACATCTTCAGACTAGCTTGATAGCTATTATTATAAGAGAACTCGGCATATGGAAGAGATTCCTCCCATTTCTTGCCGAATGATATTACACAAGCTCGAAGCATGTCTTCGAGAACTTGGTTGACACGCTCAACCTGTCCTTGCGACTGAGGATGAAACACAGTACTGAACGACAGATGAGTCCCCATAGATTCTTGGAAACTTGCCCAGAATCTTGAAGTGAATAAGCTGCCACGGTCTGAACTGATAACCAGTGGAATACCGTGAAGTGAATCAATTCTGCCCATGTAGAGAGTAGAAAGCTGACTAGCAGTGATTGTCTCTTTGACCGCCAGAAAATGTGCAACTTTAGAAAGCCGGTCAATGACGACAAGAATAGCATCATTACCTTTCTGCGACTTGGGAAATCCAGTGACGAAGTCCATCTCAACATGGTCCCATTTCCATTCAGGAATAGAGATAGGTTGCAGAGTTCCAGCAGGCCTCTGATGCTCTGCTTTGATACGGCGACATACGTCACACTCAGCAACATAACGAGCAATGTCCTGCTTCATATTAGACCACCAGAATCTTTGACGAATATCCTGGTACATCTTTGTACTACCAGGATGGATGGACAGAGGCGTATCTTGAGCTTCTTGCATAACCCTTTTAGTCTTATCCAGGTTTTTCTTCGAACATGGTACCACTAGGCGGCCTTTCAAATACAAGGCGCCATCGTCGGCGATAGTGAAGAATGAGGGCTTTCCTTCTGCTAGATGGCGTTTAATCTTATGGACTTCAGAGTCATAACCTTGTATAGTCTTTATACCAGCTACGAGATCTGGTACGACAGTCAGGGTATTTAGAGAACCCTTAGTAATAACAAGAAGATTCATCTTGCGGAATTCCGGGGGAGGGGGAGCGAGTGCTCCAGGAGGAACAATATGGAGGTTCAGCTTTCTAAATTCTTCGACAAGCGAGGGCTGAACTTTATGAACCTAGAGGTGGTTGCAGTAAGACTTGCGGCTCAAAGCATCAGCCATTACATTAGCCTTGCCGGGGGTATAGGATATATCCACGTCAAAGTCTGCAACAGTCTCCATCCATCTCTGCTGACGGAGGTTCAGATCTGGCTGAGTAAACAGATACTTCAGACTTTGATGGTCAGTGAAGATCTCACAACGATTACCGAGAAGGTAATGTCGCCACTGCTTCAGTGCATGAATGACAGCAGCCAGCTCGAGGTCGTGAACTGGGTAGTTTTCTTCGTCAGGGCGCAGTTGACGAGAGGCATAAGCAATCACTCTGCGCTCCTGCATTAGGACACAGCCTAATCCTTGACGGGAAGCGTCGTAGTAAATGACGAAGTCCTTCTTAGCATCAGGTGGTGCAAGCACGGGGGCAGAAGTCAACTTGTCTTTGAGCGCCTGGAAACTTTCCTGACACTTGTCTATCCAATCAAACTTGACACCCTTATGCAACAGATTAGTCAGGGGCCTGGCAATCTTGGAGAAGTTCTCGACGAATCGACGGCAATAGCTGGCGAGACCGAGGAAACTTCGGACTTGCTTCACATTCTTCGGAGGAGTCCAATCGAGAATAGCCTGAACTCATTCAGGGTTGACGGCAATACCATCCTTGGAGAAGGCATGCCTAAGATAGGTTACTTCGGGGAGCCAGAATTCACACTTGGAATACTTAGCATACAGCTGATGCTCCCGAAGCTTTTCCAGCACAAGACGAAGATGTTCAGCATGTTCTTCCTTGTTCTTGGAAAATACAAGGATATTGTCCAAATAAACCACGACGAACTTGTCGAGGTAATCCATGAATATATAGTTCATCAGACGAGAGAAGGTGGCTGGAGCATTCGTTAAGCCGAATGACATGACGGTGTACTGTATGATCCATACCGAGTCACGAAGGCGGTTTTTGGGATGTCCTCTTCACGAACACGGATCTGGTGGTAACCCAACCTCAAGTCGAGTTTGGATAACACTGATGAGCCAGCCAGTTGGTCATAAAGATCATTGATCCGAGGAAGAGGGTATTTATTCTGAATGGTAGCTTGGTTTATACGACGGTAGTCTTGGACTAATCGGTTTGTCCCATCCTTCTTCTTAACAAAGAGAGAAGGTGCTCCCCAAGAAGAGCAACTTGGGCGAATGAAACCTTTGACAAGAGATTTGTCGATTTCCTCCTTAAGCTCAATGAGCTCATGCGGCGGCATCTTGTAGGGTCGTTTAGCTATAGGGGTGGTGCCGGGTTTCAAGTCGATGATGAATTCGACAGCTCTAGCAGGGGGAATCCCTGGAAGTTCTTCTAGGAAGACATGTTGGAATTCACGAACCACGGGAATGTTTTCAATGCCCTCAAGTGGTGCAGCATTCAACGCATTCAAGGCATAAAGCCGTGCCTCGGCATTTTGCACCAGATGAGCTTGGTAAGTAACTATTTCGTCTGAAGGGTGTAGCAGATGGACGGTCTTAGTGGCGCAAACTATAGAAGCAGTATGCGCTTTTAACCAATTCATTCCCAGAATGAGATCAATGCTATAGGACTTCAGTATGATGGGAGAGACAAGGAATTCCAGTCCTTTGATTTCTACAGGGACGTCGTTGCAAATCATGGAGGTTCAACATTAGCCCGCAGGGGTGTGTACTAATAGTGAAGCATTCATGTCCTCACATTTAATGTCGTGCAAGCATGCAAAACCTTCTGACATGAATGAATGTGATGCACCTGTATCAAATAAAACGGATGCTGGTACTGAATTTACGAGGAGGGTACCCATCACAGTAGCAGGCTGGTCTTGAGCTTCGCTCAGATCAACGTGGTTGGCATGAACACGACCATAAGACTTGGCATTGTTGCTGCGGGGCTGGTTGCTTCCGCGGCCAGTTGCTGGAAGGGCCAATTGATTCTGGTTCTGGTTGCATTCCCTAGCACGGTGCCCTGGTTGTCCACACCTGAAGCACAACCCATTATTGGGAGTGGGAACAAGAGCTTGTGGTGGTGGAGCTGGGAGTCTTGGCTGCCTAGTCGGAGGAGCAGGCAGACGAGGTGCAGCATAGGTCTGCCTTCGGGTAGGTGCATCCGGCTGGTACAAGCTATTGGGAATCCATATCTTGCGCTTCTGCGAGGACGGGCCCAAAGATGAGCCCGTGTCACGGTTGCGCCTGTGAGAGCTCTGGTATTCCTGCAGACCAGTTTCAACATTGATGGCCTTGTTCACCAGAGTGGCGAAATCAGCAAAGTCATGCAGTAGAAGTGCGAGCTTGATGTCAGCTTGAAGGCCATCACGGAACTTCTCTTGTCTGTGTGCATCAGTTGCAATGTCCTCTTCAGCATAGCGGGACAAGTCAAGAAACTCCCGCTGATAAGCTTCAACAGTCTTGTTGCCTTGGGTGAGGTTGCGAAACTCACGCTTCTTATGGTCCATGACTCCCTGAGGAATGAAGCGAGCACGGAAGGCAGCTTGGAAGTCTGGCCAGGTGATGATTGTTCCAACTGGCAGAGTACGCCTGTGGCTGTCCCACCATTGAGCTGCGGGTCCCTTCAGGAAGAAGGAAGCAAAGGTGACATAGCTGGCAGGGGCTACATCAGCAGACTCCATCTCATAGGTGATGTCACGGAGCCAGTCATCAGCATCCAGAGGCTGAGTTGAGCTGCGATACACAGTTGGGTTCAGGCGCATGAAATCCTGCAGAGTTACTGGGGTTGGCTGCTGGTTCATATTGGGGCGAGGAAATTGAGCCATCATATTCTCCATGAACTGACGATTCATCTCAAGCTGTTGGATCATACCAGCCATGTACTCAGGCGGTGGTGGGCGGTTGCCACCACGTCCACGACCACCTGGTCTAACCATCCTGCTAATATATAACAGGGGTAGTTCAGCATCGAGAAATTTTGCAAGGACAAGAATCATTCATGATGAAACATGCACAATGAAAGCAGCACGATAGATACTACATAGTAGACGGCATATCTTTCAAAAGAGATCATGCATAGAGTTCGGTACACAGAGTTCAGTACATAGATTAATACATCATAGGCGGCACGCAGGCTCGCGACGAATGCATCTAACACTAATAAGCAAGCCTTCATCAGTCCCAGGTGGAACTATGGAGGTAGGTGTAGCCTGACAGCTGGTAGTGACGCGAAGGGAAGACCTCCACGCGAGCAGCCTAGGGTCCGCGGATACTCTGGCGCGGAACCCGATGCGCAGGTGGCAGGAGAGGACCAAGTGCAGGAGAGTAGCCTCCCACATCTGGCCAGCCGACGCCCTGGGGCATCACGGTCCGGGCAGGGTAGATCGCAGAACGCGACAGATCCCCAGAGCGGACAGAGGGGTGCAACAGCGTCAAAGCACGATATAGGTGCTGACGGGCGGTGTACAACTCGTGGCAAAGAGCTCGGTTAGCTCTATCCAGCCCATCAGCATGCAGAACCAGGTTCTGATGGTAGAAGGGCTCTCGGGTGACAGTGGAGTAGGCAGAAGTGTAGTATCCCCCCGCACCCACATCAGATGCGATAGCAATGTGCCTGAAGGGGGAGGTATCCAACTCCTGATACTCTCCACGAAGACGTGTCAGAGCAGCATAAGCAGCATCGTGGACCGCCATATCGATAGTCACTCCAACACCATGAGCAGTGTGCAGCACAGTAGTGGAGTCATACTCCCGAGAGTAGAGGTGGACGATGGCACGGTACTGCTCTTGGTTGAAGTCCTAATACTCCTCATAGACGGTGTACTCAGGGTGCCAGCGATAACCCAGATAGGTCATCATCTCAACCAACACAGCAGGTGATCATGAGGCACCAATGGACGTCGTGTGGCGCACGACCTGCCTCATGGGTTCCATCTGAAAACAAAGCTGTTTTCACAGGAGTCAAATGACAATATGGATAATGTTCAAATACTACTATAAAGAATAACTAGGGCTTATCCAACTTTGGGGTGAACATGGTCACGGGATCCTAGTGTTAGAGTTAGTAAGATCGTTTAACCCGAGTAGGAGAGAGTTCACTGTCCCAGAGTAGGGATCGAGGAGTAAAAGAGCCTAATACCACCCAGATGGTGATGTGGGCCCGTAAGGCACACAGCCATGTTAGTAAAAGTTTTTGTAATGTCTAGACTCAACTTCGGCCAAGGAGTGTGGAAGGGGGATTCCTACAGGCAGTCGGCTCTGATACCAACTTGTGACGTCCCCGATTTGACCGTACACTAATCATGCACGCAAATATGTACGATCAAGATCAAGGACTCACGGGAAGATATCCCAACACGACTCTACAAATAAAATAAGTCATACAAGCATCATATTACAAGCCAGGGGCCTCTAGGGCTCGAATACAAGAGCTCGATCATAGACGAGTCAGCGGAAGCAACAATATCTGAGTACAGACATAAGTTAAACAAGTTTGCCTTAAGAAGGCTAGCACAAACTAGGATACAAATCGAAGGAGGCGCAGGCCTCCTGCCTGGGATCCTCCTAACTACTCCTGGTCGTCGTCAGCGGGCAACACGTAGTAGTAGGCACCTCCGGTGTAGTAGGAGTCGTCGTCGAAGGTGGCATCTGGCTCCTGGGCTCCAACATCTGGTTGCGACAACCAGGTAGAAGGGATAGGGGGAAAAGAGGGAGAAAGCAACCGTGAGTACTCATCCAAAGTACTCGCAAGCAAGGAGCTATACTACATATGTATGCATTGGTATCAACTGGAATAAGGCTATTATATGTGGACTGAACTGCAGAAAGCCGGGATAAGGGGGGATAGCTAGTCCTTTCGAAGACTACGCTTCTGGCAGCCTCCGTCTTGCAGCATGTAGAAGAGAGTAGACTGAAGTCCTCCAAGTAGCATCGCATAGCATAATCCTACCCGGCGATCCTCTCCTCGTCGCCCTGTTAGAGAGCGATCACCGGTTGTATCTAGCACTTGGAAGGGTGTGTCTTATTAAGTATCCGGTTCTAGTTGGCATAAGGTCAAGGTACAACTCCAAGTCGTCCTGTTACCGAAGATCACGGCTATTCGAATAGATTAACTTCCCTGCAGGGGTCCACCACATAACCCAACACGCTCGATCCCATTTGGCCGGACACACTTTTCTGGGTCATGCCCGGCCTCGGAAGATCAACACGTCGCAGCCCCACCTAGACCAACAGAGAGGTCAGCACGCTGGTCTAAACCTAAGCGCCCAGGGGTCTGGGCCCATCGCCCTTAGCACACCTGCACGTTGTGTGGGCGGCCGGAAGCAGACCTAGCCTAGTAGGCGTTCCAGTCCAATCCAGCACGCGCCGCTCCGTTGCTGACGTCACGAAGGCTTCGGCTGATACCACGACTTCGAGTGCCCATAACTGTCCCCGCGTAGATGGTTAGTGCGTATAGGCCAGTAGCCAGACTCAAATCAAATACCAAGATCTCGTTAAACGTGTTAAGTATTTGCGAACACCGACCAGGGCCAGGCCCACCTCTCTCCTAGGTGGTCTCAACCTGCCCCGTCGCTCCGCCTCAAAGTAACAGTCGGGGGCCGTCGGGAACCCAGGCCCACCTCTACCGGGATGGAGCCACCTGCCCCTTCAGCCCCCAACCCCGAACAGTACCACAGGTAATGTAACTGTGTAAAGTATATAGTATATGCCCGTGATCACCTCCCGAAGTGATCACGACCCAGTAGTATAGCATGGCAGACGAACAAGAGTGTAGGGCCACTGATGGAACACTAGCATCCTATACTAAGCATTAGGATTGCAGGTAAAGGTAACAATAGTAGTAGCAAGGACAGGCTATGCATCAGAATAGGATTAACGGAAAGCAGTAACATGCTACACTACTCTAATGCAAGCAGTATAGAGAAGAGTAGGCGATATCTGGTGATCAAAGGGGGGGGGCTTGCCTGGTTGCTCTGGCAAGAGAGAGAGGGTCGTCAACTCCGTAGTCGTACTGGGTAGCAGCGGCGTCGGTCTCGGTGTCTAGAAGAAGAAGAGGGGGGAAGAAACAATGAATATAATGCAAACAGATGCATAACGATGCATAACAAGACAAGTAACGGTGCTAGGGGTGCCCTAACGCGGTATTAGGTGATACCGGTGAAGGGGGATAACATCCGGGAAAGTATCCCCGGTGTTTTGCGTTTTCGGACAGACGAACCGGAGGGGGAAAGTTGCGTGTTCGCTATGCTAGGGATGCGTTGCGGATAAACGGGCTGCGTATTCAAATTCGTCTCGTCGTTCTGAGCAACTTTCATGTATAAAGTATTTTCATCCGAATTACGAATTAAAAGATATGATTTTCTAAAGATTTAAATCATTTTCTGATTTTAATTATTTATTTAAACCCAACATTATCCAGAACTGTGAATGATGACGCAAGCATGACATCAGAGTGATGTCAGTAGGTCAACTGGTCGGTTGACCAGTCAAACAGACAGGTGGGTCCAGTGGGACCCACATGTCATTGTCTGTTATCTAATTAACCAGGTTAATTAGTTTATTTAATTAGATTAGTTATGTTAATTAATCAAAGTTAATTAGGTGAAACTAGTTAATTAGGCTAATCTAATTAGGATTAATTAAGTTAATTAATTAATTAATTAATGTTTTTATTTTTATTTAGTTTTATTTTTTTTATTTAATTTTTTTTAATTCCATTTTTTTATAAACGTTCTGGGGGCTGGGGCCCGCGTGTAAGTGGTCCAGGGCCTTGCGGGCACACGGGCGCGGGTGGGGGCGTGGTGCCCGTGCCCGAGGCCGAACAGGGCTGGCCTCGGACGCGGCCCGCGGCGTGGGCGCC
>NC_041380.1:275983298-276049824 GCF_002162155.2 Triticum dicoccoides | reverse complement strand
GAGGTGGCGGCGTCCGGTGAGGGAGGTCCGGCGGCGTGCGGTCGTCTCCTCCCGATCCAATCGGGAGAGATGGGGGGGAAGGGAGATATTTCTGCGGGGGGAGTGGGGGTGTCGTGGGGAGAGTGGGGTGGATGGGGTTAGGGTTTCTGGTAGTGGGGAGGGGTTATAGCCGGGGGTGGGCCGGCTGGGCTAGGTGGGTTGGCCCAGGGAAGGGGGTGTTCTCCTTCTTTTCTTGTTTTTCTATTTTCTTTTATTATTTCTTTCCTGTTTAATTCATTTAAAAGTATTCAGGCATTTTATAAAAATATGTTTACTTCACCATAATTACCGATGCAATAATAGACATAGCCCAAACATTTTATTTTAATATTTGAAAACTTTTGTCGTTTGACTTATTTAGGATTTAAATTGAAATGGTTTTTAATTAACCCGAGATTAATTACAGTGACAGAGGTGACGTGTCACCGTTAACGTGAGATCACTATAGCATGATTATCCGGGCGTTACATTGTCAATCCCTTCACGGTCACTTACGAGAGTGAGATCTGATAAACATAATAATAAGATAAATATTTTTGGTATTTTTATGATATAGATTGAAAGTAAAGATTGCAAAATAAATGGTAATAGAAATAGCTTGTTGACGGGACATTAATATAAAGGAGAATAGACCCTGGGGCCATAGGTTTCACTAGTGGCTTCTCTCAAGATAGCATAAGTATTACGGTGGCTGAACAAATTACTGTGGAGCAATTGATAGAAAAGTGCATAATTATGAGAATATCTAGGCATGATCATGTATATAGGCATCACATCCGTGGCAAGTAGACCGAAATGATTCTGCATCTACTACTATTACTCCACACATCGACCGCTATCCAGCATGCATCTAGAGTATTAAGTTCATAAGAACAGAGTAGCGCATTAGGCAAGATGACATAATGTAGAGGGATAAACTCAAGCAATATGATATAAACCCCATCTTTTTATCTTGATGCCAACAATACAATATGTGCCTTGCTGCCCCTGCTGTCACTAGGAAAGGACACTGCAAGATTGAACCCAAAGCTAAGCACTTCTCCCATTGCAAGAAAGATCAATCTAGTAGGCCAAACCAAACTGATAATTTGATGAGACTTGCAAAGATAACCAATCATACATAGAAGAATTCAGAGAAGAATCAAATATTGTTCATAGATAATCTGGATCATAAACCCACAATTCATCGGATCTCGACAAACACACCGCAAAATAAGATTACATCGAATAGATCTCCAAGAAGATTGAGGAGAACTTTGTATTGAGATCCAAAGAGAGAGAAGAAGACATCTAGCTAATAACTATGGACCCGTAGGTCTAAAGTAAACTACTCACACATCACTGGAGAGGCCATGGAGTTGATGTAGAGGCCCTCCGTGATCAATGCCCCCTCCGGCGGAGCTCCGGAAAAGGCCCCAAGATGAGATCTCTCGAGTACAGAAGGTTGCGGCGGTGGAATTAGGTTTTCGTGGTGCTCCTGGATGTTTGGGGGTACGTGGATATATATATATATATATATATATATATATATATATATATATATATATATATATATATATATATATGAGGAAGAAGTAGGTCGGTGGAGCAATGAGCGGCCCACGAGGGTGGAGGGCGCGCCCCCCTGCCCCGTGGCCTCCTTGATTGTTTCTTGACTCCCACTCCAAGTCTCCTGGATCACGTTTGCTGAGAAAATCACGTTCCCGAAGGTTTCATTCCGTTTGGACTTCGTTTGATATTCCTTTTCTGTGAAACACTCAAATAGGCAAAAAAACAGCAATTTGGGCTGGGCCTCCGGTTAATAGGTTAGTCCCAAAATGATATAAAAGTGTAAAATAAAGCCCATTAACATCCAAAATAGATAATATAATAGCATGGAGCAATCAAAAATTATAGATACGTTGGAGATGTATCAAGCATCCCCAAGGTTAATTCTTGCTCGTCCTCGAGTAGGTAAATGATAAAAGAAGAATTTTTGATGTGGAATGCTTTCTAACATATTTCTCAATGTAATTTTTCTTTATTGTGGCATGAATGTTCATATCCGAAAGATTCAAGATAAAAGTTTAATATTGACATAAAAATAATAGTACTTCAAGTATACTAATAAGCAATCATGTCTTCTCAAAATAACATGGCCAAAGAAAGTTATCCCTACAAAATCATATAGTCTGGCTATGCTCTATCTTCATCACACAAAATATTTAAATCATGCACAACCCTGATTACAAGCCAAGCAATTTTTTCATACTTTTAATGTTCTCAAACTTTTTCAATCTTCACGCAATATATGAGTGTGAGCCATAGATATAGCACTATATGTGGAATAGAATGGTGGTTGTGGAGAATACAAAAAGGAGAAGATAGTGTCACATCAACTAGGCGTATCAATGGGCTATGGAGATGCCCATCAATAGATATCGATGTGAGTGAGTAGGGATTGCCATGCAACGGATGCACTAGAGCTATAAGTATATGAAAGCTCAACAAAAGAAACGAAGTGGGTGTGCATCCAACTCGCTTGCTCATGAAGACCTAGGGCATTTTGAGGAAGCCCATCATTGGAATATACAAGCCAAGTTCTATAATAAAAAATTCCCACTAGTATATGAAAGTGATATCATAGGAGACCCTCTATCATGAAGATTATGGTGCTACTTTGAAGCACAAGTGTGGAAAAGGATAGTAGCATTGTCCCTTCTCTCTTTTTCTCTCATTCATTTTTTTATTTGGGCCTTTTCTCCTTTTTTGGCCTCTTTTTTGTTTTCTTTTTTATTTTTCGTCCGGAGTATCATCCCGACTTGTGGGCGAATCATAGTCTCCATCATCCTTTCCTCACTTGGGACAATGCTCTAATGATGATGATCATCACACTTCATTTACTCCCTCCGATCCTTTTTAGTTCGCATATAAGATTTGTCTGAAGTCAAACGTCGTGAACTTTGACCAATTATAGAAAACAATACCAACATTGAGAATGTGAAATCAACAACATTAGATGCGTCATGACTTTAGCTTTCATATTGTATAAATTTAGCATTGTATATGTTTATATTTTTTCATATAAATATGGTCAAACTTTACAAAGTTTGACTTCAGACTATCCTTATATGCAGAGTAAAAAGGACTGGAGGGAGTACTTACAACTCAAGAATTACAACTCAATACTTAGAACAAAATACGACTCTATGTGAATGCCTCCGGCGGTGTACCGGGATGTGCAATGATGCATGAGTGACATGTATGAAAAATTATGAACAGCGGCTTTGCCACAAATACAATGTCAACTACATGATCATGCAAGCAATATGACAATGATGAAGTGTGTCATAATAACGGAATGGTGGAAAGTTGCATGGCAATATATCTCGGAATGGCTATGGAAATGCCATGATAGGTAGGTATGGTGGCTGTTTTGAGGAAGGTATATGGTGGTTGTATGATACCGACGAAAAGTGCGCGGTATTAGAGAGGCTAGCAATGCTGGAAGGATGAGGGTGTGTATAATCCATGGACTCAACATTTGTCATAAAGAACTCATATACTTGTTGCAAAAATCTACAAGTTATCAAAGCAAAGTATTACACGCATGCTCCTAGGGAGATAGATTGGTAGGAAAATACCATCGCTCATCCCCGACCGCCACGCATAAGGAAGAAAATCAATAAATAAATCATGCTCCGACTTCATCACATAACAGTTCACCATACGTGCATGCTACAGGAATCACAAACTTCAACACAAGTATTTCTCAAATTCACAACTACTCAACTACCATGACTCTAATATCACCATCTCCATATCTCAACACAATTATCAAGTATCAAACTTCTCATAGTATTCAATGCACTTCTGTGAAAGTTTTTATATTATTCCTAAAAGCAAATTTCCATGTTGTTCTAAAGGACTCTCAGAATAATATAAGTGAAGAACTAGAGCAAAAACTATATAGCTCAAAAGATATAAGTGAAGCACATAGAGTATTCTAATAAATTTCAAATCATGTGAGTCTCTCTCAAAAGGTGTGTACAGCAAGGATGATTATGGTAAACTAAAAAGCAAAGACTCAATTCATACAAGTCGCTCCAAGCAAAACACATATCACGTGGTGAATAAAAATATAGCTCAACGTAAAGTTACCGATGGACGAAGACGAAAGAGGGGATGCCTTCCGGGGCATCCCCAAGCTTAGGCTTTTTGGTGTCCTTGAGTTTTATCTTGTGGTGTCGTGGGCATCCCCAAGTTTAGGCTCTTGCCACTCCTTGTTCCATAATCCATCAAGACTTTACCCAAAACTTGAAAACTTCACAACACAACACTCAAAATAGAATATCTCGTGAGCTCCGTTAGCGAAAGAAAACAAAACACCACTTCAAGGTACTGTAATGAACTCATTCTTTATTTATATTGACGTTAAACCTACTATATTCCAAATTCTCTATGGTTTATAAGCTCTTTTACTAGCCATAGATTCATCAATATAAGCAAACAACACATGAAAAACAGAATCCGTCAAAAACAGAACAGCCTGTAGTAATCTGTAGCTACCACAAACTTCTTGAACGCCAAAAATTATAAAATAAATTTCTAAACGTGAGGAATTTATCTATTAATCATCTTCAAAAGGAATTAACTAAATATCACTCTCCAAATAAAAATGACAGCAATTCTCGTGAGCGCTAAAGTTTCTGTTTTTTACAGGAAGATCAAAAAGACTTTCCCCAAGTCTTCCCAACGGTTCTACTTGGCACAAACACTAATTAAACACAAAAAACACAACCAAAACAGAGTCTAGGTAAATTATTTATTACTAAACAGGGGAAAAAAGCAAGGAATAAAAATAAAATTGGGTTGCCTCCCAACAAGCGCTATCGTTTAACGCCCCTAGCTAGGCATAAAACCAAGGATAGATATAGGTATTGCCATTTTTGGTAGGCAATCCATAAGTGGCTCTCATAATATATTCATATGGTAATTTAATTTTCTTTCTAGGGAAGTGTTACATGCCTTTCCTTAACGGAAATTGGAATCTAATATTCCCTTCCTTTATATCAATAATTGCACCAATCGTTCTAAGGAAAGGTCTACCAAGAATAATAGGACATAAAGGATTGCAATCTATATCAAGAAAAATGAAATCTACAGGCACATAGTTCCTATTTTCAACAATAAGAACATCATTAATTTTTCCCATAGGTTTCTTAATGGTGGAATCCGCAAGGTGCAAGTTTAAAGAACAATCATTGAATTCACGGAATCCTAGCAAATCACATAAAGTTTTCAGAATCGTGGAAACACTAGCACCCAATTCACACAAAGCATAGCATTCATGATCTTTAATTTTATTTTTTATTGTAGGTTCTCACTCATCATAAAGTTTTCTAGGGATAGAAACTTCCAACTCAAGTTTTTCTTCATAATATTGCATCAAAGCATCAACGATATGTTTAGTAAAAGCTTTATTTTTACTATAAGCATGAGGAGAATTTAGCATGGATTGCAACAAGGAAATACAATCTATCAAAGTGCAATTATCATAATTAAATTTCTTGAAATCCAAAATAGTGGGTTCATTGCTATTTAATTTTTTAACCTCTTCAATCCCACTTTTACAAATTTTTGCATCAAGATCTAAAAACTCCAAATTTTTGGAACGCCTTCTAGGTAAAGGTGGCTCATCTTCAGTACCATCATTATCAAGATTCATATTGCAAAACAAAGATTCAATAGGAGACACATCAATAACTTTTAGATCTTCATCTTTATTTTCATAGAAACTAGAAGAGCACGCTTTCATAAAGCAATCTTTCTTAGCACGCATCCTAGCGGTTCTTTCTTTGCACTCATCAATGGAAATTCTCATGGCTTTGAGAGACTCATTGATATCATGCTTAGGTGGAATAGATCTAAGTTTCAAAAAATCAACATCAAGAGAAATTATATCAACGTTCCTAGCCAATTCATCAACCTTAAGCAATTTTTCTTCAAGCAAAGCATTGAAATCCTTTTGCGAATTCATAAACTCCTTAACACTAGTCTCAAATTCAGAGGGCATCTTATTAAAATTTCCATAAGAATTGTTGTAGGAATTACCATAATTATTAGACGAATTACTAGGAAACGACCTAGAATTAAAATTACCTCTATACGCGTTGTTATCAAAATTATTCCTACTAACAAAATTCACATCCATAGATTGATTATTATTGTCAATCAAAGTAGACAAAGGCATATCATTAGGATCAGTAGGAGCACTCTTATTAGCAAACAATTTCATAAGTTCATCCATCTTTCCACTGAAAACATTAATCTCTTCAATTGCATGCACTTTTTTACTAGTAGATCTTTCAGTGTGCCATTGAGAATAATTAACCATAATATTATCTAGGAGTTTGGTAGCTTCTCCTAAAGTGATTTCCATAAAAGTGCCTCCCATGGCCGAATCTAAAAGTTTTCAAGAAGCAAAATTGAATCCGGCATAAAAAATATGTATAATCATCCATAAATTCAAACCATGTGTAGGGCAATTACGCATCATTAATTTCATCCTCTCCCAAGATTGTGCAACATGTTCATGATCAAGTTGCTTAAAATTCATAATATCGTTTCTAAGAGAGATGATCTTAGCGGGAGGAAAATACTTAGAGATAAAAGCATCTTTGCACTTATTCCATGAATCAATACTATTCTTAGGCAAAGACGAAAAACAAGCTTTAGCACATTCTCTAAGGGAAAACAGAATCAACAAAGTTGTTTAGATGGGTTGCGGCATCTTCAGTAGGAAGGCTGGCGAATTGATCTTTCATGACAAGATTCAACAAAGCAGCATTAATTTCACAAGATTCAGCATCGGTAAGAGGAGCAATCGGAATGCTAAGAAAATCATTGTTGTTGGTATTGGAAAAGTCACACAATTTAGTATTGTCTTGAGCCATCGTGACAATAAAGCAATCCAACACACCAGCAAACAAGAAGCAAGAGAAAAAAAGGCGAACAGAAAGAGAGGGCGAGGGGAAAAGAGAGCGAATAAAATGGCAAGGGTGAAGTGGGGGAGAGGAAAATGAGAGGCAAATGGCAAATAATGTAATGCGAGGGATAAGAGTTTGTGATGGGTACTTGGTATGTCTTGACTTGTGCATAGACTCCCCGGCAACGGCGCCAGAAATGGCTCATTGTTGAGAGTCAAATCTTGACTTGACTTGGCGCGAATCTCCCCGGCAACGGAGTCAGAAATCCTTCTTGCTACCTCTTGAGCACTGCGTTGGTTTTCCCTTGAAGAGGAAAGGGTGATGCAGTAAAGAAGCGTAAGTATTTCCCTCAGTTTTTGAGAACCAAGGTATCAATCCAGTAGGATATCACGCTCAAGTCCCACGCACCTACACAAACAAATAAGAACCTCACAACCAACGCGATAAAGGGGTTGTCAATCCCTTCACTGTCACTTACGAGAGTGAGATCTGATAGATATGATAAGATAATATTTTTGGTATTTTTATGATAAAGAGAAATAAAAATGCAAAGTAAAATAAATGGCAATAGAAATATCTAAGTGTTGGAAGATTATGATGGAAGATAGACCCGGGGGCCATAGGTTTCACTAGTGGCTTCTCTCAAGAGCATAAGTATTACGTTGGGTAAACGAATTACTGTCGAGCAATTGGTAGAATTGCGCATAGTTATGAGAATATCTAGGTATGATCATGTATATAGGCATCACGTCTGTGACAAGTAGACCGAAACGATTATGCATCTACTACTATTACTCCACACATCGACCGCTATCCAGCATGCATCTAGTGTATTAAGTTCATGGAAAAACTCATCGAGAAATGGGATAATAGAAGGACAATATGGTCAGAACCACGATTGCAAAGGATCAATTCATCGATACCAGATTATATTATATCAAGGAAATAGTTATTATTACAAGAAGCTTCCATGATAGGATCTACATCGTGTCCATGGGCATGAACACAAAGTTCAAGGTCGACTCCCACTTCTTCAATGCATAACCTTACATTTACCTCCCGTTTTCGAAGTTGTAGTGTTGAAAAATTATCTGACGAAGCGTCAGTAGGGTATAACCCGCATAACTTTTGGGATCACATAGATTAGGGAAGGCATATGTTCAACCCCTCGGGCATCTTAGGAACATATACCACAAACTATAGGAGTAACTAGCACAAGCTCAAAAGTAGAGCACAGTCGACAAAGCAGAGGATACAAGTCTCCAAAGGCATAAGACATGATTTACCAAAAGGCATTATGTATCCGAGGAAAACTCACAAAGTTATTGAATATGAAGGACTCTGTCGGATAATAATCCAACAAAGGATTTGGCTGTACACAAAGGATCTGATGTGAGTATCGGTACCCAACCAGAAGAACAAAGAATGCAAAGGCATCAGATTATTGAAACATCTAAATAATTCGATGCTTAAATACAAAGAAATTATGATTTCCAGACCGATGTATCAGAATCAGATGCTCTAATCAAATATGAGTAAGTTGAATAAACTTGGAGGCACAATCAATTGTAACTTATTGACCGAGAACTAGCTCATGTCCAAGGTGACGTCTAAGCTAGAAAGATAAATTATAGGATCTGCTTGAGGATTGCGAGCATTCTCAACATATTGAATCAATGACTCAAAATGATAGTGACAACGGATGCTAATAAGATTACTATACTTATGGGGTTAACCATAATGCAAGCAAGCAAGAATTTTAAGGGCAATAGATTGTTGAGGATTTTTGGAAGAACGAATGGTATTTCATAGACTTCTGTGAAATACATGAATCATCTGGGGATGAGTGGATACTCGATAAGTGCGAGAAATTATCCGTAGGGGTATTCAGGTGGCAAAGAACTGCAAGTCAGTAGGCACAAAGTATTCTCGGAACAATAGATATAATTTTGAGGTATTTTGTAATATCAAGATCAACTGGGAATAAAAGTAAGAATAACATGTGTGTATTTATCCATAGGGATATTATGGTGGCAGGGAATTGCAAAAGCAACGGGCACAAAGTTCGAAGAGAACATCGAAGGGTATCTGCATAATCCTTCAGTGCACCAAGCAATCATCTGGAGCGAGGGTCTCTCCGGAAGGAAGTAGTTACGAGAACCTAGAGTCAGAGTTAGTAAAATCATTTAACCCCAATAGAAAAGAGGTCAGAGTTCCAGAGTATAGATCGAGGAATAAAAGACACTAATACCACCCGATGGCGACGTGGGCCCATAAGCCGCATGGTCATGTTAGCAAAAGTTTTGCAATGTCTAGACTCGACTTCGGCCAAGAAGTTTGGAAGGGGGATTCCTATAGGCAGTCGGCTCTGATACCAACTTGTAACGCCCCCGATTTGACCGTGCACTAATCATACACGCAAATGTGTATGACCAAGATCAGGGACTCATGGGAAGATATCACAACACAACTCTAGACACAAATAAAATAATACAAGCTTTATATTATAAGCCAGGGGCCTCGAAGGCTCGAATACAAATGCTTGAAGACACAAGAGTCAGCGGAAGCAACAATATCTGAGTACGGACATAAGTTAAACAAGTTTGCCTTAAGAAGGCTAGCACAAACTGGGATACATATCGAAAGAGGCGTAGGCCTCCTGCTTGGGATCCTCCTAAGCTACTCCTGGTCGTCGTCAGCGGCCTGCACGTAGTAGTAGGCACCTCCGGAGTAGTAGGAGTCGTCGTCAACGGTGGCGTCAGGCTCCTAGGCTCCATTGTCTGGTCACAGCAATCGGGTATAGGAAGGGGAAAAGGGGGGAACAAAGCAACCGTGAGTACTCATCCAAAGTACTCGCAAGCAAGGAGCTACACTACATATGTATGCATTGGTATTAAATGGAATAAGGGTTTGATATGTGGACTGAACTGCAGAATGCCGGAATAAGAGGGGGATGGCTAGTCCTATCGAAGACTATGCTTCTGGCCACCTCCATCTTGCAGCATGTAGAAGGGAGCAGAAGGTAAGTGCACCAAGTAGCATCGTGTACCATAATCCTACCCGGCGATCCTCTCCTCGTCGCCCTATTAGAGAGCGATCATCGGGTTGTATTTGGCACTTGAAAGGGTGTGTTTTATTAAGTAACCGGTTCTAGTTGTCATAAGGTCAAGGTACAACTCCAAGTCGTCCTGTTATCGAAGATCACGGCTATTCGAATAGATTAACTTCCCTGCAGGGGTGCACCACATTTCCCAACACACTCGATCCCCTTTGTCCAGACACACTTTTCTGGGTCATGCCCGGCCTCGGAAGATCAACACGTCACAACCCTACCTAGGCACAACAAAGAGGTCAGCACGCCGGTCTAAATCCTATGGCGCATGGGTCTGGGCCCATCGCCCATTGCACACATGCACGTTGCGAGGGCGGCCGGAAGCAGACCTAGCCTAGCAGGCATTCCAGTCCAATCCGGCACGCGCCGCTCAGTCGCTAACGTCACGAAGGCTTCGGCTGATACCACGACGTCGAGTGCCCATAACTGTTCCCGTGTAGTTGGTTAGTGCGTATAGGCAATTAGCCAGACTCAGATCAAATACCAAGATCTCGTTAAGCGTGTTATTTTGAAATAACCATGGACACCGACCAAGGCCAGGCCCACCTCTCTCCTAGGTGGTCTCAACTTGCCCCGTCGCTCCGCCACGGTGTAACAGTCGGGGCCTTAGGGAACTCAGGCCCACCTCTACCGGGATGGAGCCACCTGCCCCTTCAGCCCCCAACATGGAATCACTCGCGGGTACTCAACGAGCCGACCCGACTTTAGTCACCACCTGTATAGCATGTATATATGTATAAGTATATACCCGTGATCACCTCCCGAGTGATCACGGCCCGATAGCATAGCATGGCAGACGGACAAGAATGTAGGGCCACTGATGATAAACTAGTATCCTATACTAAGCATTAGGATTGCAGGTAAAGGTAACAACAGTAGTAGCAAGGACAGGCTATGCATCAGAATAGGATTAACGAAAAGCAGTAACATGCTACACTACTCTAATGCAAGCAGTATAGAGAAGAGTAGGCGATATCTGGTGATCAGGGGGGGCTTTCCTGGTTGCTCTGGCAAGAGAGAGGGGTCGTCAACACCATAGTCGTACTGGGTAGCAGCGGCATCGGTCTCAGTGTCTAGCGAGAGAAGAGGGGGAAGAAACAATGAATACAATGCAAAAAGATGCATAATGATGCATGACATGACAAGTAGCGGTGCTAGGTGTGCCCTAACGCGGTATAAGGTGATACCGGTGAAGGGGGGAAACATCCGGGAAAATATCCCCGGTGTTTCATGTTTTCGGACAGATAAATCAGAGGGGGAAAGTTGCATGTTTGCTATGCTAGGGATGCGTGGCGGACGAATCGGATGCGTATTCGGACTCATCCCGTTGTTCTAAGCAACTTTCATGTACAAAGTATTTTCACCCGAGTTACGGTTATTTTCCTATGAATTTTCAAAGTTTTAAATGAATTTTCTAAATTTTTAGATTTATTTTATAATTCGAATTAAATAGTAAGAGGCTATGGGCACCCAAAAGTGTGCCAGTCAAAGTGCACTTGTGGCTGACAGTGGGCCAGGGAGGGTCCAGTCAGCGATAGTTGACCAGTCAAGGTTGACTGGTCAACAGAGTCAATGGACCCACATGTAAGTGTCATAGGGATAGATTATTTTCTAAATTAATTTAAACTAGAGGCCACATGTCATTTGCTCTATAGACTAAACTAGTACTAAATTAATGCTACCAAACTAGTCCTAATTGGGCCTAATTAGACCTACTCTAATTAAACAAGGCCGGCCACATGCGGTGGCCTAGCCATGGCCGTGCTCAAGGAGCACGAGCTCCATGGCCAGCTAGGAGCTGCAGGCGGCCGCAACGCAGCAAGAGTAGCAACCGCAGCTTAGCAGCACAGAGCATGGGTAGCACGGCGGCCCGGCAGCAAGCAAAGCAACAGCAATATGCGGGAGCAGCAAGCGGGCACTGCCGGGCAGCAACAGCGACATGAGCAAGCGGGGGAGGGCGCCACAGGCGGCATGGATGGCTGCAGGCGGCCTGGCCAGCAAGCGGCCATGGCACAGCCCGGAGGGGCTGCAGGTGAGGCAGGGCGCGGTAGTGAGTGGGAGGCAGCAGGCAGTGTATGTACGCAGGAGCTCGGGCTCCGACCATGGTGGCCACGGACGAGCACAGGGGCAGCGCCTAACGGGGTGGATTGAAGTTGGGAACGAGGGGAATCGGTCGGGGACCTCACCGTGAACCTGTAGAGGTGCAAAGAAAGCTCGGGGAAGGCTTGGAGGCGACAAATCGAAGCGGCGATGAGCGGCGGCCGGAGGTGGAAGATGACTCGATGCAAGCGATGTAGTGGTGCCGAGCTTCAACAGGAGGCAGTAGAGGAAGTAGCAGGCGACGACGAAGTCCAAGGGCACGACCTCGGGCTTCGAGGATGACGGGGAGCGCGCCGAGCCATGGCGGCGGTGGTTCAGATGTGTGCGGGGAGGAAGAGAACGACGCGAGGGGGAAGGAGTGGACGACTAGGGTTCTTCTAGGTGTTGAGATGGTCTTGTAGACGGCGGGGAGGTAGTGGATGGACGGCGCGTGTACCCTACCGGCTATGGAGCCGGTGGATGGCCGCCACGCCCTCTGTACTGTAGAGAGGAAGGGGATGAACCCCATTGGGCTGGGCCATAGCATTGTTGCACATAGAGCCCACTAGTACAGTATTAGCTAGGCCTTTTTCCTTTTGTTTTCTTTTTTTCTTATTCTATCTCTGTTGTTTTGTATTAACATTTGCTATCCATTGACTTTTGTTGAATATGGTATTAGGCACATAAATACTAGGCATTATTTTTTAGCATGCTCACAAGGTTTGGAGGCAAATTGAGTTAAACAAATAATTGTTTATTTTGAAAAGGTCATTTTACTTGTTGTTGGACCATTTGTTAAATTACTACGAATTTATTTGTGAGTCAAATGAAGTTTGTTTCAACATGACAATTGATCAGGGGAAATTATAGAATAATGCAAACATTTTTGCTTTACTGTTTTAAGAAGCTATAATTTGACTTGTCATTTGAATTTAGCTTGAAACGAGTGAGATTTAGCAAAATGTTAATTATGATGACCTGGCATCATTAATAGGGGTTATTGTAGCTTAACTATCGGGATGTCACACACATCACCGGAGAGACCATGGAGTTGATGTAGAGGCCCTCCGTCATCAATGCCCCCTCCGGCGGAGCTCCGGAAAGGTCGATTGAGCAACGAGGGGCCCATGAGGGTGGAGGGCACGCCCAGGGGGTAAGCGCACCCCCCTGCCTCGTGGCCTCCTAGATTGTTTCTTGACTCCCACTCCATGTCTCCTGGATCACGTTTGTTGAGAAAATCACGTTCCCGAAGGTTTCATTCCGTTTGGACTTCGTTTGATATTCCTTTTCTGTGAAACACTGAAATAGGCAAAAAACAACAATTTGGGCTGGGCCTCCGGTTAATAGGTTAGTCCCAAAAATGATATAAAAGTGTAAAATAAAGCCCATTAACATCCAAAGTAGATAATATGATAGCATGGAGCAATCAAAAATTATAGATACGTTGGAGACGTATCACCCCCCTATTGGCACGCCCCCAGGTGGCCAGCCTCCTCCTCTTCCTCCTTTATATACGTGGGTAGGGAACCCCTTGGAGACACACCAATTGTTCCAAGCCATGTGTGGCATCTCTCTCCATAGTTTACTCCTCCGGTCATAACGTCGTAGTGCTTAGGCGAAGCATGCGCGGATCACATCACCATCACCGTCACCACGCCGTCGTGCTGACATAACTATCCCTCGACCCACTGCTGGATCAAGAGTTTGAGGGATGTCATAGAGCTGAACCTGTGTCGAACTCGGGGGTGTCGTACGTTCAGTACTAGATCGGTTGGATCGTGAAGACGTTCGACTACATCAAACGCGTTAACCTAACGCTTCCGCTTTCGATCTACGAGGGTACATGGACACACACTCCCCCTCTCCTTGCTATGCATCTCCTAGATAGATCTTGCATGATCGTAGGAATTTTTTGAAATTGCATGCTATGTTCCCCAACAGTGGTATCAGAGCCAGGTCTATGCGTAGATGATATGCACGACTAGAACACAAAGAGTTGTGGGCGATAATAGTCATACTACTTACCACCAACGTCTTATTATGATTCGGCGGTATTGTTGGATGAAGCGGCCCGGACAAACCTTACATGAACACGTTCATGAGACTGGTTCCACCGACAGACATGCAACTTGTTTTGCATAAAGGTGGCCGGCAGGTGTCTGTTTCTCCAACTTTAGTTGAATCGAATTTGACTACGGCCGGTCCTTGTTGAAGGTTAAAACAACACACTTGATGAAAAATCATTGTGGTTTTGATGCGAAGGTAAGAACGGTTCTTGCTAGAAGACCATAGCAGCCACGTAAAACTTGCAACAACAAAGTAGAGGACGTCTAACTTGTTTTTGCAGGGCATGTTGTGATGTGATATGGTCAAGACATGATGTGATATAAGTTATTGTATGAGATGATCGTGTTTTGTAAAAGTTATCGGCAATTGGCAGGAGCCTTATGGTTGTCACTTTATTGTATTAAATGCAATCGCCATGTAATTGCTTTACTTTATCACTATGCGTTAGCAATAGTCGTAGAAGCAATAGTTGGCGATACGACAACGATGCTACAATGGAGATCAAGGTGTCAAGCCGGTGGCGATGGAGATCATGACGGTGCTTTGGAGATGGAGATCAAAGGCACAAGATGATGATGGCCATATCGTGTCACATATTTTGATAGCATGTGATGTTTATCTTTTTATGCATCTTATTGTGCTTAGTATGTCATTAGCATTATAAGATGATCCCTCACTAAAATTTCAAGGTATAATTGCCCTCCCTGATCGTATGCACCATTGCGACAGTTCATCGTGCGGAGACACCACGTGATGATCGGGTGTGATAAGCTCTGCGTTCACATACAATGGGTGCAAGACAGTTTTGCACATGCGGAATACTCGGGTTATACTGGACGAGCCTACCATGTACATACATGGCCTCGGAACACTGGAGACCGAAAGGTCGAACGTGAATCATACAGTAGATATGATCAACATAGAGATGTTCACCATTAAAAACTACTCCATCTCACGTGATGATCGAACATGGTTTAGTTTATATGGATCACGTGATCAGTTAGATGACTCAAGGGATGTTTATCTAAGTAATATGATTGATTGAACTTAATTTATCATGAACTTAGTCCTTATAGTATTTGCATATCTATGTTGTAGATCAATAGCTTGCGTTTAGCTCCCTGTTTTATTTTTGATATGTTCCTAGAGAAAACTAAGTTGAAAGATGACAGTAGAAATGATGCAGACTGGGTCCGTGATCTGAGGATTATCCTCATTGCCGCATAGAAGAATTATGTCCTTGATGCACCGCTAGGTGACAGACCTATTGCAAGAGCTGATGCAAACGTTATGAACGTTTGACAAGCACGGTATGACGACTACTTGATAGTTTAGTGCACCATGCTTTACGGCTTAGAACTGGGACTTCAAAAATGTTTTGAATGCCATGAAGCATATAAGATGTTCCAAGAGTTGAAATTAGTATTTCAAACTCATGCCCATGTCGAGAGGTATGAGACCTCTGACAAGTACTTTGCCTACAAGATGGAGGAGAATAGCTCAGCTAGTGAGCATGTGCTCAGAATGTCTGGGTACTACAATCATTTGAATCAAGTGGGAGTTAATCTTCGAGATAAGATAATGATTGACAGAGTTCTCTAGACACTATCACCAAGTTGCTAGAACTTCAAGATGAACTATAATATGCAAGGGATGACCAAAATGATTCCCAAGCTCTCCGCGATGCTGAAATCAGCGAAGGTAGAAATCAAGAAATCGCATCAAGTGTTGATGGTTAACAAGACCACTAGTTTCAAGAAAAAGGGCGAGGGAAAGAAAGGGAACTTCAAGAAGAATGGCAAGCAAGTTTCCACTCCCATGAAGAAACCCAAAGCTAGACCCAAGCCTGAAGCTAAGTGCTTCTACTGCAAAGGAAATGGTCACTAGAAGCGGAACTACCGCAAATATTTGGCGGATAAGAAGAATGGCAAAGTGAACAAAGGTATATTTGATATACATATTATTGATGTGTACTTTACTAGTGATCATAGCAACCACTGGGTATTTGATACCAGTTCAGTTGCTAAATTTAGTAACTCGAAACAGGAGTTGCAGAATGAACAGAGACTAGTTAAGGACGAGGTGACGATGTGTGTTGAGGTACTTCCAAGGTTGATACGATCACCATCGCACACTCCCTCTACCTTCAAGTTTAGTGTTCAACCTTAAATAAGTGTTATTTGGTGTTTGCGTTGAGCATGAATATGATTGGATCATGTTTATTGCAATACAGTTATTCTTTTAAGTCAAAGAATAATTGTTATTCTATTTACATGAATAAAACCTTGTGTGGTCATACACCCAAGGTGAATGGTTTATTGAATCTCGATCGTAGTGATACACATATTCATAATATTGATGCCAAAGGATGCAAAGTTGATAATGATAGTGCAACACACTAGTGGTACTGCCGTTTAGGTCATATTGCTGTAAAGCGCATGACGAAACTCCATGCGGATGAACTCTTGGAATCACTTGATTACGAATCATTTGATGCTTGCGAACCATGCCTCATGGGCAAGATGACTAAGACTCCGTTCTCTGGAACAATGGAGCGAGCCACTGACTTATTGGAAATAATACATACCGGTGTATGCGGTCCAATGAGTGTTGAGGCTCGCGGCTGGTATCGTTATTTTCTAACTTTCACAAATGATTTGAGCTGATATGGGTATATCTATTTAATGAAACACAAGTCTGAAACATTTGAAAAGTTCAAAGAATATCATAGTGAAGTTGAGAATCATTGCAACAAGAAAATAAAGTTTCTATGATCTGATCACGGAGGCGAATATTTGAGTTACGAGTTTGGCCTTCATTTCAGACAATGTGGAATAGTTTCACAACTCACGCCACTTGGAACACCACAGTGTAATGGTGTGTCCGAATGTCGTAACCGTACTTTATTAGATATGGTGCGATCTATGATGTCTCTTACCGATTTACCACTATCATTTTGGGGTTATGCATTAGAGGCAACTGCATTCACGTTAAATAGGGCACCATATAAATCCGTTGAGACGACACTGTATGAACTGTAGTTTGGCAAGAAACCTAAGCTGTCCTTTCTTAAAGTTTGGGGTTGCGATTCTTATGTCAAAAAGCTTCAGCCTGATAAGCTCGGACCCAAATCGGAGAAGTGCATCTTCATAGGACACCCAAAAGAAACTATTGGGTACACCTTCTATCACAGATCCAAAGGCAAGATCTTTGTTGCTAAGAATGGATCCTTTCTAGAGAAGGAGTTTCTCTCGAAAGAAGTGAGTGGGAGGAAAGTAGAACCTAATGAGGTAATCGTACCTTCTCTCGAATTGGAAAGTTGCTCATCATAGAAAGCCGTTTCTGTGATGCCTACACCAACAAGAGAGGAAAGCTAATGATAATGATCATGAAACTTCAGAAATAGTTACTACCGAACCTCGTGGGTCAACCAGAGCATGTTCCGCACCAGAGTGGTACGGTAATCCTGTTCCAGAAGCCATGTTACTAGACCATGGAAAACCTACAAACTATGAGGAAGCGATGATGAGCCCAGATTCCGCAAAATGGCTTGAGGCCATGAAATCTGAGATAGGATCCATGTATGAGAACAAAGTGTGGACTATGGTGGACTTGCCCGATGATCGGCAAGCCATTGAGAATAAATGGATCTTGGAGAGGAAGACGGACAATGATGGTAGTGTTACTATCTACAAAGCTTGAATTGTCACAAAATGTTTTCGACAAGTTCAAGGTGTTGACTATGATGAAATTTTCTCACTCGTAGCGATGCTTAAATCTGTCTGAATCATGTTAGCAATTGCTGAATTTTATGAAATCTGGCAAATGGATGTCAAAAACTGCGTTCCTTAAAGGATTTTTTTAAAGAAGAGTTGTATATGATACAACCAAAAGTTTTGCCGATCCTAAAGGTGCTAATCAAGTGTGCATGCTCCTGCGATCCATTTATGGAACTGGTGCAAGCATCTCAGGAGTTGGAATATACGCTTTGATGAGTTGTTCAAAGCATATAGTTTTATACAGACTTGTGGTGAAGCCTGTATTTACAAGAAAGTGAGTGGGAGCACTACAGCTTTTCTGATAAGTATATGTGAATGACATATTGTTGATCGGAAATGATGTAGAATTTTCTGGAAAGCATAAAGGAGTGTTTGAAAGGAGCTTTTCAAATAAAGACCTCGGTGAAGTTGCTTACATATTGGGCATCAAGATCTATAGAGATAGATTAAGACGTTTGATAAGACTTTCGATGAGTACATACCTTGATAAGATTTTGAAGGAGTTCAAAATGGATCAGTCAAAGAATGAGTTATTGCCTGAGTTGTAAGGTATGAAGTTGAATAAGACTCAAATCCCGACCACAACAGAAGATAGAGAGAGTAGATCACTGGACAGCGGTCAAAATTATCCTTAGCTACCTAAAGAGGACTAAGGAAATGTTTCTCGGTTATGGAGGTGGCAAAGAGTTTGTCGTAAGGAGTTACGTCGACGCAAGCTTTGACACTGGTCCGGATGACTCTGAGTATCATTGTGGATACATATTGAAAGTGTGAGCAATTAGCTAGAGTAGCTCCGTGCAGAGCATTGTAGACATAAAAATTTGCAAAATACATATGGATCTTAGTATGGCAGACACGTTGACTAAACTTCTCTCACAAACAAAACATGATCGCACCTTAGTACTCTTTGGGTGTTAATCACATAATAAAGTTCTTATTTTATATTTCCTTATATCATGATAAATGTTTATTATTCATGCTAGAATTGTATTGACCGAAAACTTGATACATGTGTGGATACATAGACAATACACTGTGTCCTTGATATGTCTCCAACATATCTATAATTTTTTATTGTTCCATGCTGTTTTATTATCAATCTTGGATGTTTTACAATCATTTTATAGTCATTTTATATTATTTTTTGTTACTAACCTATTGACATAGTGCCAAGTGCTAGTTGCTGCTTTTTCCATGTTTTTTAAATCGCGGAAAATCAATATCAAACGGAGTCCAAATGCCACGAAACTTTACAGAGATTTTTTATGGACCAGATGGAAGATATTGGGCCCTGGTTGCACCTCGGGGGAGTCCGGAGGAGGGGACAACCCACCAGGGTGCGCCAGGAGGCCCAGGTGCGCCCTGGTGGGTTGTGCCCACCTCGGGTGCCCCCCGGACCGCCTCTTTGCTCTATAAATACCCCAATATTCCCAAAACCCTGGGGGTCGATGAAATATTCATCCAGCCACCGCAGAATGCAAAACCACCAGATCCAATCTAGACACCATCTCAGATGGGGTTCACCACCTCCATTGGTGCCTCTCCGATGATGCGTGAGTAGTTCTTTGTAGACCTTCGGGTCCGTAGTTATTAGCTAGATGGATTCATCTCTCTCTCTCTCTCTCTCTCTCTCTCTCTCTCTCTCTTGATTCTCAATACAATGGTCTCTTGGAGATCCATATGATGTAACTCTTTTGCGGTGTGTTTATTGGGATCGATGAACTTTGAGTTTATGATCAGATCTATCTTTTTATATCCATGAAAGTATTTGAGTTTCTTTGATCTCTTTTATGCATGATCTCTTACAGCCTCATATTTCTTCTCCGATATTTGGGTTTTGCTTGGCCAACTTGATCTATTTATCTTACAATGGGAAGAGGTGCCCGGTAGTGGGTTCGATCTTACGGTGCTTGATCCCAATGATAGAAAGGGAACCGACACGTATGTATTGTTGCTACTAAGGATAAAAAGATGGGATCTATATATGCCGCCATAGATAAAAGGATCTCATCTACATCATGTCAACGTGCTTATTGCATTACTCCATTTTCCCATGAACTTAATACACTAGATGCATGCTGGATAGCGGTCGATGTGTGGAGTAATAGTAGTAGATGCAGGCATTAGTCGGTCTACTAATCTTGGAAGTGATGCCTATGTAATTATCATTGCTTGGATATCGTCATAATTATTTGAGGTTCTATCAATTGCCCAATGGTAATTTGTTTACCCACCATTTGCTATTTTTCTTGAGAGAAGCCACTAGTGAAACCTATGGCCCCCGGGTCTTCTTTCTCATATATTTGCCTTTGCGAACTATTTTCATTTGCTTTTATTTTCAGATCTATTAAACCAAAAAAACCAAAAATACCTTGCTGCAATTTATATTTATTTATTTGTTTGGCGTTCTATCTATCAATCCACTACAAATTTACCTCACGTTCGTTTGCCTATCTTGAGGCGTCGTACCCCGAAAGGGATTGACAACCCCTTTAACACGTCGGGTTGCGAGAAGTTGTTATTTGTGTGCAGGTGTTGTTTACGTTGTGTTGCTTGGTTCTCCTACTGGTTCGATAACCTTGGTTTCATATTGAGGGAAACACCTACCGCCATTGTGCTGCATCACCCCTTCCTCTTTGGGGAAATACCGACGTAGCTTCAAGCAACATCAAAAGGAATTTCTGGCGCCGTTGCCGGGGAGGATCTTCAACATATACCAGGTTCCTAATCACAAATTTTATCTCCTTGCAATTTACATCATTTGCCATTTGCCTCTCGTTTTCCTCTCCCCCACTTCACAAAATTTTGCCGTTTTATTCGCCTCTCTTTTTCCGTTCACCATTTTCTTGCCAGATCTATTTTGAGTGCAATCTTGTTGTGTGGTCACCATGACTCAAGAGTACACCAAGTTATGTGATTTCTCAAATACCAACAACAATGATTTTATTGGCACTCCGCTTGCTCCTCCCGCCACTAGTGCGGAGACTTGTGATATTAATACTGGTTTGCTGAATCTTGTTATGAAAGACCAATTTTCCGGTACTCCTAATGAGGATGGCGCGTTCCATATTAATACCTTCGTGGAATTATGCAATATGCAAAAGAAAAAAGATGTGGACAATGATGTGGTCAAGATGAAATTATTTCCGTTTTCCTTGCGTGATTCTGCAAAAATCTGGTTCTCTTCTTTGCCTCGCAATAGTACCAATTCTTGGAATAAGTGCAAAGATGCTTTTATCACTAAGTATTTTCCTCCCGCAAAAATTATTTCCCTTAGAACCCAGATCATGAATTTCAAGCAACTTGAACATGAGCATGTTGCACAATCTTGGGAAAGGATGAAAATGATGCTAAGGAATTGCCCAACTCATGGGTTAAGTCTTTGGATGATCATATAATTTTTTTTATGCGGGGTTGAATTTTTTTTCTCGTAATCTTTTAGATTCTGCCGCGGGTGGTACTTTTATGGAAATTACTCTAGGTGAAGCCACCAAATTGCTTGATAATATCATGGCAAATTATTCACAATGGCATACCGAAAGCGCTCCTACTAGTAAAAAAGTTAATTTGGTTGAAGAAATTTCTTCTTTGAGTGAAAAAGTTGATGCTCTTGTGAAATTGGTTGCTAGTAGAAGTGATCCTATTGATCTTAATGATATGCCTTTGTCTACTTTGATTCGGCAAAATAGTGATGCCATAGATGTGTATTTTATCTCTCAAAATAATTTCAACAACAATGCTTATAGAGGTAATTTTAATCCTAGGCCTTTTCCTATTAATTCCTCTAATAATTATGGTAATTCATATGTAAATAAATCCTATAATAATAGGAACACCTCTGATCTTGAGAATAATATTAAAGAATTTATCAACACGCAAAAAATTTTCAACACTTCCATAGAAGAAAAGTTGAATAAGATTGATGATTTGTCTAGAAGTGTTGATAGAATTGCTCATGAGGTGGAAAATCTCAAGATGAAATTTTTTGTGCCTAAAGTAGATGAATCAATTAAAGATCTTTATGTTTCTATGGATGAAAGTAAGAAAAGAACTGCTATGCTTAGAGCTAAAAGAGAATTTTTAGAAAAAGCTTTTTTCTAGTGATTATTCTTGCAAGGATGATGAAGATCTTAAAATGATTGGTGTTTCTTCTATTGATTCCTTGTTTAGTAAAGTTAAGAATGATGAAAAAGGGACTGGAGAAGAGTCAACTATAGGTAGAAGGCGTCCCAATATTTCGGAGGGTGAAAATCTTGTTGAGAAAAATGATGAAAGTGGGTTTGGAGAGGTCAAAACTTTAGCTAGTGATGTACCCACTCTTTTGGATTACAAAAACTTTAATTATGATAGTTTCTCTTTGATTGATTGTATTTCTTTGTTGCAATCCATGATGAATTCATCCCATTCTTATGAACAAAACAAAACTTTTACTAAACATATTGTTGATGCTATGATGAAAGCTCTTGAAGAAAAATTGTAATTAGAAGTTTCAATTCCTAGAAAATTGCATGATGAATGGGAACCTACTATCAAAGTCAAGATTAAAAATTATGAGTGTTTTTCTTTGTGTGACTTGGGTGCTAGTGTTTCCACTATTCCGAAATCCTAATGTGATGTGCTTGGTCTTACCGATCTTGAATCTTGTTCTTTGAATTTGCACTTGGCAGATTCTACTATTAAAATGCCTATGGGAAGAATTAATGATGTTCTTATTCTTTCAAATAGGAATTATGTTCCCATAGATTTTATTGTTCTTGATATTGATTGCAATCCATCTTGTCCAATTATTCCGGTATACCGTTTTTACGCACTATCGGTGACGTGATTGATATGAAAGAAGGCAATATTAAGTTCCAATTTCCTTTGAGGAATGGTATGGAACACTTTCCTAGAACTATAATTAAGCCACCTTATGAATCAATCATGAGGACATCTTATGGATCTCAAACCAAAGATGACAAAACTTAGATCCTTGCTTTATCCCTAGCTAAGGGCGTAAAACTATAGCGCTTGTTGGGAGGCAACCCAATGAACAAAATTTATTTTTGCTTTTTTCTTCCTGTTTTTGAGTGTTAGCACAATTATGCTACTATTATGATTGTGTTTCTTTGTGTTTTAATTAGTGTTTGTGCCAAGTAAAGCCTTTAGGATCTTCTTGGGCAATAGTTGTTTGATCTTGATGAAAAAACAGAAAATTTTACCCTCACGAAATTAATTTTCATTTTTTACCAGAGAGCGATAAAATACACATTCCAATTGCAGTAGATCAATATGCAAATTTCTCAGGTGATCCTAATTTTTCAAAGTTTTTTGAGTTACAGAAGTATTCAAAATAGTCAGATTGCTACAGACTGTTCTGTTTTGACAGATTCTATTTTCTTTGTGTTGTGTGCTTATTTTGATGGCTCTATGGTTTTCTTTGATGAGTTTTTGACATAGAAAATTTGGAATACAGTAGATATAATACAAAAACTAAATATGAGTTGGTTTGATACAACACTTATAGTAGTGATTTATTATTCTTATACTAACGGATTTCACAAAGGCTTTGTTGAGTTTTGTGTGATTGAAGTTTTCAAGTTTTGGGTTATCTTACGATGGATGAAGGAAGTATGGAAGAGCCTAAGCTTGGGGAAGCCCAGGCATCCCAAGCTATTATCCAAGAATGAGCAACCAACTAAGCTTGGGGATGCCCCCGAGTGGCATCCCCGCTTTCTTCCAACAACTATCGGTATTTTACTCGAGACTATATTTTTATTTATCACATGATATGTGTTTTGCTTGGAGCGTCTTGTATGATATGTGTCTTTGCTTGTTTTATTTTGTGTTTTAAGTTATAAATCCTTGCTGAACACACCTATTTGAGAGAGCCAAAATTATGTCATGACTTGTTAGAATTGCTCTTTATGCTTCACTTAATTTTTTATGAGCAATGGACTTGCTCTAGTGCTTCACTTATATCTTTTTGAGCATGGTGTGCTTTGTTATTTTTGTAGAAATTGTCTCTTGCTTCACATAGATTTATTTGAGAGTTAGTACAATTTTGAAGAAATTCTCTCTTGCTTCACTTAAATTATTTTGAGAGAAAGAAAATTTGTTATGCTCATGATCTTCGCTTATATTTGTTTGAGCTTATGGAAAGCAACACATGAAAATTAGTCCCAAAGTGATAGATATCCAAGAAGGATAAAGAAAAAAGAGAAAAAATGTCATGAAGATCATTGGACAAAATAAACTTGATTCTTAGTAATAGTTTTGAGATATGATGATGTGATATGTGAGTCATCTTGATGAGTAATTATGCTTTAGTATTAATATGGTGTTAAGGTTTGTGATTCCCTATGCATGCATGAAAGTCAATAATCATGCAATGAAATTATATCCTACTTGTGGTGCATTATTCGGTGTTAATTATGCTTAATGCTTGCTTACGAGATTATTCGTTTCTTGGTTGGTCGCTTCTCAATCTTTTTGCTAGCCTTCATTTTGTACTAAGTATGACCTCTACTTGTGCATCCAAAAGCCTTTAAACCAGTTTTGCCACATGAGTCCACTATATCTACCTATATGGGGTATTCTTTTGCCGTTCTAAGCAAATTTGCATGTGCCATCTCTAATTTTCAAAATAAACTTCTCTTTTGTGTGTTTGTTTCGCTCGCGGAGCGGTGAGGGGTGGCTAATATTTTCCATGCTAGATGTGTTATTATCAAGATGATTTTTTATTCACTTGTCATTGCACGAGAGTAAGGCAAAGGTATTAGGGGTTCCCAGTCTGGAAATGCAAAAATAAATGAATTTACTTTATGTTGTCAAATAATAAATTCCTTGGAAAGTGTTGGTATGGAGGGCACCCATGGATACAGTTAGCCATGGAAAGTGAAACTTATGGTGGAAAAAGGAATAAACTTTATTTTCTGTTTGGGAACCGCCTATGATATTGTTGGGGAACGTAGTAATTTCAAAAAAATTCCTACGCACACGCAAGATCATGGTGATGCATAGCAACGAGAGGGGAGAGTGTTGTCTACGTACCCTCGTAGACCATAAGCGGAAGCGTTGTATCAACGCGGTTGATGTAGTCGTACGTCTTCATGATCCGACTGATCCAAGCACCGAAAGCACGGCACCTCCGAGTTCTGCACACGTTCGGCTCGGTGACGTCCTCGCCTTCTCGATCCAGCAAGAGGGGCGAAGTAGTAGATGAGTTCCGGCAGCACGACGGCGTGGTGACGGTGTTGGTGAAGAACAATCTTCGCAGGGCTTCGCCTAAGCACTACGAAAACTATGACGGAGGATAAACTAGAGGAGACGGGGTTGCCGGCACACGGCTTGGTGTTTCTTGATGTGTCTTTGGTGCTAGCCCTACCCGTCTATTTATATGTTGAGCCCTGGGGTCGAAACTTGGAGTAAAAGCCTCCTCAAAGTCGGTTTCACCCGAAAGGCAAGAGTCCTTCTCGGACTCCAGGGCTAGACGCCAGGGTTCCCGGCGTCTACCCCCTAGACGCCAGGGTTCCTCGCGTCTAGCCTCTGGTCTCCGCAAAACTTCCTTTTGCACTTTCCAAAAGCCTCGTGGGCTTTCCCCTTTGGCCCAGATAAAGTGTTCTCGTGCCCAAACATTTCGGGAAACATCCGGAACCCCTTCCGGTGAATTCCGGAACCCTTCCGGAGATCAAACACTACTATCCACATATCAATCTTTACTTCCGGACCATTCCGGAGTTCCTCATCATATCTGTGATCTCATCCAAAACTCCGAACAACATTTGGTCACCAACATACATAACTCACATAGTACTATATCGTCAATGAACGTTAAGCGTGCGGACCCTATGGGTTCAAGAACTATGTAGACATGACCGAGACACCTCTCTGGTCAATAACCAATAGCGGGACCTGGATGCCCATATTGGCTCCTACATATTCTACGAAGATCTTTATCGGTCAGACCGCATAACAACATACGTTGTTCCCTTTGTCATTAGTATGTTACTTGCCCGAGATTCGATCGTCGGTATCTCAATACCTAGTTCAATCTCGTTACCGGCAAGTCTCTTTACTCGTTCCATAATACATCATCCCGCAACTAACTCATTAGTTGCAATGCTTGCAAGGCTTATAGTGATGTGCATTACCGAGTGGGCCTAGAAATACCTCTCTGACAATCGGAGTGACAAATCCTAATCTCGAAATACGCCAACCAAACAAGTACCTTTGGAGACACCTGTAGAGCACCTTTATAATCACCCAGTTACGTTGTGACGTTTGGTGGCACACAAAGTGTTCCTTCGGTAAATGGGAGTTGCATAATCTCATAGTCATAGGAACATGTATAACTCATGAAGAAAGCAATAGCAACAAAACTAAACGATCAAGTGCTAAGCTAACGGAATGGGTCAATTCAATCACATCATTCTCCTAATGATGTGATCCCATTAATCAAATGACAACTCATGTCTATGGTTAGGAAACTTAACCATCTTTGATCAACGAGCTAGTCAAGTAGAGGCATACTAGTGACACTTTGTTTGTCTATGTATTCACACATGTATTATGTTTCTGGTAAATACAATTCTAGCATGAATAATAAACATTTATCATGAAATAAGGAAATAAATAATAACTTTATTATTGCCTCTAGGGCATATTTCCTTCAGATATATCTATGCATGGAAAGTATTGGGAACTCTAAGTCGTTTTCGTTGGTGCGATTAATACACCTCCCAAAATGTTTTTATCTCAAAATTTTCGCTTTGAGCTCTGGCACCTCTCCAAATCCCTACTTCCCTCTGCGAAGGGCCTATCTTTACTTTATGCAATTTTTATTTTGAGTCTCCATCTTCTCTTATAAAAGCACCAACTAGGAGGCAATATGATCGTGCCTAAGTATTGGGTGTAGTTAATATTCAAGTGTGTTTCATGAATGGATCAACGTTTGAGCATGATGGGCTAGGGATAACTTATTTTAGCGTTGATATTTTGAAAGACATGGTTTCTTGTTGATATGCTTGAGTATCTAAATTATCATGTCAAAACTAGACTATTGCTTCGAATCACATAAAAGTCCAAATGTCCATGCTATAAAGAAAAGAATATGATATGACATGATGAACAACACTCCACATCAAAAATTCTGTTTTTATCACTTACCTACTCGAGGACAAGTAGGAGTCAAGCTTGGGGATGCTGATACATCTCCAACGTTGATACGTCTCCAACGTATCTATAATTTTTCATTGTTCCATGCTATTATATTATCTATTTTGGATGTTAATGAGATTTATTTTACACTTTTATATTATTTTTGGGACTAACCTATTAACCCAAGGCCTAGTGCAAATTGTTGTTTTTTGCCTATTTCAGTGTTTCGCGGAAAAGGAATATCAAATGGAATCCAAATGGAATGAAACCTTCGTGAACGTCATTTTTGGAACAAACATGATCCAAGGGACTTGGAGTGGACGTCAAGAAACAAACGAGGAGTCCACGAGGCAGGGGGCACGCCTACCCCCTGGGCGCGCCCTCCCCCTTGTGGCCCCTCATGGCTCAACCGACCTACTTCTTCCTCCTATATATACTCATATACCCTGAAAACAACCAGGAGCACCACGAAACCCTATTTCCACCATTGCAACCTTCTGTACCAAAGAGATCCCATCTTGGGGCCTTTTCCGAAGCTCCGCCGGAGGGAGCATCGATCATGGAGGGCCTCTACATGAACTCCATGGCCCCTCCGATGATGTGTGAGTAGTTTACTTCATACCTTCGGGTCCATAGTTATTGGCTAGATGGCTTCCTCTCTCTCTTTCAATCTCAATACAAAGTTCTCCTCGATCTTCTTGGAGATCTATTCGATGTAACTCTTTTTGCGGTGTGTTTGTCGAGATCCGATGAATTGTGGGTCTATGAAAAATATTTGATTCTTCTCCGAAATCTTTTATGCATGATTGGTTATGTTTGCAAGTCTCTTCGAATTATCAGTTTGGTTTGGCCTACTAGATTCATCTTTCTTGCAATGGGAGAAGTGCTTAGCTTTGGGTTCAATCTTGCGGTGCTCGATCCCAGTGACAGAAAGGGAAACGACACATATTGTATTGTTGCCATCGAGGATAAATAGATGGGGTTTATATCATATTGCTTGAGTTTATCCCTCTACATCATGTCATCTTACCTAATGCGTTACTCTATTCTTATGAACTTAATACTCTAGATGCATGCTGGATAGCGGTCGATGTGTGGAGTAATAGTAGTAGATGTAGGCAGGAGTCAGTGTACTAGTCATGAACGTGATGCCTATATACATGATCATGCCTAGATATTCTCATAATTATTCGCTTTTCTATCAATTGCTCGACAGTAATTTGTTCACCCATCGTAATACTTATGCTATCTTGAGAGAAGCCACTAGTGAAACCTATGGGCCCCGGGTCTATTCTCCATCATATTAATCTTCCATCGACAAGCTATTTCTATTACCTTTTATTTTGCAATCTTTACTTTTAATCTTTATCATAAAAATACCAAAAATATTATTTTATCATCTCTATCAGATCTCACTCTCATAAGTGACCGTGAAGGGACTGACAACCCCTTTATCGCGTTAGTTGCGAGGTTCTTATTTGTTTGTGCAGGTATGAAGGACTTGCGTGTGGCCTCCTACTGGATTGATACATTGGTTCTCAAAAACTGAGGGAAATACTTACGCTACTTTGCTGCATCACCCTTTCCTCTTCAAGGGAAAACCAACGCAGTACTCAAGAGGTAGCAAGAAGGATTTCTGGCGTCATTGCCGGGGAGTCTACGCACAAGTCAAGACATACCAAGTACCCATCACAAACTCTTATCCCTCACATTACATTATTTGCCATTTGCCTCTCGTTTTCCTCTCCCCCACTTCACCCTTGCCGTTTTATTCGCCTCTTTTTCATTCGCCTCTGTAACATCCCAAATTTTCAATTTGGAATGTTATACATTAGGTCATCATGCATATCATATTTTACTTTGCTTTTGGTCTTGATCCTAGAAAATCCTAAGCAACTCAAGGACCCACGGAGAGAGTTGGGGATTTCGTTATTTACATATTTGAGTTTTCTCACATTATGTAAACAGGATCATTTGATTTTATTTATTTTATCATCAATTATTTCTATTACAAAAATATGAGAGAGGGAATAAAATGACTTTCCCAAAATATAGAAATATTGAGGATTTAATAAAAAAATCAAATAAGATTTATTTCGGAGTTTTTCGGTATTTTTATTTGAATTTAGGAAAAATGCGCGTTTTCAAAGTTGTAGTTTGGGCCCAGATAAATGTTCACTTTATCGGGCTTGATTTTAGGAACCCGGCAAAATTTATTTCGTGATTTTTGGAGTCGGTTTAGTATTTCTTTTTATTTTTCTTCCGAGCGGATTTATATAAAAAAAATGCGAACCGACTAGGGGCCGTATTCGGCCTGGACTCCGCCGGCTAAGGCTATAAAAGCCGCCGCCCCGGGGCCTGACAGCCCAGCCGCCGCCGCCACCTAAACCCTAACCCTAGCCCCTGTCCCGCCGCCGCTGCCGCCGCCGGAGTTGCGCACTTTTCGAGGTTCGCCGCCGCCTCGTTTTCCGTGTTGTTTTTTTTTTAAATCTGTTCGTCGTTTTTCTTTTTCGTCGGATTTTCCGCGGTTATTCTCTGATCGCGATTTCTGATCCGATTTTCGTTTTAGTATAACTTTTCGCTCGTTTATCGGAATCAGACGATTCAAGCGCCTGGAGTTTCGCCTCGAAACCCTCTTTCCGAATAATCAACTTAAACAAGTTTTTGCTACTGTAAAATTTTCCCTAGATCCAGATTACTAGAACGAAGTTGTTTTCTTTCATCGTTTGATTTCTTTTGCTTCGTTCGATTTGATTCTTTTTGCCAACCAGGGTTCTTAAGTTGAACTTTCTGGTTAGATCTTCTATTTGAATTTTACCTGTGCATTAGATGAGTACTTATTGTATGCTTGTTGTTTGTCTGCGATAGAATACCCGGAGTGCGCCGCCTGTTACGTTGAATCTCTAGGTTACGCGGATCATTAGCAAGGCAAGTAACACTTTGATCATACCCTTTTCTACAACCCAGTTTTATTGCATTAGATCAATCCTCACACATTGCATGATTAGGGTCTAATTAAACTGTGGGATGGGAAGTAGATGAGGTAGTACCTATTACCTGTTTATTTTCAAACCTTTGGGAGTTACTTCTACGTTTGCTTATTATGCCATGCTATGCTAGTAGACGTGGATTGGGTGAGTGATATCCATGACAGATGTAAGATTGTTAATTAAGGGTTTATTTAAGGTGGCAACCTAACACACATCTGGGTGGATTGAGGCACCTGGGGTTACCAGGACTTGCCTGTTTTCTTGGACCGCCACCCAGGCCCAAAGGGATCATGAGATTATTCATACTAGAAACTTCCGTGTGCAGCCACAAGCCAATATGGGCTCTGGCATAGTTGACTAAGTTGTGCGAACTCTTACAGTGGTAGGCTAGCAGATGTAGGGGAAAGTAGGTGTACCGGTCTACCCGTCGTAAGGTGCTAGCGCTTCTGAAAGACTGTGTCTCGGTCATCCGTCTTCTCAAACACCCTGCAGTGCGAGAAACCAAACGGAGGCGATCGAGTCTTGTGGGGAAAAGTGCGCAAACCTCTGCAGAGTGTAACAAACTAATCATGGTTAGCCGTGTCCCCGGTTATGGACAGTCTTGAGTATCTAGTACTTGGATTTTCATGTGAATCTCAACATGTTACTCTAAATTAATTTTGATGGGTTTTAATGATGTTACTTAATTGGGATTGAGAATGCTGTCAACCATTCTCAATGTTTCACAACCACCATGATAGTAATCAATTCTATTCCTTTGAAGTAGGGAAAAATTGGCTTTACGCAAAAACTGTAACCATAGAGCTTTCCACCAGCCAAATATGCATATAGTATAGCTGTTGCATTCCATTATTCTCTATGTGTTACCTTGCCAGCATATTCCATGTGTTGACCCATTTTCGGGCTTCAACGTTAATGTTGCAGACTTTTCAGACGACGATTAAGGAGTTTTAGGTCGTGGTTCTATCCTCAGTGATGCCGTTGGAGTTGATGGACTCACTTATCTTCCAATCCTTCCGCTATTATCGTTGTTAGATGGCCTTAAGCCATACTTATTGTAATAAGTTCTCTTTGAGACGCTCGATGTAATAAGTGTGTGATTGCTACTCTGCTATAAATCCTCCGAGTACTGTGTGGTGTCAGCATTACTAATCCAGGGATGACACCGGAGCACAGAGATCAGACTGTTTGAGGTCTGGTCGCTACAGAGATAGTATCAGAGCACACACTGACTGTAGGACACGACCACTAAGCTAAAGACCTAGATCACTTCTCACTTTCTTCTCTTCTGACTTCTCATCTTTTCTACTCTTTAGGATGGCGGATGCAAGGAACAAGTTCACACAACCGGATGAAGATACACCCTTTGGACACCACTTGAAGGAAGTCACTAGATACCTGAACATAGGAATACCAAGCTTCACGGGAACCTACAACGCCACTTTACCTGAAGAAGAGCGCTGGATGATTCAAGTTCAAATTCCAGGAAGGACGTTCATGCCAATCACTGAGCCCATAGAGTTTTCTTTTGATGCACCAACTTGGAGTCTAGGAAAGAGTATGGCAGCTCACATCGCCATGGGACGCATTGGAGAAGTCTATCACAAGGATCTTAAGGATACTATCTACTAGATTTGTGGGCGCCGAGATGAACACTGGGAGATGATCAGCACCAGGAAGGATAGATCAATTGCAGCTTTTATTCAGGAGTTAAACCAGCACATTCGACGACAGGAGAATCAGATGTGCGCCGACATGATAGATTTGAAGAAGGCCAGGACTAGAATCAAGGAACTGGAGGAAGAACTCAAGGCTACACGTGAAGGTTATGAAGAAGAAATTGAAGTATTGGTGGATAAGAATGCCGACCTAACAAAGAAGATTGGCATATTTATGGGAGGCCCGACACCAGTAGATGAAGACGAAGAACCCAAGGAGATTAGCCCAGAAGACTACATCATCATCGACGGCACCGACTCGGAAGCAGATAGTAGCGATGATGTCTATGTCGATGAAGCTGGAGCAGATATCATGGAGTCTACAACCATAGAATATTTCTAGTAGACCACCTCATCAGCAGTAGTAGTCCACCATGTAAATATAGTAGTCCGAGCACTTTTGCGATAGTTAGATTGATTGTATGCCTTGTTTGTTTGATTGAAGTGAATTGTGTGCTTTTGCCTCATGTGCATATGGGTAGTGTTTTCTCTTTAGACCCCCTCTATTCTTATATCTCATCTTTTCTAAAAACCCTCAGATGCCTCCGAGACGTGACCCCGGATTTGCCTTTCCGCCGGAGCTCACCCAGTTGATCCAGCAGCAGAACACCTTGATGCAGTTGCTAGATCAGAATCAGAATCAGGGGAACAACAACAACAACCCAGCACCACCACCACCTTTTGACCACTTAGCCCGTTTTCTTAGGCTGAATCCGCTGGTGTTTTCCAGTACCACCGAGCCAATAGTAGCAGATGATTGGCTCCGCAAGATAGCTAGGGAGTTGACCACCGCAGGATGCACAGATGTGGAGAAGGTTAAGTTTGCCACACATCAGTTAGAAGGACCCGCAGCATCTTGGTGGGAGAATTTCACAGCCACCTTCCCAGTCGACACTGTCACATGGGACCAGTTTCAGCAGGCTTTTCGTACCGCCCATGTTTCAGCAGGAGCAATGGCCATGAAGAAGCGTGAGTTTCATAACTTGCGCCAAGGAGGACGGACAGTTGGCCAGTATGTGGAGGAGTTTAGTAAGCTAGCACGTTATGCCCCAGACGACGTTGCTACAGATGCAGCTAAGCAGGAGAAATTCCTGGAAGGACTAAATGATGAGTTGAGTATGCAGTTGATGGTAGCCACCTTCAACAACTACCAGGAGTTGGTAGATCGTGCTCTTATGATTGAAGGGAAGCAGCAGCAAATTGAGAACCGCAAGAGGAAGTACGCACAAGGAAAGTATAATTCAGGAGCTCAGCAGAAGCCTCGTTTTACCCCTAGACCAGGAGGACATTTTCAGCATACCCATGGAGTAGGTAGCTCGCACAACCACAATGGCACCAAGAATGGTAATGGGAATGGAGGAAGTAATGGACAGAACCGCAGCACCCCATCAACCCCAGCCAAGAAGGATTTGAGCCATGTCACTTGCTATAAGTGTTCGAAGCCAGGACACTATGCAAATGACTATCCTGAAGGACAAAATAGGTGAACCACGTTAACGTGGAGGAGGTTGAAGCTCAGCCCGATGCAGTAATAGGTAAGTTTTTGGTTAAGTCATTTATTGCACTCGTTCTTTTTGATACCGGTGCATCGCATTCATACATATCAAGGGGATTTGTGGAAAAGTATAGCCTGCCCACTAGGATTCTTAAAACACCTATGCTAGTAAGCTCACCAGGAGCGGAGTACATGGCCAGACAAGGATGTTTTCAAGTGCCATTAAGTATAGGGAGGCATGTTTTCCCAACGAATTTAATTATTTTGGAATCCCAAGGTCTGGATGTGATACTTGGTATGGATTGGCTATCGATGTATGGAGGAAACATCAATTGCGCCAGTAAGACAATTTTGCTCACAACGCCAGAAGGAAGAAGGATCAAGTATGTATCCCGACATGCGCCAAACCGGACACAAGTAAATTCTTTATCAGGAGTTGTGCAGGAGGAAGTACCAGTGGTAAAGGATTTTCCAGATGTATTTCCCGAAGAGTTGCCAGGCATGCCACCGGATAGAGACATTGAGTTTTTGATTGAGCTATTGACAGGCACTGGGCCAATATCAAAGAGACCATATAGGATGCCAGCAAAAGATTTGGTGGAAATTAAGAAGCAGATTAAGGACTTACTAGATAAGAGATATATTCGCCCAAGTTCTTCGCCTTGGGGATCGCCAGTACTTCTAGTGGAGAAGAAGGATGGATCGTTAAGGATGGTTGTTGATTATCGAGGATTGAATGAAGTAACGATCAAGAACAAGTACCCACTACCAATGATCAATGATCTGTTTGATCGATTGCAAGGAGCTAAAGTGTTTTCCAAGATCCATTTGCGATCAGGATACCACCAGTTGAAGATTCGAGAACAGGATATACCTAAGACAACATTCACCACAAGATATGGACTGTATGAGTATACCGTTATGTCATTTGGTCTGACTAACGCGCCTGCCTATTTTATGAACATGATGAACAAAGTGTTTATGGAGTTTTTGGATAAGTTCGTCGTAGTGTTCATTGATGATATCCTAGTTTATTCGAAGGATGAAGAGGAGCATAAGGAGCATTTGCGTTTGGTACTCGGAAAGCTCAGAGAACATCAGTTATACGCCAATTCAGCAAATGTGAGTTTTGGTTGAAGGAAGTAGGATTCCTCGGACATGTTATATCTGGAGAAGGTATAGCAGTAGATCCCGCTAAAGTCGAAACCGTGACCAAGTGGGAAACACCAACAACAGTTGGAGAGATCCGGAGTTTTCTTGGACTCGCAGGATATTACCGGAGATTTATTGAGAATTTCTCAAAGATTGCAAAGCCTATGACGGAGTTGTTGAAGAAGGATACTAAGTTCAAATGGACTGAGGAGTGTGAGGCTAGTTTCCAGGAGTTGAAGAAACGTTTGGTTACCTCACCAGTGTTGATTTTGCCAGATCAGACTAATGATTATGAGGTTTATTGCGACGCTTCATGTCGAGGACTTGGAGCAGTGCTTATGCAGGAAGGGAGAGTTGTTTCGTATGCTTCACGACAACTGAAGCCCCATGAGTTGAATTACGCTACGCATGATTTGGAGTTAGCAGCCGTAGTGCATGCATTGAAGACATGGAGACATTTCCTCATTGGAAATCATTGTGAGGTGTACACGGATCATAAGAGTTTGAAGTACATTTTCACGCAGAAGGAGTTGAACCTTAGACAAAGGAGATGGTTGGAGCTTATCAAGGATTATGATATGAAATTGCATTATCATCCCGGAAAGGCTAATGTAGTAGCTGATGCATTAAGCCGCAAGAGCCATGTCAATAGGTTAATAACGGGAGAAATACCCAAGGAGTTAGCAGAAAATTTTCGTGAACTACGTTTGGAAATAGTTTCGAGAGGCTATGTAGCAGCAATGGAGATTCAGTCAACTTTGATGGATAGAATCAGAGAAGCTCAGAAAGCTGACAAAGAGATTGCCGCTATAAAGGAGAAACTGAGCAAAGGAAAAGCTAAAGGATTTCGTGAGGATGAGCACGACACCCTATGGTTTGAAGACCGTGTTTACGTGCCCAATGACCCGGAGATCAGAAAGTTGATTTTGCAAGAGGCCCATGACTCACCGTATTCGATTCACCCAGGAAATACCAAGATGTATTTGTATTTGAAAGATATTTTCTGGTGGACCGGAATGAAGAAGGATATTGCGGAGTATGTAGCAGTTTGTGACGTATGTCAGAGAGTAAAGGCAGAGCATCAGAAGCCAGCAGAATTGTTGCAACCATTGCCGATACCCGAATGGAAGTGGGATAAATTAGGCATGGATTTTATCACGGGATTACCAAGGACTCGTTCAGGCTATGACTCGATTTGGGTTGTAGTTGATCGATTGACGAAGGTAGCACATTTCATCCCAGTAAAGACCACTTACACCAGTGCTAAGTTGGCAAAGATATACATGACCAAGATCGTATGTTTGCATGGAGTTCCGAGGAGCATCGTATCAGATAGAGGAACCCAGTTTACCTCAAAGTTCTGGAAGCAGTTGCATGAGACTTTGGGTACCAGGTTAGAATTTAGTACAGCTTTTCATCTGCAGACAGATGGACAGACTGAGAGAGTCAATCAGATTTTGGAGGATATGCTGAGAGCTTGTGCGCTAGATTATGGATCTAGTTGGGACGATAATTTGCCATATGCAGAGTTTTCTTACAATAATAGCTATCAGACCAGTTTGAAGATGGCACCTTTCGAAGCTTTGTATGGAAGGAGGTGCAGGACACCGTTGTCATGGGACGAAGTTGGAGATCGCCAGTTGTTTGGACCAGATCTGATTAAAGAGTCTGAACAGAAGGTGAAGTTGATTCGCGATAGGCTCAAGGTAGCCCAGTCCAGACAGAAGAGCTACGCAGATTCTAAATGCAAGGAGACAGTTTACGAATGTCGGAGACAGAGCTTATCTTCGAGTATCCCCACTTCGAGGGATTAAGCGCTTTGGAGTTAAGGGGAAGTTAGCGCCACGATTTGTAGGACCATATCGAGTTTTGGAGCGTATGGGAGAAGTGGCCTACAAGTTGGATTTGCCAGAAGGATTGGCCGGAGTGCATGATGTGTTCCATGTTTCTCAGTTGAAGAAGTGTCACGCGGAGATGACTGACATACCTTTGAGGGACACAGTGCCATTAGAAGCAATTCAGTTGGATAACAATTTGACCTATGAGGAGAAACCAGTCAAGACCCTCGAGTTTGCCAGTCGAGTTACTCGTAGCAAGGTTATCAAGTTTTGCAAAGTTCAGTGGAGCCACCACACGGAGGATGAAGCCACCTGGGAGCGAGAGGAAGATTTGCTCAAAGACCATCCTCACCTATTTTCTAGCCAACCCGAATCTCGAGGGCGAGATTCATCTTAAGGGGGGTAGGTTTGTAACATCCCAAATTTTCAATTTGGAATGTTATACATTAGGTCATCATGCATATCATATTTTACTTTGCTTTTGGTCTTGATCCTAGAAAATCCTAAGCAACTCAAGGACCCACGGAGAGAGTTGGGGATTTCGTTATTTACATATTTGAGTTTTCTCACATTATGTAAACAGGATCATTTGATTTTATTTATTTTATCATCAATTATTTCTATTACAAAAATATGAGAGAGGGAATAAAATGACTTTCCCAAAATATAGAAATATTGAGGATTTAATAAAAAATCAAATAAGATTTATTTCGGAGTTTTTTGGTATTTTTATTTGAATTTAGGAAAATACGCGTTTTTCAAAGTTGTAGTTTGGGCCCAGATAAATGTTCACTTTATCGGGCTTGATTTTAGGAACCCGGCAAAATTTCTTTCGTGATTTTTGGAGTCCATTTAGTATTTCTTTTTATTTTTCTTCCGAGCGGATTTATAAAAAAACGCGAACCGACTATGGGCCGTATTCGGCCTGGACTCCGCCGGCTAAGGCTATAAAAGCCGCCGCCCCGGGGCCCGACAGCCCAGCCGCCGCCGCCACCTAAACCCTAACCCTAGCCCCTGTCCCGCCGCCGCCGCCGCCCGCCGCCGCCGCCGCCGCCGGAGTTGCGCGCTTTTTGTGGTTCGCCGCCGCCTCGTTTTCCGTGCTGTTTTTTAAAAAAAAAAATCTGTTCGTCGTTTTTCTTTTTCGTCGGATTTTCCGCGGTTATTTTCTGATCGCGATTTCTGATCCGATTTTCGTTTTAGTATAACTTTTCGCTCGTTTATCGGAATCAGGCGATTCAAGCGCCTGGAGTTTCGTCTCGAAACCCGAATAATCAACTTAAACAAGTTTTTGCTACTGTAAAATTTGCCCTAGATCTAGATTACTAGAACAAAGTTGTTTTCTTTTGCCGTTTGATTTCTTTTGCTTCGTTCGATTTGATTCTTTTTGCCAACCAGGGTTCTTAAGTTGAACTTTCTGGTTAGATCTTCTATTTGAGTTTTACCTGTGCATTAGATGAGTACTTATTGTATGCTTGTTGTTTGTCTGCGATAGAATACCCGGTGTGTGCTGCCTGTTACGTTGAATCTCTAGGTTACGCGGATCATCAGCAAGGCAAGTAACACTTTGATCATACCATTTTCTACAATCCAGTTTTATTGCATTAGATCAATCCTCACACATTGCATGATTAGGATCTAATTAAACTGTGGGATGGGAAGTAGATGAGGTAGTACCTATTACCTGTTTATTTTCAAACCTTTGGGAGTTACTTCTACGTTTGCTTATTATGCCATGCTATGCTAGTAGACGTGGATTGGGTGAGTGATATCCATGACAGATGTGAGATTGTTAATTAAGGGTTTATTTAAGGTGGCAACCTAACACACATCTGGGTGGATTGAGGCACCTGGGGTTACCAGGACTTGCCTGTTTTCTTGGACCACCACCCATGCCCAAAGGGATCATGAGATTATTCATACTAGAAACTTCCGTGTGCAGCCACAAGCCAATATGGGCTCTGGCATAGTTGACTAAGTTGTGCGAACTCTTACAGTGGTAGGCTAGCGGATGTAGGGGAAAGTAGGTGTACCGGTCTACCCGTCGTAAGGTGCTAGCGCTTCTGAAAGATTGTGTCTCGGTCATCCGTCTTCTCAAACACCCTGCAGTGTGAGAAACCAAACGGAGGCGATCGAGTCTTGTGGGGAAAAGTGCGCAAACCTCTGCAGAGTGTAACAAACTAATCATGGTTAGCCGTGTCCCCGGTTATGGACAATCTTGAGTATCTATTACTTGGATTTTCATGTGAATCTCAACATGTTACTCTAAATTAATTTTGATGGGTTTTAATGCTGTTACTTAATTGGGATTGAGAATGCTGTCAACCATTCTCAATGTTTCACAACCACCATGATAGTAATCAATTCTATTCCTTTGAAGTAGGGAAAAATTGGCTTTACGCAAAAACTGTAACCATAGAGCTTTCCACCAGCCAAATATGCATATAGTATAGCTGTTGCATTCCATTATTCTCTATGTGTTACCTTGCCAGCATATTCCATGTGCTGACCCATTTTCGGGCTGCAACGTTAATGTTGCAGACTTTTCAGATGATGATTAAGGAGTTTTAGGTCGTGGTTCTATCCTCAGTGATGCCGTTGGAGTTGATGGACTCACTTATCTTCCAAGCCTTCCGCTGTTATCGTTATTAGATGGCCTTAAGCCATACTTATTGTAATAAGTTCTCTTTTGAGACGCTCGATGTAATAAGTGTGTGATTGCTACTCTGCTATAAATCCTTCGAGTACTGTGTGGTGTCAGCATTACTGATCCAGGGATGACACCGGAGCACAGAGATCAGACTGTTTGAGGTCTGGTCGCTACAGCCTCTCTTTGTTTGCCTCTTGTTTGCTTGTGTGTTGGTTTGTTTGCCATGATGGCTTTACCAAAAGGTTTTGATCCTCACCTAAGAAGGTTGGAAGAAATTGAAACAACATTAGAGGTTTTATGTCCTTGCAGTTTGAGCATAATAATTTCTTCAGAAACGAGCTTAAAGAACAAAAAAAATTATGGGGGTACATGAATAAAGAGCTCGATGATATGTCTAAAGAATCTTATGGTCTGAAATCTCAGTTTGCTCATCTTGAAAACTTAATAGCCCAAATTTCGGATAAGCAGGCCACCTTAGTTAATAAGACGGCTGCCAAACCGAAAGAATTTGAAGATAATAAAGATGAAGATCTAAAAGTGATTGATGTGTCCCCTATTAAATCTTTGTTTTGCAATATGAATCTTGATAATGATGGGACTGGAGATGAGTCAACTTTAGCTAGAAGGCGTCCCAATGATTCAGAGTTTTTAGATCTTGATGCAAAAATTGATAAACGTGGGATTGGAGAGGTCAAAACTTTACATAGCAATGAATCCACTATCTTGGATTTCAAGGAATTTAATTATCATAATTGCTCTTTGATAGATTGTATTTCCTTGTTGCAACCTGTGCTAAATTCTCCACATGCTTATAGTCAAAATAAAGCTTTTACTAAACATATCGTTGATGCTTTAATGCAATCTTATGAAGAATAGCTTGAATTGGAAGTTTCTATCCCAAGAAAACTTTATGATGAGTCGGAACCTACTACTAAAATTAAAATTAAATATCATGAATGCTTTGCTTTATGTGATTTGGGTGCTAGTGTTTCCACGATTCCTAAAACTTTGTGTGATTTGCTAGGTTTCCATAAATTTGATGATTGTTCTTTAAACTTGCATCTTACGGATTCCACCATTAAGAAACCTATGGGAAGAATTAATGATGTTCTTATTGTTGCAAATAGGAATTATGTGCACATAGATTTCATTGTTCTTGATATTGATTGCAATCCTTCATGTCCTATTATTCTTGGTAGACCTTTCCTTAGAACGATTGGTGCAATTATTGATATGAAAGAAGGGAATATTAGATTCCAATTTCCGTTAAGGAAGGGTGTCCGTGTCAAAACCGGCGGATCTCGGGTAGGGGGTCCCGAACTGTGTGTCTAGGCCGGATGGTAACATGAGGCAAGGGACACGAAGTTTTACCCAGGTTCGGGCCCTCTTGATGGAGGTAAAACCCTATGTCCTGCTTGATTAATATTGATGATATGGGTAGTACAAGAGTAGATCTACCACGAGATCGGAGAGGCTAAACCCTAGAAGCTAGCCTATGGTATGATTGTTGTTCTGTATGTTGTCCTACGGACTAAAACCCTCTGGTTTATATAGACACCGGAGAGGGTTAGGGTTACACAAAGTCGGTTACAATGGTAGGAGATCTACATATCCGTATCTCCAAGCTTGCCTTCCATGCCAAGGAAAGTCCCTTCCGGACACGGGACGAAGTCTTCAATCTTGTATCTTCATAGTCCAGGAGTCCAGCTGAAGATATAGTCTGGCCATCCGGACACCCCCTAATCCAGGACTCCCTTAGTAGCCGCTGAACCAGGCTTCAATGAAGACGAGTCTGGCACGCAGTTTGTCTTCGGAATTGCAAAGCGGGTTCCTCCTCCAAGTACTTCATAGAAGATTTTGAACACAAAGATAGTGTCCGGCTCTGCAAAATAAGTTTCCACATATTGCCATAGAGAGAATAATATTTACACAAATCTAATCTGCTGACGTATTTCGTAGTGTGACGCACCACGGCCAAGCCTTTATTCGAATCGTTTTACTATCCCACCTCAGCGCATCATGCGAGGCGGTTTCCTTGGCACGTCTTGTTAAAGCAGAGATCGTGTCCCCTTATTCCGGGATTCTCATCAATACGGGCGTGGGTAACCCAACCGCGCCATTGATTACGACGCTTGGAGATAAGCGAGTTTTACCAGGCTGGTGGGGACACGTAGTTGCATCCACCCATATAAGGGGATAAGGATCCACCTTTTCACCTACGCCTTCTTCCTCCTTCGCCTATCCATTTTCGCGCACTCGAGCTCCAGCGCCCAAGTCCGCACTCCCCACCTCAACCTTCTCCAGCCATGTCCGGAGTGGGAGGCAAGTGGATGGTCTCCTCCATTACGGAGGGACACATCAAAAGACTAAGGAAGGCCGGATACTTGTCTAATGACATTGCGCACCGGCTTCCTGAAGAGGGGCAGCTCATCCCCACCCCTAGGACCCATGAGAGGGTGGTGTTCCTCCCCCATTTCCTCCGCGGACTGGGCTTCCCTCTCCACCCATATGTCCAGGGGCTCATGTTCTACTATGGCCTGGATTTCCACGATCTGGCCCCGAACTTTGTCCTCAACATCTCGGCGTTTATTGTCGTGTGCGAGGCTTTCCTCCGCATCCGCCCCCATTTCGGCTTATGGCTCAAGACTTTCAATGTCAAGCCGAAGGTGGTGCGCGACAACCAGGCGGAGTGCGGAGGCGCCATGGTGGGCAAGATGCCCAATGTCTTATGGCTCGAGGGCTCCTTTGTGGATACCCTGAAGGGGTGGCAATCGGGGTGGTTTTACATCACCGAGCTGCGCGACCCTGAATGGGTCACAGCCCCCGAGTTCCGATCCAGACCCCCTACGCGACTTACCTCCTGGAAGGAGACGGGCCTGTCGTGGGGTAAAAAGGAGAGCTGACCGGACTCCAAACATGCGTCCAAACCCTGGTGGACAAGAAGCTCAAACTTGTTAACGTAGTCCAGGTTATGCTCATCCGCCGGATCCTCCCGTGTCAACAACGGGCTTTCAACCTGTGGGAGTTCGACCCGGCACGGCACCGAACTCTGAGCAGGCTCTTCGACACGACGTACGAAGATGCCTGCAAGGTGCTTTTCAAGGGCGCCCAGGCCCCCGAATCCGCTACCGAGGATCGCGGATTCAGTATGCAATGTCACGCTCATGCGGTAAGCTATTTTTACCTTTTACAGGGTATCAGTTTTTCATAGTTTGACTCCATGCGGGATCTAAGCTCCGTTACCTTTGACAGGATTGGTAGGAGACGTCTGGACAGATCAACTGCCCGGCTCCTTTGCCCGAAGGCCCAGCGGACGCTCGTTTGACGAAGCTGCTGGTCCCGGCACCCCATGTGGTGCCGGAGAAGAAGGCCAAGAAGAAGGCCACGGGGACTCGAAAGAGTGCCCGGCGCCCGGAGGTGTCGGATTCATCATCTGATGACTCCAAGACGCACTCCTCCCACGAAGACGAGGAGGAGGAAGAAGAGACCTCTCCCCCTCCAGCGGGGGAAGGGAAGAAAAGGAAGGCCGCCCCAACTGGGGAGGCCAAAGGGTCCAAGAAGGGGAAAACCCTTCCTCCGGACTACTCCACCAACGCCGACGACGGCGGAGAGGAGTGGCCGCTCAGGGCCAAGCCCCTGGCGAAATCGTAAGTATCCGGATACCAGAGTAATTCATAGTATTCCTTTATTGCACAGCTTTCCCTTATGTCGAATATGATTATGCAGCCCACCCAAAGACCGGCTCGACGTGTCGTCGAGCGGTTCACTGGACTCGTCGAATGTGAATTCGCTTCCGACGGCTTCCTCCCCCCGCCCTACGGACGACGCCGAAGTGTTGTCCCAATAGGTTCCAAGCCGGGAGGAGGTGGTCCTGGAGGCGCCGCAAGGCGACCTCCTGGACTCCAGGAGTAAAGGGGATAAAACCCCCTAGGGCTCCAAGTCCGGCTCTAGGCCGGACACCGCTCCGGAACCTTCAAAGGTTCCAGAGTCCGGCGGGCGACCTCCTTCCAAGAGGAGCAAGCCCACCGTGCTGGTGACCCCCGTCCAACCGGAGGCGCCGGACAATCTGTTGGAGGTGCTCAAAGGCGCCTCCATCGACGAGGAGCACCGCACTATTATGAGTGCGGTGGTCCACAAGGTTCAGTCCGCCAAGAGCGGACTGACTGAAGCTTGTACTAGCCTTTTAACAGGCTTTGAGGTAAGTAAAGAATGTGTAAATAATATTACCGCATAGACAGTAGCCCCTGATGCTCTTTTTGGCGTTCGGGAAGAAAAGTCGAATAGAGGATCAAAATGAAATTCACAGGAGTCTAACAAAACGAGTCAATATGCGTATGCAGGCTTCTCTGCTGGCGTCCGCCATACTGACTGCGGAAGTGGACACGCTAAAGCAGAACCTCGAGCAGTCCGAGCAAGAGCTCGGGCGTGCCAAGAAGCAGCTCGAGGAGAAGGAAGGTAAGAAATACCTTGTTTTAAATATATATATATATAGTGCAATTGCAAAAAAATGACAGGATTATCGTGGCTATTGTAGGGGCCACGTCTGAGGTGGCGACCCTTAAGCAAGTGCTGGTCGAGGCCGAGAAGAGGGCGGCCATGAAGCGCACCGAGCGGGAGAAGTATGAGGCCGAGGTTGGCAAGGTGTGGCAAGAGCTCCAGGCTCTCATGGAAAAACATGAGAGTTTGGAACTTGACTGAAAGACGCGAGCGTCCGAGCTCGCGGTGGCTATTGAAAATGCCAAGTCTGCCAAGGCCGAATCCCAGAAGACCCTCCGGGAGTTGGCTGAGGTGAAAAATATAGCGGCGGGTAAGGCATTCTTTATGCAAAGCAAACACATAAACGTAAGTTACTTGTTACTTACCCGAATCCGGAGCTCTCCAGGAGCATTCGCAGATCTTCCTCGTAGCGTGTCCGATGCCGCCGCATTCTATCGAGCCGAGGAGGGCAGCTCGACAGAGAAGGTGTTCTGGTCTCAGTATGCTGAGGCCGGACACCCCGTGCCCCTGAGCGACCAGCTGAAGCAATTGGTCGAGCTCCACAAGGCGGCCGAATAGGCCATGAAGGGTCTCATAGTTCGGCTGTGGCCTGGAGAGGCTGTGCCTGGGAGCTATTTCGGGCTGGTGCGGCGGCTGGTGGGGGCCTGTCCAAGGCTCGAAGTCATCAAGCGCTCCGTCTGCATTGAAGGTGCCCGTAGGGCCCTTGCCCGTGCTAAGGTGCACTGGGGCAAGCTGGATGCTGAGAAGCTTGTGAAGGACGGGCCATCGCCGGGGAAGGAGCATCTCAAGCCCGAGAATTATCATAAGGATGTTCTGAAGGGTGCCCGCCTTGTGGCGGATGAATGTTCCAGGGATGTAATATTTGAGTAAAACTCGCTCGGTTTGTCCTGTGCGCTGAAAACTTGTTCATATGCGCTAAGCAATGCTGTTGGAATTTAAAATATTACATTCTGTACGGCTGTTTATCAATTCTGAGAGATGGCGAGTCATCGGCTTCTGCCCCCGTGCCGCTAGTGCTGGGGTGTTCGGGGATAAACCTGAGCGCTCTTTTTCCCATATTTGGGTCCTTCGAGGGAGGCGCTCAGCGCAATGAACAAGGCAATCGGACTATAATGCGTGAACACTCTCACTTAGCCATAGAATTCTATAATTTTAAATTTCGGCGAAGCCCCTGGTATTCGCAAGACCGAGTTCGGGGCGCTATCCACACCTTGGCCGAATAGAGCCGACTCCTCGCTCTAAGCGGCATAAGTCTTTAAGGACTCAAAAAACCTCTCGAACAGTGACTGGCTCTCGCTTCATCATGACAGTCAGTTTTAGCTTTGTCTACTGAGGTGCTCGACCTAGCTCAACTGGGGCACAATCGCAGTAGTTCTCCTAGTGCTACCTTAGCCGATATAGCGGAATGTAAGGCACCAAAACATAGGAGCCGGGCAAACCCAACTATTGACCCAAGACATGATTTAGAGCCGATGCATATAATGCTATAAGTTCGGGGTGCCGCACTTGTTAAAGTGTTCAGACTTCTCACACCATATTGAGGGGTACTAAAGCCCCTGGCGTATTTTGGCCGTACCAAAGTGTACGGGTGCAGCATGTCGTTAAGGAACATATATTTGTAAAAAAAAGAGTAATGCAGAACTAGACAAAAGCTATGCATTGTTTATTAAAAAGGGCTGCGATCAAAGCAGAATGATACAAATAATGCGATAAGCAAAAGGTTGGACTATTTAACATGTCCGTTCCAGGGGCAGGCTGCAGAATGGTAAGCGAAACAGGTATCCTGCTCGTGATAGAGACCACCTGGGAGTTCCGTAATGCGGCATGGCTTGTCTGCTTCCCTGGTTCTTGCATCGTTTGTGCGGTAATTGAACTGCCGAACAGGCCTTCCGAAGAGTAGAGTCCTGAAAGTAAGAGAAAATTAAAAAAATGGCAGCCCCTGGTGCGGTTTAAGCCATGTTTTGGGCGTGCCGTGATGGTGCCCCTCCCCCTGCACCAATGGTATTTCTAGAGCATAGTTATGTACGGGAAGTACTCGTGTCACATTTTTGCAAGGGCTAGGGTTGGGGCCGCATTGCTACGCCTGCTCGGAACGTGCCAGGCGGTCTTGTTGTAGGTTACTTCGGGCGCGCTTGACGGTGTCCAGACGTTTAATGGCCAGACTGGAGAACTGCCTGGAGAGGCTGCTTTGTACTTCAGTAGCAAGGGCCGCCGTGTGTTCCTCCGTTCGGAGAGAGCGTTCGGTGTTTCCATTGAACGCAATTACTCCTCGAGGGCCTGGCATCTTGAGCTTAAGGTATGCGTAGTGCGGTACCGCATTGAACTTGGCGAATGCGGTTCGCCCGAGCAGTGCGTGATAGCCACTGCGGAATGGGACTATGTCGAAGATTAACTCCTCGCTTCGAAAACTATCCGGAGATCCGAAGACCACTTCAAGTGTGACTGAGCATGTACAGTTGGCCTCCACACCTGGTATTACGCCTTTAAAGGTCGTTTTGGTGGGCTTAATCCTCGAGGGATCTATGCCCATTTTCCGCACTGTATCCTGGTAAAGCAGGTTCAGGCTGCTGCCGCCGTCCATAAGGACTCTAGTGAGATGAAATCCGTCAATAATTGGGTCTAGAACCAATGCGGCGAATCCACCATGACGGGTGCTAGTGGGATGGTCCCTTCGATCAAAGGTGATCGGGCAGGAGGACCATGGGTTGAACTTTGGGGCGACTAGCTCTACCGCGTATACGTCCCTTAACGCGCGCTTCCGCTCCCTCTTGGGGATGTGGGTTGCGTATATCATGTTCACCGTCCGCACTTGTGGGGGAAAACCCTTCTGTCCACTGTTGTTCGGCGGCCGGGGCTCTTCGTCGTCATCACTATGCAGCCCCTTGTCAGTATTTTCAGCATTTAACTTGCCTGCCTGCTTGAACACCCAACAATCCCTGTTGGTGTGGTTGGTCGGCTTTTCGGGGGTGCCGTGTATCTGGCACAAGCGGTCGAGTATTCGGTCCAAACTGGATGGCCCCCTAGGATTTCTTTTGAATGGCTTTTTCCGCTGACCGGATTTATAGCCTCTGAATCCGGCATTAACTGATGTATCCTCAGCATTGTCGCCGTTAATGCGGCGCTTCTGCTTGTTGCGACGCGACCTGCCACTACTGTCCCTGGTATCCGAATTACCAGGGTTCTTGGTCATATTGTTGCTATGAGCAAGCCAGTTGTCTTCTCCCGCGCAAAAGCGAGTCATGAGTGTCGTGAGTGCTGCCATAGATTTCGGCTTTTCCTGTCCAAGGTGCCGGGCAAGCCACTCGTCACAGATATTGTGCTTGAAGGCTGCTAGGGCCTCTGCGTGTGGACAGTCGACTATTTGATTTTTCTTTGTTAGGAACCGTGTCCAGAATTGCCTGGCCGATTCATCTGGCTGCTGAATTACGTGGCTTAGGTCATCTGCGTCTGGGGGTCGCACATAAGTGCCCTAGAAATTGTCGAGGAATGCGACTTCTAGGTCCTCCCAACAACCGATTGATCCTGCTGGCAAGCTGTTAAGCCAATGCCGAGCTGGTCCTTTAAGCTTGAGTGGGAGGTATTTGATGGCGTGGAGATCATCGCCACGGGCCATGTGGATATGAAGGAGATAATCCTCGATCCATACTGCAGGATCTATTGTGCCATCATATGATTCGATGTTTCCGGGTTTGAAACCCTCGGGGATTTGATGATCCATTACTTCGTCTGTGAAGCATAGTGAGTGTGCGGAACCTCTGTACTAGGCTATATCACGACATAGCTCCAATGAGCTTTGTCTACTGTGTTTGGCCCTGCCGGATTTGTGTCCGGCGTGACGGTTACTGTCTCGAGTCGTGGGGCGCCCACGCGATCCGTAGATCGATCTTGTTTGCCTTGCCTTGTCCTCCAACATATCTCGCAGGTCAGGCGCATTTTCCCATGCCTTGGTACAGGGTGCGGCTTGAGTGGAGGGCCGAGAGGCCTCTCTGTCGCGGCCACGAGGTGGCCGGTCGGCCGTATCAAGTGCTGGTGATGTAGGTTTAAGTGCTTCCTCCTCTAATCAGGGTAGCAACCTGTGCTTTGGGTAGCTCTTAGAGGGGCGTTCGAGTTTATGCTCTTCGGCCGCAAGGACTTGAGTCCATCTGTCGACTAGAAAATCTTGATCAGCTCTAAGCTGTTGCTATTTTTTCTTGAGGCTTCTTGTCGTGGCCATAAGCCTGCGTTGAAAACGCTCTTGCTCGACGGGATCCTCTGGCACGACGAATTCGTCGTCGTCGAGGCTTGCCTCGTCTTCGGAGGGAGGCGTATAATTATCGTCCTCGACCTCTATGTCTGCCGCTCTCTCATGAGGGCTGGCTTCTCTATCCCCTTGTGCTGAATCTTGCTGGAGGGGGTTTTCTTCGGCACTCTCCGGAGTATTATTATCTCCCGTGCCGGAATCGCCGTGTTTGCTTTGGCGGGATTTTGAGCGGCACCGCTGACGCCGGCGCTTAGGCTGTTTCTTGGAGGGGTCATCCTCCGCTGTTCCATCGCCATATCCTTCTTTTGGGGTGTCCACCATGTATATGTCGTATGACGAGGTGACTTTCCAGGGCCCAATAAGCGCTGGTTCTTCATCGTCTCCTGCATCGGCGTCCATACCGTCGATGTCTTCGAAGTCGAAGTCGAGCATGTCGGTTAAATCGTCGACAGTGGCTACAAAGTGGGTGGTTGGTGGGCTTTGAATTTCTTCATCGTCCGTATCCCAACCTTGCTGACCGTAGTCCGGCCAGGGCTCTCCTGATAAAGAGAGAGACTTTAGTGTCTTCAGAATATCGCCGAAAGGCGAGTGCTGAAAGATGTTCGCGGCAGTAAACTCCATGATCGGCGCCCAATCGGATTTGATCGGCAGGGGCGCGGAGGGTTCGGAGTCCGGAGAGGAGTCCGGCTCCTTGGAGTCACGAGTCTCGCGGAGTGTAGGGCTGGTGTTCGGCTCGATCGCCGTTGGGATCGCAGCCCCCGAGGCGGCGTCCAACCACCCATCCTCGATCGGCGCAGTTGGCTTCGAATTAAGGGTCGAAGCCGATGCGAGTGCGGCCTCCAGGGCACTATTCGGCGACAGAGCTAGATCATGCTCATCGTGACAATGCGGGGCGCTCGGTAGTGGCTCGAATCCGTCGAGGATAAAGTCCCCGCGGATGTCAGCCGTGTAGTTTAAACTTCCAAATCTGACCTGACGGCCAGGGGCATAGCTTTCGATCTGCTCCAGATGGCCAAGTGAATTGGCCCGCAGTGCGAAGCCGCCGAAAACGAAGATCTGTCCGGGGAGGAAGGTCTCACCCTGGACTACATCGCTATTGATGATCGTAGGAGCCATCAAGCCTAACAGCGACGACACAGAGGAACTCTCAATGAAAGCACCAATGTCGGTGTCAAAACCGGCGGATCTCAGGTAGGGGGTCCCGAACTGTGTGTCTAGGCCGGATGGTAACAGGAGGCAAGGGACATGAAGTTTTACCCAGGTTCAGGCCCTCTTGATGGAGGTAAAACCCTACGTCCTGCTTGATTAATATTGATGATATGGGTAGTACAAGAGTAGATCTACCACGAGATCGGAGAGGCTAAACCCTAGAAGCTAGCCTATGGTATGATTGTTGTTCTGTATGTTGTCCTATGGACTAAAACCCTCCGGTTTATATAGACACCGGAGAGGGTTAGGGTTACACAAAGTCGGTTACAATGGTAGGAGATCTGCATATCCGTATCGCCAAGCTTGCCTTCCACGCCAAGGAAAGTCCCTTCCGGACACGGGACGAAGTCTTCAGTCTTGTATCTTCATAGTCCAGGAGTCCGGCTGAAGATATAGTCCGGCCATCCGGACACCCCCTAATCCAGGACTCCCTCAAAGGGCATGGAGCACTTTCCTAGAAAGAAAATTAAATTACATTATGAATCTATTATGAGGGCCACTTATGGATTTCATACCAAAGATGACAATACCTAGATCTATCTTTGCTTTTATGCATAGCTAGGGGCGTTAAACCATAGCACTTGTTGGGAAGCAACCCAATTTTATTTTTGTTCCTTGATTTTTAGTTCTGTTTAGTAATAAATAATTCATCTAGCCTCTGTTTAGATGTGTTTTTATGCTTTTAATTAGTGTTTGTTCCAAGTAGAACCTTTGCGAAGACTTGGGGAAAGTCTTGGCGATCTTGCTGTAAAACACAGAAACTTTAGCGCTCATGAGATTTTCTGCCATTTTTTACTGGAGAGTGATATTTAGTTAATTCTTTTTTAAAATGATTAATAGATAAATTACACACGTTCATAAATTTATTTTAGAATTTTTCGGGTTCCAGAAGTATTCGAAACCTACAGATTACTACAGACTGTTCTGTTTTTGACAGATTCTGTTTTTCCTGTGTTGTTTGCTTATTTTGATGAATCTATGGATAGTAATAGAGTTTATGAACCATAAAAAGTTGGAATAAAGTAGGTTTATCACCAATATAAATAAAGAATGAGTTCATTACAGTACCTTGAAGTGGTTGTTTGTTTTATTTTACTAACGGAGCTCACGAGATTTTGTTTTAAGTTTTGTGTTGTGAAGTTTTCAAGTTTTGGGTAAAGATTTGATGGATTATGGAACAAAGAGTGGAAAGAGCCTAAGCTTGGGGATGCCCATGGCACCCCAAGGTAAAATTCAAGGACAACCAAAAGCCTAAGCTTGGGGATGCCTCGGATGGCATCCCCTCTTTTGTCTTCGTCCATTGGTAACTTTACTTGGAGCTATATTTTTATTCACCACATGATATGTGTTTTGCTTGGAGTGTCGTGTATGATTTGAGTCTTTGCTTTTTAGTTTCTAAGAATCATCCTTGCTGTACACACCTTTTGGGAGAGACACACATGAACCGGAATTTATTAGAATACTCTATGTGCTTCACTTATACCTTTTGAGCTAGATAATTTTGCTCTAGTGCTTCGCTTATATCTTTTAGAGCACGGTGGTGGTTTTATTTTATAGAATTATTGATCTCTCATGCTTCACTTATATTATTTTGATATTATCTTAGAACAGCATGGTAATTTGCTTTGGTTATGAATTTAGTCCTAATATGATAGGCATCCAAGATTGGTATAATAAAAAATTTCATAAAAAGTGCATTGAGTACTAGGAGAAGTTTGATACTTGATAATTGTTTTGAGATATAAAGGTGGTAATATTAGAGTGTGCTAGTTGAGTAGTTGTGAATTTGAGAAATACTTGCGTTGAAGTTCGCAAGTCCCGTAGCATACACGTATGGTGACCGTTGTGTAACAAATTTGAAACATGAGGTGTTATTTGATTGTCTTCCTTATGAGTGGCGGTCGGGGACGAGCGATGGTCTTTTCCTACCAATCTATCCCCCTAGGAGCATGCGCGTAATGCTTGGTTTTTGATGACTTCTAGATTTTTTTAATAAGTATGTGAGTTCTTTATGACTAATGTTGAGTCCATGGATTATACGCACTCTCACCCTTCCATCATTGCTAGCCTCTTCGGTACCCTGCATTGCCCGCTGTCACCTTGAGAGTTGGTGCAAACTTCACTGGTGCATCCAAACCCCGTGATATGATACGCTCTATCACACATAAACCTCCTTATATCTTCCTCAAAATATCCACCATACCTACCTATTATGGCATTTCCATAGCCATTCCGAGGTATATTGCCATGCAACTTTCCACCGTTCCATTTATCATGACACACATCATCATTGTCATATTGCCTTGCATGATCATGTAGTTGACATCGTATTTATGGCAAAGCCACCGTTCATAATTTTTCATACATGTCACTCTTGATTCATTGCCCTTCCCGGTACACCGCCGGAGGCATTCATATACAGTCATACTTTGTTCTAGTATCGAGTTGTAATCATTGAGTTGTAAATAAATAGAGGTATGATGATCATCATTAATCGAGCATTGTCCCAAAAAAGAGAAAGCCAAAATAAAAAAAGGAAGGCCCAAAAAAAAGAAATAAAAAGGGGCAATGCTATTATCCTTTTCTCCACACTTGTGCTTCAAAGTCGCACCATGATCTTCATGATAGAGAGTCTCTTGTTTTGTCACCTTCATATACTAGTAGGAATTTTTCATTATAGAACTTGGCTTGTATATTCCAACAATGGGCTTCCTCAAATGCCCTAGGTATTCGTGAGCAAGCAAGTTGGATGCACATCCACTTAGTTTCTTTTGTTGAGCTTTCATACATTTATAGCTCTAGTGCATCCATTGCATGGCAATCCCTACTCCTTGCATTGACATCAATTGATGGGCATCTCCCTAGCCCATTGATTAGCCGTGTCGATGTGAGACTTTCTCCTTTTTTGTCTTCTCCACATAACCCCCATCATCATATTCTTTTCCACCCATAGTGCTATATCCATGCCTCGCGCTCATGTATTGCGTGAAAGTTGAAAAAAATTGAGATTACTAAAGTGTGAAACAATTGCTTGGCTTGTCATCGGGGTTGTGCATGATGAGAGCATTCTTGTGTAACGAAAATGGAGCATGACCAAACTATATGATTTTGTAGGGATGAACATTCTTTTGCCATGTCATTTTGAGAAGACATAATTGCTTAGTTAGTATGCTTGAAGTATTATTATTATTATGTCAATATTAGACTTTTGTCTTGAATCTTTTGGATCTGAATATTCATGCCACAATAAAGTGAATTACATTGAGAATTATGTTAGGTAGCATTCCACATCAAAAATTCTGTTTTTATCATTTACCTACTCGAGGACAAGGAGGAATTAAGCTTGGGGATGCTTGATACGTCTCTAGCGTATCTATAATTTTTTATTGTTCCATGCTATTATATTATCTGTTTTGGATGTTAATGGGCTTTATTTTACATTTTTATATTATTTTTGGAACTAACCTATTAACCCAAAGCCCAGTGCAAATTGTTGTTTTTTTGCCTATTTCAGTGTTTCGTAGAAAAGGAATATCAAACGGAATCCAAACAGAATGAAACCTTCAGGAATGTGATTTTTGGAACAAACGTGATCCAGAGGACTTGGAGTGGACGTCAAGAAACAAACAAGGAGTCAACGAGGCAGGGGGGCGCGCCTACCCCCTAGGCGCGCCCTCCCCCTCGTGGGCCCCTCATGGCTCAACCGACCTACTTCTTCCTCCTATATATACTCATATACCCTGAAAACAACCAGGAGCACCACGAAACCCTATTTCCACTGCCGCATCTTGGGGCCTTTTCTAGAGCTCCATCGGAGGGGGCATCAATCACGGAGGGCCTCTACATCAACTCCATGGCCCCTCCGATGATGTGTGAGTAGTTTACTTTAGACCTTCGGGTCCATAGTTATTAGCTAGATGGCTTCTTCTCTCTCTTTGAATCTCAATACAAAGTTCTCCTCGATCTTCTTGGAGATCTATTCGATGTAACTCTTTTTGCGGTGTGTTTGTCAAGATCCGATGAATTGTGGGTTTATGATCAAGTCTATCTATGAACAATATTTGATTCTTCTCTGAAATCTTTTATGCATGATTGGTTATCTTTGCAAGTCTCTTCGAATTATCAGTTTGGTTTGGCCTACTAGATTGATCTTTCTTTCCATGGGAGAAGTGCTTAGCTTTGGGTTCAATCTTGTGGTGCTCGATCCCAGTGACAGAAAGGGAAACGACACGTATTGTATTGTTGCCATCGAGGATAAAAAGATGGGGTTTATATAATATTGCTTGAGTTTATCCCTCTACATCATGTCATCTTACCTAATGTGTTACTCTGTTCTTATGAACTTAATACTCTAGATGCATGCTGGATAGTGGTCGATGTGTGGAGTAATAGTAGTAGATGCAGGCAGGAGTCGGTCTACTTGTCACGAACGTGATGCCTATATACATGATCATGCCTAGATATTCTCATAATTATTCGCTTTTCTATCAATTGCTCGACAGTAATTTGTTCACCCACCATAATACTTATGCTATCTTGAGAGAAGCCACTAGTGAAACCTATGGTCCCGGGGTCTATTCTCCATCATATTAATCTTCCATCAACAAGCTATTTCTATTACCTTTTATTTTGCAATCTTTACTTTTAATCTTTATCATAAAAATACCAAAAATATTATTTTATCATCTCTATCAGATCTCACTCTCGTAAGTGACCATCAAGGGATTGACAACCCCTTTATCGCATTGGTTGCGAGGTTCTTATTTGTTTGTCTTGGTACGAGGGACTTGCATGTGGCCTCCTACTGGATTGATACCTTGGTTCTCTAAAATTGAGGGAAATACTTACGCTACTTTGCTGCATCACCCTTTCCTCTTCAAGGGAAGACCAACGCAGTGCTCAAGAGGTAGCAAATGTATATATAATTTTTGATTGTTCCATGCTGTTTTATTATCAATCTTGGATGTTTTATAATCATTTTATAGTCATTTTATATATTTTTTGGTACTAACCTATTGACATGGTGCCAAGTGCCAGTTGTTGTTTTTCCATGTTTTTTACACCGCCTAAAATAAATATCAAACGGAGTCCAAATGCCACGAAACTTTACGGAGATTGTTTATGGACCAGATGGAAGATATTGGGCCCTGGTTGCACCTGGGGGAGTCCCGAGGAGGGGAAAACCCACCAGGGTGCACCAGGAGGCCTAAGCGCGCCCTGGTGGGTTGTGCCCTGATACGTCCATTTTGCATCATGCTTTTATATCGATATTTATTGCATTATGGGCTGTTATTACACATTATGTCACAATACTTATGCCTATTCCCTCTTATTTTACAAGGTTTACATAAAGAGGGAGAATGCCGGCAGTTGGGATTCTGGGCTAGAAAAGGAGCAAATATTAGAGACCTATTCTGCACAGCTCCAAACGTCCTGAAACTTCACGGAAGATGTTTTCAGAATATATGAAAAATATTGAGCGCAAAAAGTTCACCAGGGGGGCCACACCCTGCCCACGAGGGTGGGGGCGCGCCGATGGCCATCTTCTGCTATATGAGGTCCTTCTATGAGAAAAAAATCATAAGTCATCTTCTCGGAAGAAACTCCACTGCCACGAGGCGGAACCTTGGCAGAACCAATCTAGGGCTCCAGCAGAGCTGTTCTGCCAGAGAAACTTCCCTCTGGGAGGGGGAAATCATCGCCATCGTCATCACCAACACTCCTCTCATCGGGAGAGGGCAATCTCCATCAACATCTTCACCAGCACCATCTCCTCTCAAAACCCTAGTTCATCTCTTGTATCCAATTCTTGTCTCCAAGTCTGGGATTGGTACTAGTAGGTTGCTAGTAGTGTTAATTACTCCTTGTAGTTGATGCTAGTTGGTTTATTTGGTGGAAGATCTTATGTTCAGATCCTATATGCATATTAATACCCCTCTGATTATGAACATGAATATGCTTTGTGAGTAGTTACATTTGTTCCTGAGGACATGGGAGAAGTCTTGCTATTAGTAGTCATGTGAGTTTGGTATTCGTTCGATATTTTGATGAGATGTATGTTGTCTCTCCTCTAGTGGTGTTATGTGAACGTCGACTACATGATACTTCACCATTATTTGGGCCTAGAGGAAGGCATTGGGAAGTAATAAGTAGATGATGGGTTGCTAGAGTGACAGAAGCTTAAACCCTAGTTTATGCGTTGCTTCGTAAGGGGCTGATTTGGATCCATATGTTTCATGCTATGGTTAGGTTTACCTTAATACTTTTGTTGTAGTTGCGGATGCTTGCAATAGAGGTTAATCATAAGTGGGATGCTTGTCCAAGTAAGGGCAGTACCCAAGCACCGGTCCACCCACATACCAAATTATCAAAGTACCGAACGCGAATCATATGAACGTGATGAAAACTAGCCTGACGATATTCCCATGTGTCCTCGGGAGCGCTTTTCTCGATATAAGAGTTTGTCCAGGATTGTCCTTTGCTACAAAAAGGATTGGGCCACCTTGCTACACTTTATTTACTTTGGTTACTTCTTGCTCGTTACAAATTATCCTATCATAAAACTATCTGTTACCACTTATTTCAGTACTTGCAGAGAATACCATGCTGGAAACCGCTTACCATTTCCTTCTGCTCCTCGTTGGGTTCGACACTCTTACTTATCGAAAGGACTACGATAGATCCCCTATACTTGTGGGTCATCATGCCCACCTCGGGTGCCCCCCGGACCACCTCTTTCCTCTATAAATACCCCAATATTCCCAAAACCCTAGGGGGGTCGACAAAATATTCATCCAGCCGCCGCAGAGTCTAGAACCACCAAATCCAATCTAGACACCATCTCGGATGGGGTTCACCACCTCCATTGGTGCCTCTCCGATGATGCGTGAGTAGTTCTTTGTAGACCTTCGGGTCCGTAGTTAGTAACTAGATGGCTTCATCTCTCTCTCTCTCTCTCTCTCTCTCTCTCTCTCTCTTGATTCTCAATACAATGGTCTCTTGGAGATCCATATGATGTAACTCTTTTGCGGGGTGTTTGTTGGGATCGATGAACTTTGAGTTTATGATTGGATCTATCTTTTTATATCCATGAAAGTATTTGAGTTTCTTTGATCTCTTTTATGCATGATCTCTTATAGCCTCGTATTTCTTCTACGATATTTGGGTTTTGTTTGGCCAACTTGATCTATTTAACTTGTAATGGGAAGAGGTGCCCGGTAGTGGGTTCGATCTTACAATGCTTTTTCCCAGTGAAAGAAAGGGAACCGACACATATGTATCGTTGCTACTAAGGATAAAAAGAGGGGATCTATATCTACCGCCATACATAAACGGATCTCTTCTACATCATGTCAACGTTCTTATTGCATTACTCTATTTTTCCATGAACTTAATACACTAGATGCATGCTGGATAGCGGTCGATGTGTGGAGTAATAGTAGTAGATGCAGGCAGGAGTCGGTCTACTAATCTCGGACGTGATGCCTATGTAATGATCATTGCCTAGATATCGTCATAATTATTTGAGGTTCTATCAATTGCCCAACAGTGATTTGTTTACCCACCGTTTGCTATTTTTCTCGACAGAAGCCAGTAGTGAAACCTACGGCCCCCGGATCTTCTTTCTCATATATTTGCCTTTGCGATATATTTTTATTTGCTTTTATTTTCAGATCTATTAAACCAAAAACCCAAAAATACCTTGATGCAATTTATCTTTATTTATTTGTTTGGCGTTCGATCTATCAATCTACTACAAATTTACCTCACGTCTGTTTGCCTATCTTGAGGTGCTGTACCCGGAAGGGATTGACAACCCCTTTAACACGTCGAGTTGCGAGAAGTTGTTATTTGTGTGCAGGTGCTGTTTACGTTGTGTTGCTTTGTTCTCCTACTAGTTCAATAACCTTGGTTTCATATCTGAGGGAAATACCTACCGCCGCTATGCTGCATCATCCCTTCCTCTTTGGGGAAATACCGACGTAGCTTCAAGCGACATCAGTCCCTAGTAAAGCCTCTACTAGACTAGCTTGTTAATCAAAGATGGTTAAATTTCCTAACTATAGACATGAGTTGTCATTTGATGAATGAGATCACATGATTAGGAGAATGATGTGACGGACAAGACCCATCCGTTAGCTTAGCATAATGATCGTTAAGTTTTATTGCTATTGCTTTCTTCATGTCATATACATATTCCTTTGACTATGAGATTATGCAACTCCCGGATACCAGAGGAATACCTTGTGTGCTATCAAACGTCACAACGTAACTGGGTGATTATAAAGATGCTCTACAGGTATCTCCAAAGGTGTTTGTTGGGTTGGCATAGATCGAGATTAGGATTTGTCACTCCGAGTATCAGAGAGGTATCTCTGGGCCCTCTCGGTAACGGACATCATAATAAGCCTTGCAAGCAATGTGACTAATGAGTTAGTTGCGGGATGATGCATTACGGAATGAGTAAAGGGACTTGTTGGTAATGAGATTGAACTAGGTATGAAGATACCAACGATCGAATCTCGGGCAAGTAACATACCGATGACAAAGGGAATAATGTATGTTGTCATTACGGTTTGACCGATAAAAATCTTCGTGGAATATGTAGGAACCAATATGAGCATCCAGGTTCCGCTGTTGGTTATTGACCGGAGATGTGTCTCGGTCATGTCTACATAGTTCTTGAACCCATAGGGTCTGCACATTTAACGTTCGATGATGATTTGTATTATGAGTTATGTGTTTTGGTGACCAAAGATTGTTTGGAGTCCCGGATGAGATCACGGACATGACGAGGAGTCTCGGAATGGTTGAGGGGTAAAGATTGATATATTGGATGATAGTATTTGGACACCGGAATGGTTTCGGGACGTTTGGGATATTTATCGGAGTACCGAGGGGTTACCGGAACTCCCCAGGGAAGTAATGGGCCATAGGGGAGAGGGAGAGGGGAGACCACAATGGGTGGCACGTGCCCCCCCATGGGTTGTCCGAATTGGAGAAGGGGAAGGGGGCGCGGCCCCCCTTTCCTTTCCCCCTCTCCCTCTCCTTCCCTCTTTCCCCCTCCATGAGAAGGAAAAAAGGGGGGCGAATCCTACTAGGACTGGAGTCATAGTAGGACTCCCCCCTCTTGGTACGCCCCTGCTGGCCAGCCTCCTCCTCTCCCTCCTTTATATACGTGGGCAGGGCACCCCTTCGAGACACACCAAGTGTTCCAAGCCATGTGTGGCGCCTCTCTCCACATTTTACTCCTCCGGTCATAGCGTCGTAGTGCTTAGGCGAAGCCCTGCGCAGATCACATCACCATCACCATCACGACGCCATCGTGCTGACGAAACTCTCCCTCGACCCTCTGTTGGATCAAGAGTTTGAGGGACGTCATCGAGCTGAATATGTGTTCAACTCGGAGGTGTCATACGTTCGGTACTAGATCGGTTGGATCGTGAAGACATTCGACTACATCAACCGCGTTAACCTAACGCTTCTACTTTCGTTCTACGAGGGAACGTGGACACACACTCCCCCTCTCGTTGCTATGCATCTCCTAGACAGATCTTGCATGATCGTAGGAATTTTTTTGAAATTTCATGCTACGTTCCCAAGTAGTGGTATCAGAGCCAGGTCTATGCGTAGATGATATGCACGAGTAGAACATAAAGAGTTGTGTGCATAATAGTCATACTGCTTACCACCAACGTCTTATTTTGATTCAATGGTATTGTTGGATTAAGTGTCCCGGACCAACCTTACATGACCACGTTCATGAGACCGGTTCCATCAACAGACATGCGACTTGTTTTGCATAACGGTGGCTAGCGGGTGTCTGTTTCTCCAACTTTAGTTGAATCGAATTTGACTACGGTCGGTCCTTGTTGAAGGTTAAATGATGCAGAGCATCCCAAGGTCATCCCCATGAACCTACCATCGCCTCACCAAGTACCTAGCGGACCCATTGAGGGAGTCCTGGACTAAGGGGTCCTCGGGCGTCCGGCCTGTTATCCATGGGCCGGACTGATGGGCTGTGAAGACATAAAGGCCGAAGAGTGCACCGTGTCCGGGTTGGACTCTACTTGGCATGGAAGGCAAGGTTGGCGACCGAAGATTCCTTCTTATGTAACCGACTCCATGTAAACCCTAGATCCCCTCGGTGTCTATATAAACCGAAGGGGATAGTCCGGAAAGGACATCACATATACTCATTACCATATTCATAGGCTAGGCTTCTAGGGTTTAGCCATTACGGTCTCGTGGTAGATCAACTCTTGTAATACTCATATTCATCAAGATAAATCAAGCAGGAAGTAGGGTATTACCTCCATAGAGAGGGCCCGAACCTGGGTAAACATCGTGTCCCCCGTCTCTCCTGTTGCCATCGATCCTAGACACATAGTTCGGGACCCCCTACCCGAGATTCACCGGTTTTGACACCGACATTGGTGCTTTCATTGAGAGTTCCACTATGCCGTCGACAAAAGGTTCGATGGCCCCTTCAATCGTCAATAATGACGCTGTCCAAAGAGGAACCTTCCTCCCTGGACAGATCTTCATATTTGGCGGCTTCGTACTGCGGGCCAACTCGCTTGGCCATCTGGAGCAGATCGACAGCTACGCCCCTGGACATCAAGTCAGATTCGTAAGCTTGAATTACGTCGTGGACATCCGTGTAGATTTGATCTTCGATGGATTCGAGACCACGGCAATCGCTCCCAATCGCCTCGATGAACATGGCTTAAACCTGTCATCGGGCCGCATCCAGGAGATAGCTCCTGTAGCAGCTCTGGCCTTAAATCCGGAGCAGATCAAGTCGCCCGAAGATGGGAAGCTCGACCCCATCACGGGGGCTACCGATTCCGCGGCGCTGGAGCCGCACGCAGATTCCACTTCATACGGTATCTGCATCAACGGAACCTCGGACTCGCCTCCGATGTCAAACTCAGAACCTTGCGAGCCCGCGTATACCGAACTCGATCGGTTATCGATCTTCAAGTTCAGCACCGCAGATGTCTTCCAACATTCGCCCATGGGTGACATACTAAACTCGCTAAAAACCTATCCCTGGCAAATGACTCGTCGCTGAACTATGTTCGGTTCGAACTTTCAGCGGATGATGGAGAATTTTGTTTCCCACCCGCCACCCACTTCGTAGCCACTGTTGAAGACCTAACCAACACGCCCGACCCCCGCCCCGAAGACATCGACGGTGTGGACGACGATAAGGGGTAGGGCCAGAGCTTACTACCTACTCGACATGGGATGCCCACTTCATGGTATGACATGTGTATAATAGACACACCTTACGGTGCTCTCGACGATGAAAGCGAGGATCCGGTCGAGAATAAACCGCCTGGTACAGAGCCCGGACACCGGCGCCCTAGGTCACATCACCCAAGAGAAAACACTGCCAGCACCAGAGAAGACGATACTCCGGATAACAAAGACCCTGTTGAGGTCGAATCCGAGCAGGAGGAACAGGAAGGCGGGCAAGACAGCTCTGATGAACAGACCACATATGGGGACTCGGAGGACAGCAATTATGTCGGTGTTCTGGGAATGGGGGTCCCCAGACTTTCCTGCCTGCGGCCCACGGCATGGCTAAGCCAGCTGTCCGTACGACCCATCTTCATCAACAAGGCATCCAAGACCCTCGCGAGGGGCCAAGCCTCGCGAGGCGGACGACGCAAGACCTCCTCTAGAGCTGCCTAGTCAGGCAGGCTCATGAGGAGCGAAGATATCAAGGCGAGGCAAACCTCACGAGGCTCTCGTGACGTGAGCCATGACAATCGACACCAGGCGGGCGCCAGCGCGCGTAGCTTCCTTATTTCCTCTTTGGTGCTAAGGAGACTAGCATAGGCGAGGAGTACCGAGGCATCAGGCAAAGGTTGCCATTTTGGTGCAACAAGACCAAGACCAGAAGGACGGCAAGACGGAGGTCATCTTGGAGCCCAAGACGGCGTCACCACCAGAGCCTTTGGCAGGCGACGACCACCTTTGTCAGGATGGCTTGTACTAGCTGTCCCCCTTCAAAATTGCCTGCCATTGTTGGCTCCCTTCCCACACAATATTTGGGAAGAGGACCAGGGACTCTATAAATAGGACTAGCCACCACCATAGGCAGGGAGGGCCAGAAAATCACTCTCACCCACACAAGTTGGCCAAGCACAAGAACACCTCAACCTAAGGTGGTTGTTCTTCCCCTTGTATTGTTCATCATCAGCCCAAGAGGCAATCCACCACCACCACACTGGAGTAGGGTATTACACCACAACGGTGGCCCGAACCAGCATAAATCTTGTGTCTTTCTGTGTTGCGAGTTCATCGAGTTCATCCGCGAGATCTTAGCGAGCTAGGGCATAGATCAGTGGGAGGAAAAGACTTTGCGCGCACCCCAGTGTTCGAACCTTAAGGGTTTGCCGGAACACCACAGCCGACATTTGGCGCCAGGTAGGGGTACATCGTAGCTTCCCCTTCGTCGATCTGCGCTCCGTCGCCACCGCGCTTCGCCCAAATGGCAGGCGCCCTGCCGCCGACCCCAACTGTCAGCATTGATAACGGGGCCAGGGGCTCCGAGCCCTGGACCCCGCCCTGCGGCGGGTGAAGTGGCTGCCCAAGTTCAGGCTAGAGATGCCGCCGCGCTACGACGGCGCGGCGGACCCGCCAGCTTTCCTGCTGGCGTACGAGGAGGCCGTCCTCGAAGCCGGGGGTGATGACAAGGTCATGGCCAACTGGCTTCCCATGGCCCTCACCGGCGAGCCACGTGCCTGGCTGCTCAACCTTCCTGGATCCACGGTGGCATCTTGGGAGGAGCTCCGTGACCTCTTCACTACTCGCTATGTGGTGCCGGCACACCACGCAGTCGCGGCCCTGCTGGGCGGCTCTCAAGCACCGCCGTCAGATCGCCACGCCAAGTCGTTCCTTCGTCAGATCGGAGCCACCTCCAGGCACCCGGGGGCTCCGCCGGGATGGGCTGCGTCGAAGGCCGACCTTACCTTCGGCTCAGAAAACCACCCCGACTCCATCGCCGGCTCCGGAATGCTCCCGATGCTCTGCACGCCCACCATATGCAACGTGGCCATCACCAAGACCTTCATCGATGGTGGTGCTGGCCTCAACTTGCTCTCCGTGGACGCCTTCAGCCTTCTCCACGTGCCACTCGAGCGGCTCGGCCTCAGTAAGCCCTTCTCGGGAGTGGGTGATGGAGCTGCCCACTCCCTGGAACAGATCCGCCTCCCTGTCACCTTCGGCACAAGCGACAACTACCGCACCGAGCTGGTGGACTTCGACATCGCTCGCATCGGTCTCCCATACAACGCCATCCTCGGGTACCCGGCTCTTGCTCAGTTCATGGCGGTAACTCACCCGGCTTACAACCTCATGAAGATGCCAGGGATCAAGGGCGTCCTCACCATCAAGGGGGACACTAAGGAGGCCGTGAAGGTGCTCAGGCTCGGCTTCAAGACCGCGGCAGCAGCACAACCCGCCGACACCGGTGCCTCCGCGGCCAGGGAGGCCACACCCACCAAGAAGAAGCAGTTGTTCACCCAAGACAAGGCGAAAACTAAGCAGGTATCGGTCAGTGAGGACGGGTCTTCAGGAGCCACCTTTACCATAGGAGCCGGCCTTGACCTGGAACAAGAAGAAGCCCTGGTGAGGTTCTTGCGCGCGAACAAGGAGATATTCGCATGGGAGCCCAATCAGCTGGTAGGGGTCCCAAGGGAGGTGATCCAGCATCATCTAAGGGTATGCCCCAACATCCGCCCCGTGAAGCAGCGAGTGAGACGGTAGTCCACTGAGAAGCAGGCCTTCATCATCCAAGAGACACGCAAGCTGGAAGCGGCAGGTGCCATCCGAGAGGTCCGATACCCCGAATGGCTGGCGAATCCTGTCGTGGTACCGAAGAAAGGCGGGAAGGAATGGATGTGCGTTGACTTCACCAATCTTAACAAAGCCTGCCCTCAAGACCCGTTCCCACTCCCGCGCATCGACCAGATTGTTGATTCCACCGCCGAGTGCGACCTGCTGTGCTTCCTGGATGCGTTCTCAGGGTATCATCAAATCAAGATGGCGGTGGAAGATGTGGAGAATGCGGCCTTCCTGACACCATGTGGGGTGTACTGCTACACCTGCATGCCCTTTGGGCTGCGCAATGCAGGCACGACCTTTCAGCGGTTGATGCACATCGCTCTGGGGCGGCAGCTCGGGAGGAACGCAGACGCTTACGTCGATGACATAGTGGTCAAACCTCGCGAGGCAAGGACATTGATTCAAGACTTGGAGGAGACCTTCTAGAGCCTGCGCCAAGTGAGCTTGAGGCTCAACCCGGAGAAGTGTGTGTTCGGTGTCCCCTCCGGCAAGCTGCTGGGATTCCTCGTGTCCCACAAGGGGATTGAGGCGAACCCGGAGAAGGTCAAGGCTATCGAGGACATGAGCCCGCCGCAGACCCTCAAAGAGATGCAGAAGCTAGCAAGGTGGGTGACTGCGTCAGGGCATTTCATCTCCAAACTGGGAGAGCGCGCCTTACCATTCTTCAATCTCATGAAGAGGAAGGGCCCGTTCGAGTGGAACCCGGAGGCCGACCGGGCCTTCCAAGACCTCAAGAAATACCTTACTAGCCCTCTAGTGATGGTGGCACCACAGCCCCTCGAGCCTCTGGTACTCTACCTTGCTGCCACCCCGTACTCCGCCAGCGCGGCGTTGGTGGCAGTTCGGGAGGAGCGCCAAGCCAAGGGCACTGTGACGCCCCCAATTCAATCGTACACTAATCATACACGCAAACGTGTACGGTCAAGATCAGGGACTCACGGGAAGATATCACAACACAACTCTACAAATAAAAATAAGTCATACAAGCATCATATTACAAGCTAGGGGGCCTCAAGGGCTCGAATACAAGAGCTCGATCATAGACGAGTCAGCGGAAGCAACAATATCTGAGTACAGACATAAGTTAAACAAGTTTGCCTTAAGAAGGCTAGCACAAACTGGGATACAAATCGAAAGAGGCGTAGGCCTCCTGTCTGGGATCCTCCTAAACTACTCCTGGTCGTCGTCAGCGGGCTGCACGTAGTAGTAGGCACCTCCCGAGTAGTAGTAGTCGTCATCAACGGTGGCGTCTGTCTCCTGGACTCCAACGTCTGGTTGCAGCAATCGGATATAGGAAAGGGGAAAAGGGGGAGAAAAGCAACCGTGAGTACTCATACAAAGTACTCGCAAGCAAGGAGCTACACTACATATGTATGCATTGGTATCAAATGGAATAAGGGTATCATATGTGGACTGAACTGCAGAATGCCGGAATAAGAGGGGGATAGCTAGTCCTTTCGAAGACTACTATTCTGGTAACCTCCATCTTGCAGCAGGAGAAGAGAGTAGATGGTAAGTTCACCAAGTAGCATCGCATAGCATAATCCTAACTGATGATCCTCCCCTCGTCGCCCTGTGAGAGAGCGACCACCGGTTGTATCTGGCACTTGGAAGGGTGTGTTTTATTAAGTATCCGGTTCTAGTTGTCATAAGGTCAAGGTACAACTCCAAGTCGTCCTGTTACCGAAGATCACAGCTATTCGAATAGATTAACTTCCCTGCAGGGGTGCACCACATAACCCAACACGCTCGATCCCATTTGGCCGGACACACTTTCCTGGGTCATGCCCAGCCTCAGAAGATCAACATGTCGCAGCCCTACCTAGGCACAACAGAGAGGTTAGCACGCTGGTCTAAATCCTATGGCGCAGGGGTCTGGGCCCATCGCCCATTGCACACCTGCATGTTGCGAGGGCGGCCGGAAGCATAACTAGCCCCCTTAATACATGAGCAGGCTTACGGTCCAATCCGGCGCGCGCTGCTCAGTCCCTGACATCACGAAGGCTTTGACTGATACCATGATGTCGAGTGCCCATAACTGTCCCCGTGTAGATGGTTAGTGCATATAGGCCAGTAGCCAGACTCAGATCAAATACCCGTATCTCGTTAAGCGTGTTATTTTGAAGTAACCGCGAACGCCGACCAGGGCCAGGCCCACCTCTCTCCTAGGTGTTCTCAACCTGCCCTGTCGCTCCACCACAAAGTTGCAGTCGGGGGCTATCGGGAACCCAGGCCCACCTCTACCGGGATGGAGCCACCTGCCCCTTCAGCCCCCATCTCCGAACAGTATCATAAGTAATGTAACAGTATAAGTATATAACATATGTCCGTGATCACCTCCCGAAGTGATCACGGCCCAGTAGTATAGCATGGCGGACGGACAAGAATGTAGGGCCACTGATGGTAAACTAGCATCCTATACTAAGCATTTAGGATTGCAGGTAAGGTATCAACAGTTGTAGAACAATGACAGGCTATGCAACAGAATAGGATTAACGAAAAGCAGTAACATGCTACACTAATCTAATGCAAGCAGTATAGAGAAGAGTAGGCGATATCTGGTGATCAAGGAGGGCTTGCCTGGTTGCTCTGGCAAGAGAGAGGGGACGTCAACACCGTAGTCGATCAGGGTAGCAGCGACGTCAGTATCGTAGTCTACCTGAGAGACGAGGGGGGAGAAACAATAAATATAATGCAAACAAAGCATCACAAAACATAAAGAGGCAATACGTGGTGCTAGGTATGCCGTAACGCGGTAGGAGGTGATACCGATGAAGGGGGGAAACATCCGGGAAAGTATTCCCGGTGTTTCGCGATTCCGGACAGATGAACCGGAGGAGAAATGTTGCAGGTTCGCTATGCTAGGGACACGTGGCAGACGAACGGGCTACGTATTCGGATTCATCTCATTGTTCTGAGCAACTTTCATGTACAAACTATTTTCATCTGAGTCATGGTTTATTTTGTATGATTTTTAAAAGAATTTAATAATTTCTAGAATTTAATTAATTATTTTATTTAATTCAAAATTGAATTTATGACATCAGCCTGATGTCATGCTGACCTCAGCAGTCAACAGGGGTTGACTGGTCAACCTGACAGATGGGGCCATTGACTGGGTCAACATCACAGTCAGCAGGTCCAGTCAGCAGTCAATGGTCATGTTGACTAGTCAAACTTACGCGTGGGTCCCACTTGTCATAGTCACAGTTTAACTAAACATAATTAATTAGTTAATTAATTATTAGGTTATCTAATCAGAGTTAATCAGGTTAATTTAACAGATCTAATTAAGTTAATTAATTATTAAATTAATTAATTATTAATTGTTTTTAGTTATTTTGATATTCTTTTTTTTGTTCTAACAGGGGCGGCCCCACTAGTCATACCCACAGGGGGGTTAGCCCTTAAACTAATATGGGGGGTTATCACCACTGTTCCAACAGGGACCGGCTGGCTCGCTCAACAGAACCCATGGCGGGGTGTGCCGCCGGCGATGGCGCGCGGGCAGGCGCCATGACGGCAAGCAGTGGGCGTCGTCGGCAGAGGCAGCGCCGGCGAAGGGCGGGGCGCGCGTGGCAGGCGGGTTTACGGGCGCGGGTGCAGGGTCAAGGCCGTAGCCGAAGCGGCGGCCAGCGCGCGAGGGCCGCGGTCGCGGAAACGCGCGGCGAGCGTGGACGGTGGGGCGCGCGGCCCAA
>NC_041380.1:275975460-275982684 GCF_002162155.2 Triticum dicoccoides | reverse complement strand
GGTTCGGTTGGGCTAGGGTTTGGTCACCCCAGGGGTGTTGTAGGAGCCGGCTGGGCCGGCCTAATTGGCCCCGAGGCCATCTGGGCCGTGGCCCAGCGCGGGGGTAGGGGGGCTTCTCTTTTATCTTTTTTTTTTGTATTTTTGTTTTTCTTTTATTTCCCTTTCTGTTTTATTTCATTTCCTTAATTGTTTTAGTTTGTAAAACATATAGTTAGCACCTAAATTACTAATAGTAATTATATCACCGCCACAATTATTCTTGTAGTTATAAAAAGTAGTTTTTAATAATTTAACTATTTAAGAGACGTTTAAATAATTGTTTCAGCGACGGTTCCTATTATCTAGTGCATTTAATCATTGTATGTTAATTTGGATCCACCACCATAATCATCTATGATTTATTTGCTACACTTTGAACATTTTAGATTTGACTTTTTGAAAACTTTAATTGTTTGACATTAATTTAATTTTGAATATGAATCGGTTTTGATCTAACTCGAGACTAACTACAGTGACTGAGGTGACATGGCATCATTAACAGGGATTTACTGTAGCTTAATTATCCGGGCGTCACAGTTCTCCTCCACTACAAGAAATCTCGTCCCGAGATTTAAGAGGGGAAGTGAGGGGAATTTGGTTACGAAATTCTAACGGACCTTCTCAGTCTTGGTTGCTCTTCTCGAAGTGGTCGATCCATTATGTTGATGTAATCATTTTTCTCCTTTAGGTCATCATGATGTAGTACGCATCTTTTCTTCTGGAACTCCGTCGTGCTTACGACTAGGACAGGGGGGGCTCGACAAGGATGGAAGGCTATAAGGGGTAATCACCGGGGGTTATCCCATGAATGATTACATGAATATCTCTCGAGTTGGTCAAATGAAACACATCGAGAGCCAAGCAAGAAGGTACAGTAAGAAGTTTCAAGTGGTTTAGACAATCGTTCGCTGTCTGGAACGGCGCACGAAAAGGGTTCGGAGCAGCAGGAATATGTATTGTTTCTGATACCAGAGTAGATCATCTCTAGGAAGGTGACATGTGAACTACATACGAAGTCAAGCACGAGGAATAACTTTGGAGATAGAGGTGTACATGAGAGTCAGGTCTCGATCCTGGGAACTGTGGGTTATGGGCCCACCATGTGAGTTAACGGTAGGAAGGGCGGTGACGTCTTGCATGACCATGTAGGCAAGACATGTCAGCGGATAGCATGTCAGTTATGTTGGCAACAACATCGGTACCAAGGGCGAGGGACGAAGAGAACCATTTTCCTGCTCGTTGAACGAGGCGGACCAATAGGCAAAGTTCTCATCCATCGGGGGTTACCAGGATGTCAACAACAATAGTAACAGGGTCGTACTGATAGAGTTGTACACTCAGGCGCTGATAAAAGCAGTAACGCATTACTGCTTAGATCATATAAACCTCAAGAAGGTTAAACAAAACAATGGAAAGGAAAATATGATTATCAGATTAAACAGAACAATGGAAAAGAAAAATGTGTTTAAACACATATTTCAAGGGTATATCCTTCCCAAGGACAAGCAGAGCATGATATCCATGACAGGATATAACATAGAATACCATTTAGGTAATGGGAGAGGAATTTCATGACATTACCCATACAATGATGTTTGGATAATTGAGCAAGAAGCATTCAGCATTGGGCTCCAATGTTCTTGTTGAAAATCGGAGTACCATAGGCATGCTTCGAGATAGCATTGACATGGTCTTTAATCAATGGTCAGACTCTGGATACACGAAGGGATTCATCATTAAGCCAAGGAGATGATGAAGAGGTGGCTGATGGACTCAGCAATAATTCAACGAGGTATCCAAAAAGATGGATTTCCACAGTTATGTGAACAAGGAGATAACATTTGTCGGATCAAATGATAAAATGATGTATGCTCAAGGAAAAACATACACAATTAAACATTAATTGAAAAGGGTGCCCAAAGTATGGCCTTAGGTAGCATGATCAAATGTTAGAATGCTGATTCCGTGATCAATAGTCTAAGAATGAACGTTTGACCATTAATTTCAAAGCAATAGGGTTGCTAGAAGGGCAGAATCCGAACAGCACCGTTCACCTGTTGGTATCCCAGTTAGAACCAACACGGGGACCAAGAAAGAAAGGTGATGGTGAGAAGTATTACCTGTATCAAGAATCCTTAAGAGGTGGTTAAATTCTCACGACTTTCTTGACATTAAAGATGGTAATACTCCAAGGTAAAGAAGAACAAATGCTGGATAGCAAGGAACTCAAGGTATAACACAAAACACGACAAGTTTGTGTTGGAGGGAAGTCAATAAAGTGGTCGATGATAATACAGATCATCAAGGGCAAGGATGGTATTTCTCATCATGAACTCAATTGACATCCTGGAAGAGCTTAGAATGCCGATGATGATCACGACACAATTGTTGAGAGATTTCATGAAGATGTAATCGATCGGCGATGACATCAAGCCAAAGGAATGATGAGGCGAAAGGTTACTAAAACCAAGGGTATGACACAAACTCAAAACAAGCTTGTAGTTCAAGGCAAAGTGTTATGACGAGGAAGATCGACGTAAGCTTAGCTCATCATCGAAAATTTTGCTCCGGGAAGAAGGACCAGGTAGCACAGTTAAATTTTTTCATGATAATGATATGGCCAATCAGGCTAGGAATGACTTGAAGGGTTATTAAACACATAAGCAATGAAAATTACTTAGGAGTTATTGAATCAGAGTACATACTCGATTCACTATTCGGTGTTCTCGGTTGATGACAACCCAGAACCCAAGAAAAATTGGATTAGGGGAGAAATAACATTTGATGAAGAACCCATAAGAAGTTATGTAGTACCATGACATTATCAAGATATCATAGTGTAATACTCGACGGTAGATCAAAGTAAAGGTTGGACAAGTGCAATGATCTGCACAAGACAAGTACTTCAACTTGTCCGAGAAATGGTATTAAGGAGAAAATATGGTCGGAACCATGATTGTAAAGGACCAAACATAGATACAGGACGAACTTATAACAAGGGGATTATTATCATTTACAAGAAGCTTCAAAGAAAAGTTCCACATTGGGTCCATGGGCATGAATGCAAGGGCTCAAGGTCGACTCCCACTTCTTCAACGCATAACCTTTCATTTTACTTCTCGCTTTTGATGAGGTTGTAGTGTAGAAATTCTATCTGGCGGAGCAACAGAAGAGTATGACTCGCGAAAACTTTCGGGTTCATACCGTTTGGGGAAGGCATAGGTTCAACCCATCAGGGCATCTTAGGAGTATATACCACAAATTTCAAGAATAAACAACACAAGCTCGATAGTAGAGCATGCTTGAGAAAGCAGAGGATACAATTTACCAAAGGCATTATGTATCCGAGGAAAGGCTCACAGACTTATTGAATATGAAGGACGTTGTCGGGTAAAATCCAACAAAGGATCTGGTGGTCCTCAAGGGATCTGGTGTGAGCATCGGTACTCAACCAGAGGGAGAAACAATGCAAGGAGATCAGACTTTAGAAACAACCGACTAATTCAAGGCTCAAATGCAAAGGAATTATCAATTCCAAGACAAGGGATCAGAAGCAATGCTCTGATCAGGGATGGATAAGTTGAATAGCCTTAGGGGTAAGATCGATGGTCAATTGATTGGTCGAGATCCAGCTCATGTTTAAACTGGCGTCTGAGCCGGAAGGATGAATTCTAGGATCCGACTGATGATTGCGTGCATTCGCACTCATGTTGAATCAATAGGATCAAAATGACGGTGGCAAAGAATGCCAATAAGATTACTATACTTATGGGATTAACCATAATGCAAGCAAGCAAAGAATTTCAAGAGCAATAAGCTACTGAGGATTTTCGGAAGATCGAATAGTATTTTGAAAACCATTGTGAAACACATGAACAACTGGGGGGTGAGCGGATACTCGATAAGTGCGAGAATTATCCATAGGGGTATTCAGGTGACAAGGAACAGCAAGGCAGTAAGCTCAAAGGATTATCGAAACAACGACAAGTATTATGGGGTATCTTGTAATAACAAGACCAACTGGGGATGAATGTAAGAATAACAACTGCAAGTAGTTATCCATAAGGGTTGACGGTGGAAGGGGAATTGCAAACGCAATGAACACAAGTTCTCGGGTTAACAGCAGAGAGTATCTTCAGGGTCTTCACGTACAGCAGACGATCATCAGTAATAAGGGGCTCTCCGGGAGAAAGTGATAACGAGATCCTAATGTTAGATTTAGCAAAATTCATTTAACCCGAATAGAAGAGAGTTCAGAGTCCCAGAGTAAGGATCGACGAGTAAAAGATCCTAATACCACCCAGATGGCGACGTGGTCCCGTAAGGCACACAACCATTTTAGTAAAAGTTTTTGAAATGTCTAGACTCAACCTCGGCCAAAGAGTGTGGAATGGGGATTCCTACAGGCAGTCGGCTCTGATACCAACTTGTGACGCCCCCGATTCAATCGTACACTAATCATACACGCAAACGTGTACGGTCAAGATCAGGGACTCTCGGGAATATATCACGACACAACTCTACAAATAAAAATAAGTCATACAAGCATCATATTACAAGCCAGGGGGCCTCGAGGGCTCAAATACAAGAGCTCGATCATAGACGAGTCAGCGGAAGCAACAATATCTGAGTACAGACATAAGTTAAACAAGTTTGCCTTAAGAAGGCTAGCACAAACTGGGATACAAATCGAAAGAGGCGCATGCCTCCTGTCTGGGATCTTCCTAAACTACTCCTGGTCGTCGTCAGCGGGCTGCACGTAGTAGCAGGCACCTCCCAAGTAGTAGTAGTCGTCATCAACGGTGGCATCTGGCTCCTGGACTCCAACGTCTGGTTGCAGCAATCGGATATAGGAAAGGGGAAAAGGGGGAGAAAAGCAACCGTGAGTACTCATCCAAAGTACTCGCAAGCAAGGAGCTACACTACATATGTATGCATTGGTATCAAATGGAATAAGGCTATCATATGTGGACTGAACTGCAGAATGCCGGAATAAGAGGGGGATAGCTAGTCCTTTCGAAGACTACGCTTCTGGTAACCTCCATCTTGCAGCAGGAGAAGAGAGTAGATGGTAAGTTCACCAAGTAGCATCACATAGCATAATCCTAACCGATGATCCTCCCCTCGTCGCCATGTGAGAGAGCGACCACCGGTTATATCTGGCACTTGGAAGGGTGTGTTTTATTAAGTATCCGGTTCTAGTTGTCATAAGGTCAAGGTACAACTCCAAGTCGTCCTGTTACTGAAGATCACGGCTATTCGAATAGATTAACTTCCCTGCAGGGGTGCACCACATAACCCAACACGCTCGATCCAATTTGGTCGGACACACTTCCCTGGGTCATGCCCGGCCTCGGAAGATCAACACGTCGCAGCACTACCTAGGCACAACAGAGAGGTCAGCACGTCGGTCTAAATCCTATGGCGCAGGGGTCTGGGCCCATCGCCCATTGCACACCTACACGTTGCGAGGGCGGCCGAAAGCAGAACTAGCCCCCTTAATACATGAGCATGCTTATGGTCCAATCCGGCACGCGCTGCTCAGTTGCTAACGTCGCGAAGGCTTCGGCTGATGCCACGACATCGGGTGCCCATAACTGTCCCTGCGTAGATGGTTAGTGCGTATAGGCCAGTAGCCAGACTCAGATCAAATACCCGGATCTCGTTAAGCGTGTTATTTTGAAGTAACCGCGAACGCCGACCAGGGCCAGGCCCACCTCTCTCCTAGGTGTTCTCAACCTGCCCTGTCGCTCCACCACAAAGTTGCAGTCGGGGGCTATCGGGAACCCAGGCCCACCTCTACCGGGATGGAGCCACCTGCCCCTTCAGCCCCCATCTCCGAACAGTATCATAAGTAATGTAACAGTATAAGTATATAACATATGTCCGTGATCACCTCCCGAAGTGATCACGGCCCAGTAGTATAGCATGGCGGACGGACAAGAATGTAGGGCCACTGATGGTAAACTAGCATCCTATACTAAGCATTTAGGATTGCAGGTAAGGTATCAACAGTTGTAGAACAATGACAGGCTATGCAACATAATAGGATTAACGGAAAGCAGTAACATGCTACACTACTCTAATGCAAGCAGTATAGAGAAGAGTAGGCGATATCTGGTGATCAAGGGGGGGCTTGCCTGGTTGCTCTGGCAAGAGAGAGGGGTCGTCAACACCATAGTCGATCAGGGCAGCAGCAACGTCAGTCTCGTAGTCTACCAGAGAGAAGAGGGGGAGAAACAATAAATATAATGCAAACAAAGCATCACAAAACATAAAGAGGCAATACGCGGTGCTAGGTATGCCCTAACGCGGTAGAAGGTGATACCAATGAAGGGGGAAACATCCGGGAAAGTATTCCCGGTGTTTCGCGATTCCGGACCGATGAACCGGAGGTGAAATGTTGCAGGTTCGCTATGCTAGGGACGCATGGTAGATGAACGGGCTGCGTTTTTGGATTTGTCTCGTCGTTCTGAGCAACTTTCATATACAAAGTATTTTCATCTGAGTCACGGTTTATTTTATATGATTTTTAAAAGAATTTATTAATTTCTAGAATTTAATTAATTATTTTATTTAATTTGAAATTGAATTTATGACATCAGCATGATGTCATGCCGACCTCAGCAGTCAACAGGGTTGACTGGTCAACCTGACAGATGGGGCCATTGACTGGGTCAACAGCACAGTCAGCAGGTCCAGTCAGCAGTCAACGGTCCTGTTGACTAGTCAAACTTACGCGTGGGTCCCACTTGTCATAGTCACAGTTTAACTAAACATAATTAATTAGTTAATTAATTATTAGGTTATCTAATCAGAGTTAATCAGGTTAATTTAACAGATCTAATTAAGTTAATTAATTATTAAATTAATTAATTATTAATTGTTTTTAGTTATTTTGATATTCTTTTTTTGTTCTAAAAGGGGCGGCCCCACTAGTCATACCCACAGGGGGGTAGCCCTTAAACTAATATGGGGGGTTATCACCACTGTTCCAACAGGGACCGGCTGGCTCGCTCAACAGAACCCATGGCGGGGTGTGCCGCCGGCGATGGCGCGCGGGCAGGCGCCGCGACGGCAAGCAGTGGGCGTTGTCGGCAGAGGCGGCGCCGGCGAAGGGCGGGGCGCGCGTGGCAGGCGGGTTTACGGGCGCGGGTGCGGGGTCAAGGTCGTAGCCCAAGCGGC
>NC_041380.1:275960718-275974887 GCF_002162155.2 Triticum dicoccoides | reverse complement strand
AGGAAGGGGTGCTAGCGAGGTAGAAGCAGGGCGACAACGACCGACAGGGTCGTGCGGCCCTGATCCAGATCGGGGGGCGGCGAGCGAGAGAGGGGAATCGGGGGGAAGTGGGGGATCGTGGGGGGAGGAAGTGGGGTTCGGTTGGGCTAGGGTTTGGTCACCCCAGGGGTGTTGTAGGAGCCGGCTGGGCCGGCCTAATTGGCCCCAAGGCCATCTGGGTCGTGGCCCAGCGTGGGGGTGGGGGTCGAGGCCATCTTTTTTTTTTGTATTTTTGTTTTTCTTTTCTTTTATTTCCCTTTCTGTTTTATTTCATTTCCTTAATTATTTTAGTTTTGTAAAACATATAGTTAGCACCTAAATTACTAATAGTAATTATATCACCGCCACAATTATTCTTGTAGTTATAAAAAGTAGTTTTTAATAATTTAATTATTTACGAGACGTTTAAATAATTGTTTCAGCGACGGTTCCTATTATCTAGTGCATTTAATCATTGTATGTTAATTTGGATCCACCACCATAATCATCTATGATTTATTTGCTACACTTTGAACATTTTAGATTTGATTTTTTGAAAACTTTAATTGTTTGACATTAATTTAATTTTGAATATGAATCGGTTTTGATCTAACTCGAGACTAACTACAGTGACTGAGGTGACATGGCATCATTAACAGGGATTTATTGTAGCTTAATTATCTGGGCATCACAGGCGCACCCCGCCAGGCCAAGGTTGAAGTAGTGCGGGGTCAGGAAGGCGCAGCAAAGGCATCAGCGGTGGAAGGCCAAGCTCAGCACGGCGGCGTCACAGAAGCTCCTGAGGACAGTCGGGTCCCAGGGACCCTTCCACCTCAGGATATGCCCCGATCTCCGCAGGACCCGAGCCTCGACAGCGTGCCAGCCCTCGTCGAACACCAGGTGTACTTTGTCAGCACCGTACTACGGGACGTGAGAGCGCGCTACCCCATGCCCCGGAAACTCCTGCTCGCACTCCTGGTGGCCTCACGCAAGCCGCGACACTACTTCCAGGGCCAGCCCATCAAGGTCGTCTCAGCATACCCAGTGGAAAGGATACTTAGGAGCCCTAACTTAGTCGGAAGGGTCGCAGAGTGGAACGTCGAGTTGCAAGCGTTCCAGTTGGAGTTCAGCACTACCAGGGTCATCAAGGGGGCCGCACTCGCTGACTTTGTGGCGGAATGGACGGATGCCCCGACACTTGAGGAAGGAGAAGACCGGTCCACCTCCCCAGGAAGTGAGGCTCCGGATGGTTGGGTCATGTATTTCGATGGCGCCTTCGCACACCAGGGTGCGTGGGCTGGAGCAGTGCTCATCTCGCCCACCCAGGACAAGCTTTACTACGCCGTGCAACTCTGCTTTCAGCACGGTGAGAAGGTCTCCAACAACATCACAGAATACGAAGGCCTCATAGCTAGCCTGAAGGCTGCAGCGGCCCTAGGGGTGAAGCGCCCCACCGTCAGAGGCGACTCACAACTCCTCGTCAACTTCTCCAACATGGTGTATGAGCCGAAGGACGAGCACATGGAGGCCTACCTCGCGGAGGTGCGCAAGATGGAGAAACAGTTCTCGGGCCTGGAGCTGCAGCACGTGCCCCGGGGCACCAACAAGGAAGCCGAGGACATTGCCAGGAGAGCATCCAAGCGGCAACTGCAGGAGCCAGACGTCTTTGAGGTGCGGCTCTTCAAGCCATCAGCTGCACCACCTCTTTCAAGCACGACTCAGCCTCAAGAGGAGCTCCCCCAGCCTCTGGCCACGGGAGCCCCAACCTGTGGACCGACCTCCAAAGCTCGGCTGCTCTTGGCACTCGAGCCCAAGGAGGAATGCTGGACCAAGGAATTCAAGGAGTACTTAACGCACGGGATGTTGCCGGAGAAGGAAGAGGAGGCGGAGCGCGTGGCCCGGCAAGCCACGACATATTGTATCCAAGACGGCGAGTTATATAGGAAACAACCGAATGATGTCACACCGCGCTGCATATCCAGCGACCAAGGAAGGGAGTTGCTTATTGACATACGCGGCGGGGACTGCGGACACCACTCGTTGTCACGGGCCCTCGTCGGCAAGGTGTTCCGTAGTGGATTCTACTGGCCTACAGTACTCAACGACGCAGCCGAGCTGGTGAAGTCTTGCGAAGCTTTCCACGCCAAGCAAATCCATCAACTTGCTCAGGGCCTTCAAACTATCCCACTCACATGGCCGTTCATAGTCTGGGGGCTGGATATCCTAGGCCCGTTCCCTCGGGCGCCAGGGGCTACCGTTACCTCTATGTCGCCATCGACAAGTTCACCAAGTGGGCAGAAGTGGAAGTCGTCCGTACCATCCCAGCTGGCTCTGCTGTCAAGTTCATCAAGGGCCTCGTGAGCCGCTTCGGGGTCCCCAACCACATCATCACAGATAACGGTTCACATTTTACTAGCAACCTCTTTAAAACCTACTGTGCTAACCTTGGAACATAGATGTGCTACGCTTCGGTGGCCCACCCCAGGAGCAATGGTCAGGCCGAATGCGCTAACGCGGAGGTCCTGAGGGGCCTCAAGACCAGGACCTTCAAGAAGAAGCTGGAGGCCTGTGGTAGGGGCTGGCACGACGAGCTCCAGTCCGTACTATGGTCCATCGGGACCACCGCCACCAAGCCAACGGGAGAGACTCCATTCTTCCTCGTCTATGGAGCTGAAGCGGTCCTCCCTCACGAGGTCAAGCATCACTCTGCACGGGTCCTGGCGTTCGACGAAACGCAGCAGGACGCCACGTGGGGGATGGACCTCGTGTTGGGGGAGGAACGTCACCGCGAAGCTGAGCTACGGGCGGCGAGGTACCAGCAAGCACTGCGGCGATACCACTGCCACAACATCCGCTCCAGGACACTCGAGACGGGTGACCTAGTCCTGACGCGGGTCCTCTCTAGGGAAGGGCTGCATAAGCTTTCACCAATGTGGGAGGGCCCATTCAAGGTCGTCCACATCTCCAGGCCTGGAGCCGCGTGCCTGGAGACACAAGACGGAGTACCCGTCCAAAACGCCTGGAACATCCAGCACCTCTGGAAGTTTTACCCATGAAGCAAGGCCCAGAGCCTGTGAAGCATGGCCCAGATCCTGAGAAGAAAGGCCCAGAGCCTGTGAAGCAAGGACCAGAGCCTGAGAAGAAAGGCCAAGAGCCTGTGAAGAAGGCCCGGTGCCTGTGAAGAATCGCCGCCCGTGACACTCTCACGTAATAATGAGTTGGGGCTGTTCACACACCGGAGTCTCAGGAGTGCCGTCCTCAGGTCCTAGGGCTCCCGCCCACGCCTAGTGGCAGCACTTAGCTCCACGCTGGTGAGAAGACTTGAAGACTAGATTAGGTGCCGAATGCGGCTTTTCATTTGCTTTCCGTATTTGGCTCCCTTTTCCTTAATCGAAATTTGCTTTTGGCATTCCTTGCTGATTTGACCCCCTCGCCTCTCGCTGCGTTTTTCCGGCTCGGGTTAGCTCGTGTTCTCTCTCTCGCATGCCTCGCGAGGGGGCTGGGCAGGTGCCCTCGCGAGCATTTTCTCCCTTCTCTGCCTTCTCGCGAGCCACCCTCGTTTGAGCCCAAAAGCTAGCGTGCCTCTCCTAGTCTGTGCCCCTCGGGTATCGTGATACAAGGCGCCAGGTCAGGACCAGGGTGAACGGCAAATCTTTTAACGCACTTCCTAACGAGCTTTTGCAGTTCCCGAGCAAATGCAGGCCACCAAGGCAAGATGGACGCGAGGAAATGAGCGCCTCGTGAGGAAGAGGGCGTCCCGGATACACCAGGTTAAGTTATCTTTGCACGAAATAACGACACAACACGCACGGTGCCACAACCGAGGAACCATAGTTCGATACACGCCCCCCTGGGCCCAATCTGGTTACATTCTTGATGCAGGAAATAGAGTAAAACAAAAGCAGCGTTGCAGCAATCTGCGGAGGCAGACCCCAAGCGGCACCCTGAGCCTAGCCGGATCCTTCTTTGCGCTTCACGGAGGCGCGGCGACAAGATGACCCACTGTCGCCTTCAAAGCGGGCGCAGCGGCTGGTCGTGGCCACTGCTGCTGGAGCTGTTACCGGAGGAAGAGCCGTCGTAGCTGGACAAGACACAGCCGCCCCGAGGGCAGGCTCGTCCTCATCTTCGTCGCGACCGTCCCCGAGACCGAGCACCTCCTCACCATCGTTCGCCTCGGGGCAGCACCCGGCGCGGCGACCATCTTCCCCAAACACCCTCACGTAGAGGGTTGATTCGCCGTCATACTTGAAGTGGAGGGCGCACCACTGGCCCAAGCTGCGCGCGCGGGCGAATGTCTGCCAACCATGGGCCAGGGCTATGTTGCCCGCGGCGGAAGTCGTGACTGCAAGCCAAGAGGCCTTGCTGCAGCAACCATCCGCCTGCAGCTAGAGTCCGCCTGGACCAGAGGCTGGCAGCTCGTTGGCGAAGAAGCGCGGAAGTTGGAGCCAGTTGCCGACCGGATTCTCCGACAAGACGACAAACTCCGGCGACACTTCCACCGTGTGGAAGCGCGGACGGGGGGGGGCGTGCCACCAAAGCACGCCTCCCCTCGTCAACTGGATCGCCATGGCTGGGATGACCCCCTCCGCATGGCGTGGCGCCGCTCTGACGGTGGGCCGCGACAAGGGATGCGGTGTGCTTGCGCGGACGGCCACTGTAACACCCACGATGAGGCTATATCTCCCACGTGTTGGAGCATGACTTAGAGGCATAACCTCATAGTAGGCATGTCGCAAGAGGGGTAATCTTTACACACCCTATGTACTGAATAAGAGAGGGATAAAGAGTTGGCTTACAATCGCCACTTCACACAATACATAAATATAGCATTACATCATCCAGAATACAATCAAGGTCTGACTATGGTACCAAAATAAAGAAAGACAACCCCAAATGCTAGATCCCCGATCGCCCCAACTGGGCTCCTCTACTGATCATCCGGAAAAGACACATAGTAATGGCCTAAATCCTCGTCGAACTCCCACTTGAGTTCGGTAGCGTCCCCTACACTGGCATCATCGGCACCTCCATCTGTTTGGAAGTATCTGTGAGTCACGAGGACTCAGCAATCTCACACCCTCGCGATGAAGACTATTTAAGCTTAAGATAGGAAAAGGGGTAGTGAGGTGGAGCTGCAGCAAGCACTAGCATATATGGTGGCTAACTTACGCAAATGAGAGTGAGAAGAGAAGCAAAACTCGGTCGAGAAGCTATAATGATCAAGAAGTGATCCTGAAACTACTTACGTTCAGGCATAACACGAGACCGTGTTCTCTTCCCGGACACCGCCAAAAAGAGACCATCACGGCTACACACGCAGTTGATTCATTTTAATTAAATTAAGTTCAAGTTCTCTACAACCAGACATTAACAAATTCCCATCTTCCCATAACCGTGGGCATGGCTTTCGAAAGTTCAAAACCCTGCAGGGGTGTCCCAACTTAGCCCATCACAAGCACTGACGGTCAACGAAGGATATTCCTTCTCCCAGGACAACCCAATCAGACTCGGAATCCCGGTTACAAGACATTTCGACAATGGTAAAACAAGACCAGCAAAGCCACCCGATATGCCGACAAATCCCGATAAGAGTCGCACGTATCTCATTCTCAGGGCAACACCAGATGAGACTAGCTATGAGTAAAACCAAACCTCAAGTTTCCCCAAGGTGGCCCCGCAGGCAGCTCGGTTTGGACCAACTCTCAAAGGAACACTGGCCCGGGTGGGTTTAAAATAAGATGACCCTTGAGTCTGCAGAACCCAAGGGAAGGTATATGCTGGTAGGTAGGCAAATGGTAAAACAAGGTTGGGCCTTGCTGGAGGAGTTTTATTCAAAGCAAACTATCAAGGGGTTCCCATAACACCCAACCACGTAAGGAACGCAAAAATCAAGGAACATAACACCGGTATGACGGAAACTAGGGCGGCAAGAGTGGAACAAAACACCAGGCATAAGGCCGAGCCTTCCACCCTTTACCAAGTATATAGGTGCATTAAAGTAAACAAGATATAATAATAATGATATCCCAAACGATATCCATGTTCCAACATGGAACAATCTTCATCTTCACCTGCAACTAGCAACACTATAAGAGGGGCTGAGCAAAGCGGTAACATAGCCAAACAATGGTTTGCTAGGACAAGGTGGGTTAGAGGTTGGACATGGAAATATGGGAGGCATGATATAGCAAGTGGTAGGTATCGCAGTATAGCAATAGAGCGAACAACTAGCAAGCAAAGATAGAAGTGATTTCGAGGGTATGGTCATCTTGCCTACAAAGTTCTCCGAGTTGACGAAATCTTGATCCTCGTAAGCGTACTCAACGGGTTCCTCAATGACATACTCGTCTCCTGGCTCTACCCAAGACAAGAACACAAGCAAAAGTACCAACAATCAATCATGGTGCTATGCGCAAGCAACATGATGCAAAACGTGGCATGATATGCGAGATGTGATATGCAATGCATATGCGTGCTTCGGAAAGGAAAGATTGAACCAGGCATCAACTTGGCAAACCAAGTGTGCCGCTGGAAAGATGAGATGATTTCGATCGAAATCGATATAAAGATCACCAGAATCGGATGCACGGTTTGCAAATGGCAAGCAAAACAAGAATGGCACAATTCTGCGATTACCAACACAATGCCATCTAGAATGCAACAAGAAACTAAGCTACTGCACTCCAACATATCAATAAAGCATATGGCGGTGATCTACTCAAGATGCTTGACAAGAGATGAACAATGAGCTACGCCTAAATCACACCAGAGCAGGTTCAAACAAGCATGGAAAAAGTGCAAAAGATATCAGCATCACAGACTTACTGAAAATACTAACATGCCAGGAATTAAGATCAGGAAGCAATGTCTAGAGAAAGATAACAACATACTACAGGAACAAAACGTAGCAATACAAGGCATGGCATGAATCTACGCAAAGCATAGAACAAAAGTCCCTTACTGACCATAAGCCAAAAAGGATCAGAAGATACGATGGCACCCATGTAAACATAGCAAGTTTCGTTAACAGATTCAGACTTGGCAGAAAACTGAGCATGGCATAAACAGAGTTATGAAGGCCTCTTTGCGAGCTTGATTCACTCATCATGAACCATTGCATGACAAGATAAGCATACTACCAGCAAGAAGACATGATCATGAAGCTAACCAAAGCAGGATAAGCTCATAGCATGCATGGATCAACTACAACAACCTTGGCAAAATTGATTAACATGTAAACAATCGGCCAGGAACATTTTATAGCAAAAGTAGAGCAAGATTAAGTCATGCTAGGGCAGTCCATAATTGCAAACAGAGGCATGGATGGATAGAGCACAACCATATGTCCAAATCATCCTTACTAAAGCAACTCAAATAAAGCATGTATCTCACTGTAGCAACATGAATACATGGCATAAAAATAACAGCAGACAAAGACTTAGCCAAAATCCTGAGATCCTGAAATCAGTAATAACACGAAGGCTACTTTGCATGCATGTGCTAGTCACCACAAAGATCACAAAAATACATGGCATACACCCCTGTAAAGATGGCATGGCATAGACCAAAATACATGTAGAGCTCAAGTCCATATCCAGCACACAACAAATGTAGCAAAAATGACAAATGCTCATACTCTGCTAAGAATCATCACCTAACATTTTATAGCACTCTTGCATCAATAATTTGGGCATCAAGATGGTCTCAAACAAGCATGGCGGAACAAAATGAAGAGCACATCCTGATGAACATTTTGATATATCATGCATGCAAAACGGATCTACGGATGAGAAGTTATGACATGTTGAACAGGGCTTCAGAATGCAAATAAAATGACTTAGAAATATCTCGGGGACAACCTTCCGGATCTAGATCTGGCGTGGAGCCCGAGGTTCGCTGGAGTTGGCGCTGCGGTGGCCGGAGTACGCCGGAGAAGGAAGAAGCGGCCGGCGAGGAAGAAGGAGAGGTCGGGGAGGGCTGTGTCGGCCGGATCCGGTGGTCGCCAGTGACGCAGCGGCGGAGGAGGGCGGTGCAGAGGCGGCGGAGGTCGGCAGCGGGGTCGCAGGAGCCAGGCGGCGGGGCGGCGGTGGGCGGGCGCGTCGGGCGGTGGAGCTTCGAACGCAGGGCGGTGGACGTGCGAGGGCGCAGGCGGAGGAGAGCGGGGGCCGGGCGGCGGACGCGCGGGCCTGCGGGGGGCGGTGATGGGCCCGGGCGAGCCGGCGGCGCGGAAGGCGGAGGTGGACGCGTGGCAGCCTATGAGTGGAAGGGAGTGGCGGCGCGGACATGTCCGGCACGGTCCGGACGCGTCCAACAGCGAGGATGAGCGGGGCTAGGGTTTGGACCCGAAATTGGAGAGGGGATCACATATTTATACATAGAAGGAGGTGGGAGTGTCCAAATGAAAAGGATTTTGGCCACGCGATCGTGATCTGGCCAAGAGGATGGAGGGGGTTTGGATGGGTTATTGGGCCACTTTGGAGGGGTGTTGGGATGCAATGCACACGAGGCCTTTACGGTTCCCCGGTTAACCGTTGGAGTATCAAACGGACTCCAAATGGCATGAAATTTGACAGGCGGTACCAAGGCCGCTTGGAAAATCTCGGTCAATTCCGAGAATGTTTAACACCCGCTCACGAAAAGAGGCAAAAGGGGGCGCTGGAGGACATAGGAGTGTCGGATTGCAAAACGGACAACGGGGAAAATGCTCGGATGCATGAGACGAACACGTATGCAAATGCGATGCACATGAATGACATGATATGAAATGCATGACATGAACAAAATGCAAAACGAAGACAAAACCCAACCACGAGGGAATCTCATAACTTAGAGCCAAAAATGGCAAGAGTCGGAGTACAAATATGGCAAATTACATCCGGGGCGTTACAACACTCCACCACTACGAAAGGATCTCGTCCCGAGATCTAGGACTGAAAGAACTCCGGATATTCGGAACGGAGGTGGAGGAGGCAACCAGAACTTCTGTTGCTTAGCTGCCACTTGAGTTGAAGAAAAAGATGGAGTTGCATCCCTGGCTCTCTTCTTAGATGCATCACACTTGATCTGAGCAGCTTCTTGCTTTAGTGCCATGTTGTAGAAATCATCATACTTGGTCGGCTCAAAAAGCACGATAGCTAGTTGTAGATCTTCTCTGAGGCCACCTCTGAATTGATAAATCATGCTCTTCTCATCAGGGACGTCTTGTTTGGCGAAGCGAGCGAGCCTCTGAAACAGGATGGTGTATTGGTAAATAGACATGTTGCCTTGCTTGAGGTTGCGCAACTCCTCATGCTTACTCTCAGCAACACTTTGTGGAATGTGGTGAGCTTTGAAGTCTCGGCGGAAATCATCCCAGGTAATCACACGACCTCCTCCGGAATCTTTGTATTGTTGGTACCACTCAGCAGCTTGGTCCTTGAGTTGGAACGAAGCAAACTTGACAAAGTCCTCAGGCCTGACATTTCTACACTCAAAATGTTTGCAGATATCCACGAGCCAGTCGTCGGCGTCTGTGGCCTCGACATAGTTACTGAAGGACTTCAGCTGGTTTGTGAGGAACTAATTGAGGGTAGCAAATTGAGCTTGATTGTTGCCTTGGCCTTGATTTCCTTGGTTGCGCTCTTGCAAGAGTTGCAAAAGCATCTGCGTGTTGGCATTGGTAGCGGCCATGACAGCTTTCCATGCCTCCGGAGGTGGAGGTGGTGGCAGAGGTTCCGGATTCTGACGCGTTGGAGGAGCCATCTTGAAGATGTTGACATCCGTTAGCATCTTGAAAGAAATATATTCAAACTGAATCAATGGATCGAAATTGCAACATATAGCCTTAACATTCGAACGGGAATGAATGAATGAATTCCAAAGTAAATCATCACACTTCCATAAATTGAGAAGCCACTTAGATAGAGATAGATGAATAAAGCAACAAGGTACGGACATGAACAAATATTTGGTAAGGATTACCCAATCACAAACCAAATATCTACGGAAGAAATACTAGAGCTACTTGAATTCCCACCTATAAAACTTCCGAAACTTTCTGGTTATGCAATTAGGTGTTGGAGATACAGGGGAAGCATAATATCTCACCCAAAACTAGCAAATCCTACATCCAGTTGTATCCATCCTTCAACACATAACCAAGAAACCTTCAGAAATCATTTACCTCAACCTTCGAAAAGCATCCGTTATATGAGTTATGGCAATACTCCCGAACTCCCGCCCTAGTACTGGGTGGCATCGAGGTTATCTCACCAACAACTGCATAAAGGAGATTTTTGATGTCGGCAAACTCAGGTATTCCAGAACTACAACGATAAAATTGTGATGACAACACCTCGGAGCTCAACTCCCCTGGACACTGCCACAACGCCTAAATGTCAGGAGGCACCAAGAACAATGTTCTCGTCACAAAACCATCGAAACGATTCCAAGATACCCGCGTGATCCTAAAAAAATTTAGTGAAATTTGAGAAGAGAAGAGTCAAAACTCTACGTCAGGAGGCCTCACCAGAGCGACGAAGGGATTGAGGAGTAAGAACAATCCTACTCTCCGATATATATAATCCTATAAGACTCAAAACATTTTTCTAGACTCAGCAACGTCAGCGATTCGATCGACCAGGGGGCTCCTAAGTCGGGGAAGGCTCTGATTACCAACTTGCAACACCCACGATGCGGCTATATCTCCCACGTGTCGGAGCACGACTTAGAGGCATAACCGCATAGTAGGCATGTCGCAAGAGGGGTAATATTTACACATCCCATGTACTGAATAAGAGAGGGATAAAGAGTTGGCTTACAATCGCCACTTCACACAATACATAAATATAGCATTACATCATCCAGAATACAATCAAGGACCGACTACGGTACCAAAATAAAGAAAGACAACCCCAAATGCTAGATCCCCGATCGCCCCAACTGGGCTCCTCTACTAATCATCCGGAAAAGACACATAGTAACGGCCCGAATCCTCGTCGAACTCCCACTTGAGTTCAGTAGCGTCCCCTGCACTGGCATAATCAGCACCTGCATCTGTTTGGAAGTATCTGTGAGTCACGAGGACTCAGCAATCTCACACCCTCGCGATCAAGACCATTTAAGCTTAAGGTAGGAAAAGGGGTAGTGAGGTGGAGCTGCAGCAAGCACTAGCATATATGGTGGCTAACTTACGCAAATGAGAATGAGAAGAGAAGCAAAGCTCGGTCGAGAAGCTATAATGATCAAGAAGTGATCCTGAAACTACTTACGTTCAGGCATAACACGAGACCGTGTTCTCTTCCCGGACTCCACCGAAAAGAGACCATCACGGCCACACACATGGTTAATTCATTTTAATTAAATTAAGTTCAAGTTCTCTACAACCGGACATTAATAAATTCCCATCTGCCTATAACCACGGGCATGGCTTTCGAAAGTTCAAAACCCTGCAGGGGTGTCCCAACTTAGCCCATCACAAGCTCTCATGGTCAACGAAGGGTATTCCTTCTCCCAGGACGACCCGATCATACTCGGAATCCCGGTTACAAGACATTTCGACAATGGTAAAACAAGACCAGCAAATCCACCCGATGTGCCGAAAAATCCCGATAGGAGTCGCACATATCTCGTTCTCAGGGCAACACCAGATGAGACTAGCTATGAGTAAAACCAGACCTCAAGTTTCCCCGAGGTGGCCCCGCAGGCAGCTCGGTTCGGACCAACACTCAGAGGAGCACTGGTCCGGGGGTTTAAAATAAGATGACCCTTGAGTCTGCAGAACCCAAGGGAAGGTATATGCTGGTAGGTAGGCAAATGGTAAAACCAAGGTTGGGCCTTGCTGGAGGAGTTATATTCAAAGTGAACCATCAAGGGGTTCCCATAACACCCAACCGCGTAAGGAACGCAAAAATCAAGGAACATAACACCGGTATGACGGAAACTAGGGCGGCAAGAGTGGAACAAAACACCAGGCATAAGGCCGAGCCTTCTATCCTTTACCAAGTATATAGGTGCATTAAAGTAAACAAGATATAATAATAATGATATCCCAAACGATATCCATGTTCCAACATGGAACAAACTTCATCTTCACCTGCAACTAGCAACGCTATAAGAGGGGCTGAGCAAAGCGGTAACATAGCCAAACAATGGTTTGCTAGGACAAGGTGGGTTAGAGGTTGGACATGGAAATATGGGAGGCATGATATAGCAAGTGGTAGGTATCGCAGCATAGCAATAGAGCGAACAACTAGCAAGCAAAGATAGAAGTGATTTTGAGGGTATGGTCATCTTGCCTACAAAGTTCTCCGAGTTGACGAAAGATTGATCCTCGTAAGCGTACTCAACGGGTTCCTCGATGACATACTCGTCTCCTGGCTCTACCCAAGACAAGAACCAAGCAGAAGTACCAACAATCAATCACGATGCAATGCGCAAGCAACATGATGCAAAACGTGGCATGATATGCGAGATGTGATATGCAATGCATATGCATGCTTCAGAAAGGAAAGATTGAACCAGGCATCAACTTGGCAAACCAAGTGTGCCGCTGGAAAGATGAGATGATTTCGGTCGAAATCGATATAAAGATCACCGGAATCTGATGCACGGTTTGCAAATGGCAAGCAAAACAAGGATGGCACAATTCTACGATTAACAGCACAATGCCATCTAGAATGCAACAAGAAACTAAGCTACTGCACTCCAACATATCAACAAAGCATATGGCTGTGATCTATTCAAGATGCTTGACAAGAGATGAACACCGAGCTATGCCTAAATCACACCAGAGCAGGTTCAAACAAGCATGGAAAAAGTGCAAAAGATATCAGCATCACAGACTTACTGAAAATACTAACATGCCAGGAATTAACATCAGGAAGAAATGTTTAGAGAAAGATAACAACATACTACAGGAACATAATGTAGCAATACAAGGCATGGCATGAATCTACGCAAAGCATAGAACAAAAGTCCCTTACTGACCATAAGCCAAAAAGGATCAGAAGATACGATGGCACCCATGTAAACATAGCAAGTTTCGTTAACAGATTCAGACTTGGCAGAAAACTGAGCATGGCATAAACAGAGTTATGAAGGCCTCTTTGCGAGCTTGATTCACTCATCACAAACCATTGCATGACAAGATAAGCATACTACTAGCAAGAAGACATGATCATGAAGCTAACCAAAGCAAGAACAAGCTCATAGCATGCATGTATCAACTACAACAACCTTGGCAAAATTGATTAACATGTAAACAATCGGCCAGGAACATTTTATAGGAAAAGTAGAGAAAGATTAAGTCATGCTAGGGCACTCCATAATTGCAAACAGAGGCATGGATGGATAGAGCACAACCATATGTCCAAATCATCCTTACTAAAGCAACTCAAATAAAGCATGTTTCTCACTGTAGCAACATGAATACATGGCATAAAAATAACAGCAGACAAAGACTTAGCCAAAATCCTGAGATCCTGAAATCAGCAATAACACGAAGGCTACTTTGCATGCATGTGCTAGTCACCACAAAGATCACAAAATTACATGGCATACACCCCTGTAAAGATGGCATGGCATAGACCAAAATACATGTAGAGCTCAAGTCCATATCCAGCACACAACAAATGTAGCAAAAATGAAAAATGTTCATACTCTGCTAAGAATCATCACCTAACATTTTATAGCACTCTTGCATCAATGATTTGGGCATCAAGATGGACTCAAACAAGCATGGCAGAACAAAATGAAGAGCACATCCTGATGAACATTTTGATATATCATGCATGCAAAACATATCTACGGATGAGAAGTTATGGCATGTTGAACGGGGCTTCAGAATGCAAAACAAAATGACTTAGAAATATCTCGGGGTCAACCTTCCGGATCTAGATCTGGCGTGGAGCCCGAGGTTCACCGGAGTTGGCGCTGCGGTGGTCGGAGTACGCCGGAGAAGGAAGAAGCGGCCGGCGAGGAAGAAGGAGAGGCCGGGGAGGACTGTGTCGGCCGGATCCGATGGTCGCCGGCGACGCAGCGGCAGAGGAGGGTGGTGTGGAGGCGGCGGAGGTCAGCAGTAGGGTCGCCGGAGCCAGGCGGCGAGGCGGCGGCCGGCGGGCGCGTCGGGCGGTGGAGCTTCGGGCGCGGGGTGGCGGACGTGCGAGGGCGCAG
>NC_041380.1:275948438-275960315 GCF_002162155.2 Triticum dicoccoides | reverse complement strand
TGGCCGGCGATGGGCCCGGGCGGGCCGGCCGCGCGGAAGGCGGCGGTGGACGCGTGGCAGCCTGTGAGTGGAGGGGAGCGGTGGCGCGGACGTGTTCGGCGCGGTCCGAACGCGTCCGGCGGCGAGGAGGAGCGAGGCTAGGGTTTGGACCCGAAAATTGGAGAGGGGATCACATATTTATACATAGAAGGAGGTGGGAGTGTCCAAATGAAGAGCGGTTTTCGGCCACGCGGTCATGATCGAACGGCCAAGAGGATGGAGGGGGTTTGGATGGGTTATTGGGCCACTTTGGAGGGGTGTTGGGCTGCAACACACATGAGGCCTTTACGGTTCCCCGGTTAACCGCTGGAGTATCAAACGGACTCCAAATGGCACGAAATTTGACAAGCGGTCTACCGGTGGTGTACCAAGGCCTCTTGGCAAATCTTGGTCCATTCCGAGAATGTTTAACACCGCTCATGAAAACAGGCAAAAGGGGTGCCGGAGGACGTAGGAGTGTAGGATTGCAAAACAGACAACAGGGAAAATGCTCGGATGCATGAGACAAACATGTATGCAAATGCAATGCACATGAATGACATGATATGAAATGCATGACACGAACAAAATGCAAAACGAAGACAAAACCAACCACGAGGGAATCTCATAACTTAGTGCCGAAAATGGCAAGAGTCGGAGTACAAATATGGCAAATTACATCTGGGGCGTTACAGCCATGTCCGCGCTTGGGCGTCGGCGAGCCGGGTCCCTCGCGAGGGGCCTTTCATTTCTCGGCAGCGGAGAACTTCCTTCGTGGCGCCATTGGTGGCATAGCGAGCAATGGAGCGAGGAAGAAGAAGCAAGCGATCAAGGAAGATATGGGCAACGGGGGCTCTGCCCCCCGCCCCGTCTATAGCAAGAGAAGGCCAACCGGCACCCCCCATGATTGTAGGTAATGATGGTTTCCCTTGCATGTCACGGGGACTCATCAAGTCATGCAGTTGCCGAGGCAGCATGGGGAAGCGAAGATACCCACGTCCAATCAACTGCCACGCGTCAACCGAGGCCGCAGGCTTTTGGGGCCCGCGGTGCTCCGAGCTTGACCCTTGGCTTCGCTGCAAAGCCAAGCCCGAGCACACCTTGGGCCCGGGGGCTACTGTCGGTGTTCTGGGAACGGGGGTCCCCAGACTTGCCTGCCTGCGGCCCGCGGCATGGCTAAGCCAGCAGGCCGTACAGCCCATCTTCATCAACAAGGCATCCAAGACCCTCGCGAGGGGCCAAGCCTCGTGAGGCGGACGACGCAAGACCTCCTCTAGAGTGGCCTAGTCAGGCAGGCTCACAAGGAGCGGAGATATCAAGGCGAGGCGAACCTCACGAGGCTCTCGTGACGTGAGCCATGACGATCGACAGTAGGCAGGCGCCAGTGCGTGCAGTGTCCTTGTTTCCTCTTTGGTGCTAAGGAGACCAGCGCAGGGGAGGAGTACCGGGGCATCAGGCAAAGGTTGCCATTTTGGTGCAACAAGACCAAGACCAGAAGGAAGGCAAGACGGAGGTCATCGTGGAGCCCAAGACGGCGTCATCACCAGAGCCTTTGGCAGGCGAAGACCACCTTTGTCAGGATGGCTTGTACAAGTTGCCCCCCTTCAAAATTGCCCGCCATTGTTGGCTCCCTTCCCGCACAATATTTGGGAAGAGGACCACGGCCTCTATAAATAGGACTAGCCACCACCATAGGCAGGGAGGGCCAGAAAATCACTCTCACCCACACAAGTTGGCCAAGCACAAGAACACCTCAACCTCAGGAGGTTGTTCTTCCCCTTGTATTGCTCATCATCAGCCTAAGAGGCAATCCACCACCACACTGGAGTAGGGTATTACACCACAATGGTGACCCGAACCAGTATAAATCTTGTGTCTTTCTGTGTTGCGAGTTTGTCGAGTTCGTCCGCGAGATCTTAGCGAGCTAGGGCATAGATCAGTGGGAGGAAAAGACTTTGCGCGCACCCCAGTGTTCGAACCTTAAGGGTTTGCCGGAACACCACAGCCGACATTTGGCACCAGGTAGGGGTACATCGTAGCTTCCCCTTCGTCGATCTGCGCTCCGTCGCCACCGCGCTTCGCCCAAGAATAGGTGGCTCCCTCAATGCGATCGAAGAGCGATGGAACCCATACCACCATCGAACAATACGGCGGGCCGACCATAGTTCGGTCTAGACAAAGCAGCAGCCCAAGCAGAGCACCATACCAACCCATCCAGCATTGAAAACAAAACAGCTCGGGGGAATACCCGCGATATCAACCAAGACACGGAGGGTAGAGCAGGATGCACAAGATCAATGTACAGATCACGAAGATATACCCCAGCCGACGATGATGGTCGCCTATTCGGACACTATAAAGCTGGCCATGCCCGGTTCGAGCACCGTAAACGGAGCCCGCCGGAGGTGCTTTATAGTGTGGCCCAACATAGAGGAGCCGCACACCCTCTCTGCTTCACTAATGAAGTAATGGAGCACGAATTTCCAGACGGGTTTAAACCCATCAACATCGAATCATACGATGGAACAACAGATCCCGCGGTATGGATCGAGGATTACCTCCTTCATATTCACATGGCCCCCGGAGATGACCTCCACGCCATTAAATACCTACCTCTCAAGCTTGAAGGGTCAGCTCGGTACTGGCTAAACAGTTTGCCAGAAAATTCCATTGGCAACTGGGAAGATTTGGAAGACACCTTTCGAGACAACTTCCATGGAACATATGTCCGGCCACTATACGCCGAGGACTTAAGTCACATTGTCCAGGAGCCCGGCGAGTCAGTTAGGGAGCTCTGGACTAGGTTCTTAGTCAAAAAGAACCAAATTGTCGACTGTCCGAATGCAGAAGCCCTTGAGGACTTCAGACATAGTGTCCGGGATGAATGGCTAGCACGTCACCTCGGCCAGGAAGGGCCCAAATCCATGGCAGCCCTTACCGCTCTAATGACCCGCTTCTCTGCGGGAGAAGATAACTGGCTTGCTTGTAAAAGCAACGATGTCGGTGGCCCGGGCACTTCCGAAATCCAAGATGGCAATGGCAAGCCACGACGAACCGAAAACAACAGTGGCAGTAATATACGTGACACAGCGGTGAACGCCGGATTTCACAATCCGAGGTCCAGTCAACGGAAGAAGCCACTAAAGGCAAACCAGGATGGACCATCCACCCTTGACAGGATATTGGACCGACCTTGTCAGATTCACGGTCACCTCGATAGGCCGGCCAATCATACCAACCGAAACTGTTGGGTCTTCAAGCAGGCAGGCAAGCTTAACACTGAACACAAGGGGAGGAGGCCACCAGGCGATAAAGACGACAGATCGGTTCACCAGCAGAATGCCAGGGGCCAGAAACATTTCCCCTCCGATATTCGACTACTCCCAGAACGCAAGTAGCAGTTCGTCTTCCGCCACCCATGTACTGTACTGGCAAAATTCGCACCACCGCACATCACTATGCACTTAAGATACCATGGGCGTCGGCGGAAGCACAATACGGACCACCCTACAAGCATTCCCGTAACGTTTTTTATCTGCCCACTCTATTTTTCTGTATCATCCCTAAAGAACAGGTGACCAACTGGACAGCATCTACAACAGACTCTATCGGAGTTCGGATCAGTATGCTCACCTAAGGGGCTACTTCCGTTAAGATTCCCCTCCCCCAGGACGGGTGACGCCGACGTGCGACAGGAGGTCCAAAATAACTTTTTGTGGAACACACTCTTTATTCCGAGCCTGTATTATGCCCTCTTTCCTCTCATCCCGACCCAAGCATGTCAAATAGTCGGGTTCGCGGTTTCTTTTTTATTTTATATATATTGTCACATCCCTAGCTTCTCGTGTTGCCTAGTGTTTGCATCTTGCTTGCATCATGTTTAAATTTCCGAAACTTGAATTGAGGATTGTTGAAACCTCAAAAATCTGATTAAAAGAAGGGCAAGCACCCTTTAAATAGCATTCTGTGAATCCAAAATGCCCTAAAAATAGTTTTGTGAATTTTGGCAAGAGTTATATATCAAACCAAAATTCTAGAACATCTTTAAGGAATTATTTGGTCTCTGAATTTAAATCAATAAGCTATTTGAATATGGGGATATATTCATAATATATAATGAATATATTTTCAAATGCTTTGAAATGTTTTATGTACTTTTGGAATAGTCTAGAGAGGGAACATAAAATATCTCAGAGTGTTTTGGCACTGTTTTGAATTCATTTTGAATTTTTAATCAGTGGCAAAATGTATAAATAAAAACAAAACAAAACAGAGATAAAATTAGAAAGGGCAGAACTCACCTGGCCTTACCTGAGAGGCCTAGCCATAGCCATCCCACCAGAGCCCACCAAGGGCAGCGATGTCTTCTTCCTCCTGCCAGGAGGAGAAGCAGCTGTGTGCGGCGTGCACAGCCAACCGTGGCCACCTCCTGCCTCCCTGCTGGCCTCCCCAGCGCCTCACAAACGCCACGCAGCACCCTGGCTCACTCCCTCACTCCCCCCCCCATCTCTCTGGTGCCTCTCTCCCTCTCTAGCCCTGCTCCACGCGCAGCCCGAGCAACCACCGAGCGCCTCGCAGCGCACCGACGAGCTCCAGCGCAGCCACCCCGCACGCCTCGCCTCGCCGTTCGGTTCCCTAGCTTCGCCTCGACGCCGTGGAGCCACACGCTAAAGAACGCGACCGTGGGAGCCCCTGCAACGCCGCCTGCATCGCCTTCTTCTCCCTCCCTACCGCCGAGATCGCCGGCGACCTCTCGTCACCACCAGCCCCTCCCCGAGCTCGCCGAGGCCACCTCTGAACTCGTGGTGAGCTCCTCTACCGATCCCCCTACTCCCATACCCACTAGATCATCGTAGAACCCGTTCCCGTCGAGCCCGAGAGCTTGGCTCCGCCGGCCATGCCGCCACCGTGACCACAGCCGCGCAAGCTCGAAACCGAGCGCGCCACCATGCTCAACACGTTCCCAGGAGTCGACCGCGACCACCCGTGGCTCCTGCCATTCCCTGCAACGCCGATCCGCTCAACTCCCGAACTCCGGCCGCCGTGCAAGTCACCGCCGCCGTTGTTTTAGGCCACTAGAGCTGCTGCTGTGAGCACCACTGGACGCGGACGAGTCCCTTCGTCACGTAGAGCCTCTCCGCCGTGCAAATGGTCGCCTGTGGGCGATTCCCGAAGCCCTCCGCCGCGTCTGCCGTCGCCGGCGTCGAGCCGTGGACCAAGTCCGGCGGGTTTGAACCCGTTGACCAGGGGTTTGACCTTCCTTGGTTGACTGACGTGTGGGACAGGCCCCTTTTTAATTAGTGTTAGATTTAGTTAGTACTAATTAACTTAGTTAAGTAAATTAGACACTGACATGCGGGCCCAGGCTCTAATTAACTTTAGTTAGTTAGTTAGTCACTGACCAGTGGGCCCCACTGGTCAGGTTTGACCTGGACGGCTCCTGTTGACCTGCTGACGTCAGCATGACCCAATGCTGACGCAGTAATACATTTTCTGGATTTATTAATAATCAGTAAATTCCACAAAATATCCAAAACTTTGAAAAATCATAGAAAATAATATATAACTCCAAATTAAATAATTTATATATGAAAAATTATCAGAAAAATTCAATCTATCCATCTGTCCTAGTTTCATGCATGTTAGAATACTTTAACCTTGCTGTTTAGGTGAATCAAGTTAATGCACTAATATGACTTCATGAAATGGGTTTGCATTTGAATCTTTGGTTCAAATGGACTCATTCCAATCTGTTCTAGCTTGCATTAGCCCAAAACACATTCATATTGCCATGCCATAGCATGCATCATATTGTTGCATTGCATTGGTTATGTTCCCTCTTGTTTGCCGGTGGTTGTCCCCTCTTGATAGACGTATTCCGACGATGTGATCAATGACACCGATGAAGAGCTATATTATCTTCAGAAGTGCCAGGCAAGCAAAAACCCCTTGTTCATTCCGATACAAGCCCACTCTCTCGCTCCTGCTCTCTTTTACTGCATTAGGACAACAACGATTCAACTGTTACATGCTGTGGTAGTTGAACCCCTTTCCTCTGCATGACCTGTCATTGCCACAGTAAATAGATGAAACCCACTAGCATGAGTAGGAGTTGTTTGAGCCCTGATGTGCCTACTCATTCTTGCTTGTTGTCATGCCTGCTACTGCTTAGAGTTGAGTTAGGTCTGATTCATAGGGAATGAATTGGAACGTGGTGAACATGTCCTACCGTTGAGAGCTAAGTATGTGAACACGATTTGGTAAAGGTAGCGGTGAGAGGCCATGTAGGAGTACATGGTAGGTTGTCTCATTGAAACCGTCCTCAGGAACTGAGTTCTGTGTTTGTGATCCATGAACAGTTACTACCACACATTGGGCTCCGGGCGCTCCAAGCTCTCTCGACTTATTAATCAACTTGATCTCTGTCCAGGAGTTGCAACTAGTTTCTGGTGTTTGTAGGTAGTGTTAGTAGTCTACCAAGTGGCACCCGGTACAGGTGGGCTTGGGACAGACTAGGCACAGTGGCACGGTGTACCAAGTGGCACCCCGGATGGTGGGCTTGGGAACCCTGCACACATTGTTTGGGGCCGTGAGCGACACCCTGGCCGGATCTCCTTGCGGATGGAACCCGAATAGGTGATAAACCTGGACTAGAGACTTGGTGGTTAGTCAGGTCGTGGCCGACTCCCTCGCCCGGCTTCTGCTTGAAGGTTGCCGAGGTACATGATGTGCACAGGGCTATAAGTGGCGAGAGCGTGTGTGAAGAAGTACACCCCTGCAGGGTTATCATTATCTATTCGAATAGCTAGATTCCTCGGATATGGAAACTTGGACCCCTTGCATAGTTCATAGACAAGTGAAAGTGGATACTCTAAAACTCGCAAGATAAGCGTGAGTGCTATGGATGGCGTTCTCGCAGGGAGACGGGAGCGGATCCATAGTGGTGTATTGGTATGGTGAATTTGTGGACTCGTGTGCGCCACCTCAAAAGAGTTACTTGCAGTCGTAGTTCAGGTTAGCCACTGAGTCAAAGCTGGCTGCTGCAGTTAAACTCCACCACCCCCTTTGTTGATACCGATGCATATGTAGTTAGTTCTGATGTAAGTCTTGCTGGGTACATTTGTACTCACGTTTGCTTAATTTATGTTTTGCAGAGAGACTTTAGTCCCGCTAGTAGTTCCGCTTGGACTTTAACGTTTAGCTCGTTACCTCAGCTATGATCTTGTGCCCTCGGCAGGATCTGGTAGATAGTCAGGCTTCTCAGCCTTTTTCATTTGTAGATGTCTGTACTCAGACATGTTAAGCTTCCGCATGTGCTTTGACTTGTATGCTCTGAATGTTGGGTCATGAGACCCTTGTTTGTAATATCTCGCTCCTCAGAGCCTAATGAATAAATACTTGAGTCGTAGAGTCTTGTTGTGATGCCATGTTGTATTTACACATATTGAGCATATTGTGTGTATGATTGAAATGCTTGGTATGTGTGGGATCCGACAATCTAGTTGTTTATCCTTGGCAGCCTCTCTTATGGGGAAATGTAGTCTAGTGCTTTCATGAGCCATAGTAGTCCGCTACAGCCCGGTTCACCGGAGTCCTGCTAGCCCAGCACTATTTCTCAGGACACTTGACTGGCCGGCATGTGTTTCACTTCGTTCCTGTGTCTGTCCCTTCGGGGAAATGTCACGCGGTGACATCCGGAGTCCTGCCTAGCCTGCTACAGCCCGGGTTACCGGAGTCCTGTTAGCCCAGTGCTACAGCCCGGATTCACACACTGTTGACCGACATGCTCGAGGTTGATTCATGTATGCTTGTTCCCATGGGTTAGTGCCGCTTTGGGTTCACGACTAGCCATGTCGGCCCGGGTTCTTTGTCATATGGATGCTAGCGACACTATCATATATGTGAGCCAAAAGGCGCAAACGGTCCCGGGCCAGGTAAGGTGGCACCCATGGGAATACCGTGCGTGAGGCCGCAAAGTGATATGATGTGTTACATGCTAGATCAGTGTGACTTAGGATCGGGGTCCTGACATATATATATACACATAAATTTATCATTGGCACATCGCTCTGTTCTCAGTAAGTCTCATCCGAACAATCTTTCATACTCTTTCAACAATAGGTACGGCCTTAACAGCCGTTCTGCAGATACACCTCGGCATACCCTGCCAGGGACTCGGCATGGGAACGAATGAGCTGCCAGTAAAAGTCCGAACAGCTCTATAGCGTACTTCGGTGTTGCAAGTTTGGCCTTATATGCATCAGCTCCGAATCATTGTCTTGGGTCAATAGTTGGGTTGCCCGGCTCCTGTGTTTGCTACCCTACGTTCTGCTCTATCGACTAGGGTAGTAAAGGGAGAACTACTGCGATTGTGCCTTGGCCTAGACCAGATGAGCACCTCAGTAGAGAAAGCCGAAAACTGACTGTCATGATGTGGCGAGAGCTGGTCAACCACTTGACGACTTATTGGAATCTCTAGCGATTCTCCATGTAACACGAGGGATCTTTTTCAGATCAGATATGCAAGGCACCACACGCCACATACACACCAGAGGCTATGTCGTAGCCCCACCATAAAACTCCTATGGTCAAGTGAAAGTGCTAATGCCTTATAGTCTGATTGCCTAGTTCGCCGCATTATCACCTCCTTCATGGACCAAGACGTTGGATAAAGAGTGATTAAATGCTTTTCCGAACACCCCCGTACTTCCTACGAGGGGGCTGAAGCCGACGACTGGAAAACTTTCAGATTATATTAAAATGACCGCACAGGAGGAATTCAAGCCTTTCGAGCAAAACATAAATAGATTAACTATAAAGTTGTCTTTTACAATCATCATACACCTCACTTGAACATTATGTTTTTCGAGCATTGACCCTCTATCAAGCGGGCGGCCTCTAGGACGTCTTCAAAATAACTCTCCGGTTCCGGACGGTCCCTGCCTTCAGGCGGACCCTTTTTACGACGTCGACGACCTTCATCTTTCCCCAGAATGTCTTGACTCGGGCAAGGGCCATCCGTGCACCTTCAATGCATGCTGATCGCTTCGCAGCATCGAGTCACGGCACCATGTCGACAAGCTTCTGCACCAAAACAAAATAGCTACTCGACGCAGGCTCAGTTGGCCATAGCCAGATTATAACATCCCTCATGGCAGTGCCAGATACCCTATGAAGTTCGGCCCATTGGGACATCTGTTCTTTGAGCAGCAGCGGGCGCTTCGATGCACTGAACTGTGACCAAAAAAGCTTCTCCGTTGCATATCTAGCTCGCGCTTGGTAATACCGCGCTGCATCGGAAGAACTCTTCAGCAAGTCCAAATACTCGTCCGGAGAACTGCACACTTGGTTTAGATGAGCATAGTCCGGGTCGCCGAACTTAGTCTGCAGCAGAAAAGGCTTTCCAGGCACTATCTCTTTCGCCTGCCGAACCTCCTCACGGAGTGCTCTGGACTCTGATCGCGCTTCTCTTGCCTCCTGTCGGGCCTTGTCCAGTTCAGCCGTTAAGGCTTGATTCTCCTTCTCAGGAAATTTGCAGCCAAAGCGAGTGTCATCATGGATACCTTCTCCTCCCCCTGGCATCGCGCAGCTTGTTCGGCCTTCAGTTCAACCGACGCCTCTTCAGTAGCAGCATCACTAAGCCGGACCCGCTCCTCGGCCCAGACTAGCTCTGCCCGAAGAGCCTCCACGGTGGCAGCACCATCTGCATTTCATGCGCATTTCATATAAAGCACTTTCCCGCGTCAAGCACACTAGTGTAAAGAATGCCTAAAATACATACCTCGCGAGTCGTGAAGACGCATGTTGATCAATGCAATGTCATCCTCCGCAATATCCAGCTTTTGTTGTAGTTCGGCCACTTCCGTATTCCAGACAGCCATAGGAGGGGAAGCAGTCTGTATTTCAAATTAAACCAAGGTTAATACCTGAGCATATCTCTTTGATCCTCCGATCGCTTCCTTCGGAAGACAATCCGAGTCTCAGGGGCTACTGCATATACAACAGGTGCATTCCGTCAATAAAATTCAATTGACAAAACTACATCACAAACATCAAAACCTCTTAGAAGGCTCGTGAAGGCCTCGTTCAGTCCACTCTTCGCGGATAGAACCCTTTTGACCACCGTAGCCATCAAGGTACGGTGCTCTTCTGAAATGGATGCTCGTCGTAGCAAGCCCGTCAGCATGTCCAGCGCTTCCGGGTCTTCGGAAACCGTCGTCGAAGTACGACATTCCTGAGAAGGAACCTTCTCACTTGCCTCCAGAATCCTCTCCGGCTGTAAACCGGATGGTTCGGGGACGCTAGTCTTGATCCCAGACCCCCGAGTGATAGAGGCACTACCTTCGGGTAACACCTTCGCTTCGCCCTAGAGGTCTTGATCATCGAACTCTACGGCAGCCTCGCTCGCCCGGCCCAAGCCGCTCGACGATGGCATTTTTCCTCTCTTGGAAGGCTTCCCCTCCTGATCTTCGGAGGTGACCCTCTTCTTGCCCTAGAGGTCCCCCTCTGCACTCTTGCCCTTGGGCAAAGGGATTTCGGTTTCCCCGAACGCAGCCACCTGATATGGTGTCAGAATCAGCATTCTCGTCAGCAGGTCGGTCGCAGGGCCTTCAGGAAGAGGCGCCGGACACCAGATTAGCACCGCTTTCTTTATCCAGTCCTCTACAGGGACATATTGTTCAATATCTTGTTAAGAGATGCCTGAACTGAAGGTGCTCGGATATCGAGTACTTACCGAAGTGTACGGATGATTGCAGTCAAGACTAATGTCTTCGGTGGTGTCCGGCCATTGCTCTCGTTCCCCAAAATATAATTTCCACATTCCTTCATGTGTAGTGCCGAAGAAGTGCTATAGAGTCCGCCGCCCTTCTGGGTTAAACTCCCACATACAAAGAGGCCGCCGCTGACATGGCAGGATCCGGCGGACTAGCATTATTTGAACGATGTTCACAATATCGATGCCCTTCTCGGTAAGGCTCCGGATGCGACTTTGCAGAGTCTGCACTTCATTGACGGATCCCCAGTCCAATCCCTTATTGACCCACGAAGCGAGCTAAATTGGAGGGCCGGGCAGGAACGCAGGTGTAGCCGCCCACTTGGGGCCCCACGGCTCGTTGATATAAAACCACCCCTGCTGCCATATGTCGGAAGATTTGGCGAAAGATCCTTCGGGCCAAACCGCGCCGGCCAGCTTGCCTATTACGACGCTGCTGCACTCTGCCTGCTCCTCCTCTGCCATCTGCGGCCTCACATCAAAGGTCTTGAGCAACAGACCAAAGTGCGGAGGAGTCCGGAGTAAGGCCTCACACATGACGATAAATGTCGAGATGAGGAGAACAGAGTCCGGGGCCAGATCATGAAAATCTAGCCCATAGTAAAACATGAGCCCCCGGACGAAGGGGTTAAGCATGAACCCTAGCCCGTGAAGGAAGTGGGATACAAATACTATCCTCTCACCTGATCTAGGGGTCGGTATGACTTGCCCTTGCGCTGGAAGCCGATGAAAGATTTCCGGGGTCAGATACCTCGCTACGCGGAGCCTCGCAATATCCTCCTCTGTGACAGAAGAGGCCACCCACCGGCCCTGACGGTTGGATCCGGACATGACTAGGGCTGGTGGCAATTGGAACCCAAGGGTTGGAACTTGGGGTGGCTGGGATTGAGGAAGGAGCAAGCGCAAGGGGAGAAGACGAGACTGGGTCTCTATATAAAGGCCCCGAATACTGGGCATCTCCCCTGGGGTCTCTAAACTGACCTATCACCAAGGAGTTGTACTAGGGGACGGTTGGGTTACCCATGCCTGCACTAATGAAAATCCCGTAAATAAAGGAACACGATCTCTGCCTTGACGAGACGTGC
>NC_041380.1:275933936-275948272 GCF_002162155.2 Triticum dicoccoides | reverse complement strand
AAATAGTAACTGGGCAGGCATGATATGATGTCATGAACAGTTATCAACAAGTTGGGCTCGTGGGTATTACATTCTCTGCCATTATATACACAGGTCCGGATATACTTACTTCATCTGAATACTATTTTGGAGTTCGGAAAGGGGAACCCGCCTTGCAATTCCGAAGACAATCTGCACGCTGGACTCCTCGTCATTGAAAGCCAGGTTCAAGGGCTACTAAGGGAGTCCTGGACTAAGGGGTCCTCGGGCGTCCGGCCTGTTATCCATGGGCCGGACTGATGGGCTGTGAAGACATAGAGGCCGAAGACTGCACCGTGTCTGGATTGGACTCTACTTGGCGTGGAAGGCAAGATTGGTGACTGAAGATTCCTTCTTATTTAACCGACTCCATGTAAACCCTAGATCCCCTCGGTGTCTATATAAACCGAAGGGGATAGTCCGGAAAGGACATCACATATACTCATTACCATATTCATAGGCTAAGCTTCTAGGGTTTAGCCATTATGATCTCGTGGTAGATCAACTCTTGTAATACTCATATTCATCAAGATCAATCAAGTAGGAAGTAGGGTATTACCTCCATAGAGAGGGCCCGAACCTGGGTAAACATCGTGCCCCCCGTTTCCTGTTACCATCGATCCTAGACGCATAATTCGGGACCCCCTACCCGAGATCCGCCGGTTTTGACACTGACACCCATGACACAAGCACGCGTAAGAGCTCTCGGAACCGAGGTGACATCCCTCCTATCACGTTTCCACTTCGATGCACATGAGACATGGCTACTACCTCATACGGACACATTGTGCATACTCAGGTACCATGGAGAAGATAAGGAGCAAGGAGAAGAAGAAGAGGAAGATGGACGCGAAGACGGAGAAGAAGAAGTGATGAAGAATAAGCTCCAGGCTCCGGACGACCGGCCAGGATCGGACGTCCGACGACCTCCAGGCTCCGGACATCCGACCCAGACCGGACGTTAGACACTTCCACACCCGAGCCAAAACTACGGACTTCCGACGCTCCACGGACGCCCGATGCTCCTCGAACGACCGACCCCGACCGGACGTCCGACCGAAGACCACCCGAGCCGAATCTACAGACGTCCGACAGGCACCGGATGTTCGGACCCTCGTGAGCCTCCGGACGACCGGTGACCCCCGGACGTCTGGCGCCTGTGCGCTGCCATGTGTTGGGCCGCAGCCCATGTACCCCTTTTCGCCCCCTTTTACAATAAGACTATATATAGACCTCTCCCTCCTCCTTTCTAGGGTTAGCAAAGGATTAGCTCATATTTTGTGTGAGACCTTTGCTCATCCACTTGGATACCTTCTCCTCGGAGATTCGAGCCTCCACCGGAGAATATCCCCCAAGCGGATTCAAGACCCCTTTTAGGGAAGAACTCAAGACCTCCTCACAGAGAAGACCGGCTACCCTTGTATCGTCCTTAGTTGTCCGTGGATCGTGTATCTTTCCTTATGTACTTGAGGATCTAGCACATGTGTGACTTATTCGTGTTGGTTTAGTGTTTCCTCTTGTGTTTCCCCTTATGTTTTCCCTCGTTTCCCTCCTCGTGTTCTTCGTGTTCATCGCGGGATCTGCTCCTTTCATGAAAGATCGGGCGATTAGGGTTCCACCCTACATCATCTTGGTATCAAGAGCCTCGTTGATCATGATTTTGGAGCCTCCCCGTTGTGTTGCTAGCCTACTTTTTGTTGTTTTTGTCCCAAATTCGAAAATTCCCCACAAAAATAGCCCCAATTTTTTTTGTGATTTGTTGGTGTGTTGAAATTTTGTTGGATTTGATCCGTGGATTTGCTTTGTTTTGAGTGGATCTAGCTTTTCCCCCTTGTCTCCACCATTTCCATCCACAAAATCATCTGGATTCGACGATTTCCCACATCTCCATCACAAACCCTAGCAGTTCTTCCCGTGCCCAAATTTTGCCCAGGCACCGGACGTCCACGTGCAGACGACCGGCCCAGCCGGACGTCCCACAGTGACGAAACTGAATTTTTTTTAGTTTTAATCACCACCACCGCCCCACATTTCCGCATACGCACTACTACCACCCATATACCATCACCACTTCCGCATACCACCACCATTGCTTACCCGTTTCACACTTCGACACGTGTTGCCACTTCGAGCTTTGAGAATTTGAGTTGCAGTTCTGTATCCTTTTTTGTTTCGGCTATCTAGGTACGGTTCGACATCAACATCACCGCCGCTCATTTTCGCCACGGACGCGTCATCAACAACGACCACCTCAACTACATCTTGATATTCATGATTGGATCACCGTCATTCGTTCTTGTTTATGGACGTGGAACCAAAGAACGGTAACCTCGTCTTGGTATCGTGCTACATCATTCTTGCCATTACATTGATAGCCATCATAGCCTTACTCCTTTGCGTTGCTTACCCATCGAGACTAGCCATTGAGTATTGCCGGCAACGAGACTTGTGCACATTAGGTTTGCGCCGGTGGAATTAGGTTTTCGTGGTGATCCTCGATGTTTGGGGGCACGTGGATATATATATAGGAGGAAGAAGTAGGTTGGTGGAGCAATGTGGGGCCCACGAGGGTGGAGGGCGCGCCAGGGGGGTAGGTGCGCCCCCTTCCTCGTGGCCTCCTCGATTGTTTCTTGACGCCTCCTCCAAGTCTCCTAGATCACGTTTGTTGAGAAAGTCACGTTCCGGAATGTTTCATTCCGTTTGGACTCCATTTGATATTCCGTTTTGGCAAAACTCTAAATAGGCAAAAAAACAGCAATTTGGGCTGGGCCTCCGGTTAGTAGATTAGTCCCAAAAATGATATAAAAGTGTAAAATAAAGCCCATTAACATCCAAAATAGATAATATACTAGCATGGAGCAATCAAAAATTATAGATACGTTGGAGACGTATCAGGTATGCAATCCATAAGTGGCTCTCATAGATTCATAAGGTAATTTAATTTTCTTTCTAGGAAAGTGTTCCATGCCCTTCCTTAACGGAAATTGGAATGTAGCATTCCCTTCCTTCATATCAATAATTGCACCAATCGTTCTAAGGAAAGGTCTACCAAGAATAATAGGACATGTAGGATTGCAATCTATATCAAGAACAATGAAATCTACGGGCACATAATTCCTATTTGCAACAATAAGAACATCATTAATTATTCCCATAGGTTTCTTAATGGTGGAATCCGCAAGATGCAAGTTTAAAGAACAATCATCAAATTCACAGAAACCTAGCAAATCACACAAAGTTTTAGGAATCGTGGAAACACTAGCACCCAAATCACATAAGGCAAAACATTCATGATCTTTAATCTTAATTTTAATAGTAGGTTCCCACTCATCATGAAGTTTTCTAGGGATAGAAACTTCCAATTCAAGCTTTTATTCATAAGATTGCATTAAAGCATCAACAATATGTTTAGTAAAAGCTTTATTTTGACTATAAGCATGCAGAGAATTTAGCACGGATTGCAACAAGGAAATACAATCTATTAAAGAACAATTATCATAATTAAATACCTTGAAATCCAAGATAGTGGGTTCATTGCTATTTAAAGTTTTGACCTCTCCAATCCCACTTTTATCAATTTTTGCATCAAGATCTAAAAACTCCGAATCATTGGGACGCCTTCTAACTAAAGTTGACTCATCTCCAGTCCCATCATTATCAAGATTCATATTGCAAAACAAAGATTTAATAGGGGACGCATCAATAACTTTTAGATCTTCATCCTTATTATCATGGAAACTAGAAGAACACGCTTTTATGAAGCAATCTTTTTTAGCACGCATCCTAGTAGTTCTTTCTTTGCACTCATCAATGGAAATTCTCATAGATTTGAGAGACTCATTGATATCATGCTTAGGTGGAATAGATCTATGTTTCAAAGAATCAACATCAAGAGAAATTCTATCCACGTTCCTAGCCAACTCATCAATCTTAGATAATTTTTCTTCAATCAAAGCATTGAAACTCTTTTGCGAACTAATAAATTATTTAATATTATATTCAAAATCACAGGGCATCTTATTAAAATTTCCATAAGAATTGTTGTAGGAATTGCCATAATTATTAGAGAAATTACAAGGAAGCGGCCTAGGATTAAAATTACCTCTATAAGCGTTATTACCAAAATTGTTCCTACCAACAAAATTCACATCCATAGATTCATTATTATTATCAATCAAAGTAGACAAAGGCATATCATTAGGATCAGAAGAAACACTTTTATTAGCAAACAATTTCATAAGTTCATCCATCTTTCCACTCAAAACATTGATTTCTTCTATAACATGCACCATTTTATTAGTAGATCTTTCAGTATGCCATTGAGAATAATTAACCATAATATTATCTAGGAGTTTAGTAGCTTCTCATAAAGTGATTTCCATAAAAGTGCCTCCCGCAGCCGAATCTAAAAGATATCTGGAAGCAAAGTTCAATCCAGCATAAAAAAATTCTATAATCACCCAAAGATTCAAACCATGTGTAGGGCAATTACGTATCATTAATTTCATCCTCTCCCAAGCTTGTGCAACATGTTCATGATCAAGTTGCTTAAAATTCATAATGTCGTTTCTAAGAGTGATAATATTTGCGGTAGGAAAATACTTAGAGATAAAAGCATCTTTGCACTTATTCCATGAATCAATACTATTTTTAGGCAAAGACGAAAACCAATTTTAGCACGAACTCTAAGGGAAAACGGGAATAGCTTCAGTTTAACAATATCATTATCCACATCTTTCTTCTTTTTCATATCACACAAATCAACAAAGTTCTTTAGATGGGTAGCGGCATCTTCACTAGGAAGGCCGGAAAACGGATCTTTCATGACAAGATTCAGCAAGACAACATTAATTTCACAAGATTCAGCATCGGTAAGAGGAGAAATCGGAGTGCTAATAAAATCATTATTATTGGTATTGGAAAAGTCACACAACTTAGTATTATCTTGAGCCATCGTGACGAGTAAGCAATCCAACACACAAGCAAACAAGAGAATAAGCAAAAAGAAGCGAACTGGAAAAGAGAAGGGGAACGGCAAAAGAGGGCGAATAAAACGGCAAGGGTGAAGTGGGGGAGAGGAAAACGAGAGGCAAATGGCAAATAATGTAATGCGAGGGATAAGAGTTTGTGATGGGTACTTGGTATGGCTTGACTTGTGCGTAGACTCCCCGACAACGACGCCAGAAATCCTTCTTGCTACCTCTTGAGCACTGCGTTGGTTTTCCCTTGAACAGGAAAGGGTGATGCAACAAAGTAGTGTAAGTATTTCCCTCAGTTTTTGAGAACCAAGGTATCAATCCAGTAGGAGGCCACGCACAAGTCCCTCGTACCTACACAAACAAATAAGAACCTCGCAACCAACGCGATAAAGGGGTTGTCAATCCCTTCACGGTCACTTACGAGAGTGAGATCTGATAGAGATAATAATGATAAGATAAATATTTTTTGGTATTTTTATGATATAGATTGAAAGTAAAGATTGCAAAATAAAATAGATTGGAAACTTATATGATGGAGAATAGACCCGGGGGCCATAGGTTTCACTAGTGGCTTCTCTCAAGATAGCATAAGTATTATGGTGGGTGAACGAATTACTGTCGAGCAATTGATAGAAAAGCAAATAATTATGAGAATATCTAGGCATGATCATGTATATAGGCATCACGTCTGTGACAAGTAGACCGACTCCTGCCTAATCTACTACTATTACTCCACACATCGACTGCTATCCAGCATGCATCTAGAGTATTAAGTTCATAAGAACAGAGTAACGCCTTAGGTAAGATGACATGATGTAGAGGGATAAACTCAAGCAATATGATATAAACCCCATCTTTTTATCCTCGATGGAAACAATACAATACATGTCGTTTCCCTTTCTGTCACTGGGATCGAGCACCGCAAGATTGAACCCAAAGCTAAGCACTTCTCCCATTGCAAGAAAGATCGATCTAGTAGGCCAAACCAAACTGATAATTCGAAGAGACTTGCAAATATAACCAATCATGCATAAAAGATTTCATAGAAGAATCAAATATTGTTCATATATAGACTTGATCATAAACCCACAATTCATCGGATCTCGACAAACACACCGCAAAAAGAGTTACATAGAATAGATCTCCAAGAAGATCGAGGAGAACTTTGTATTGAGATCCAAAGAGAGAGAAGAAGCCATCTAGCTACTAGCTATGGACCCGAAGGTCTGAAGTAAACTACTCACACATCATCGGAGGGGCCATGGAGTTGATGTAGAGGCCCTCCGTGATCAATGCCCCCTCCGGCGGAGCTCCGGAAAAGGCCCCAAGATGGGATCTCTTGGGTACAGAAGGTTGCGGCAGTGGAAATAGGGTTTTGTGGTGCTCCTGGATGTTTTGGGGGTATGTGAACATATATAGGAGGAAGAAGTGGGTCGGTTGAGCCACGAGGGGCCCACGAGGGGGGAGGGCGCGCCTAGGGGTAGGCGCGCCCCTGCCTCGTGGCCACCTCGTTGGTTGCTTGACGTCCAGTCCAAGTCCTCTGGATCACATTTGTTCTAAAAATCACGCTCCCGAAGGTTTCATTCCGTTTGGACTCCGTTTGATATTCCTTTTCTGCGAAACACTGAAATACGCAAAAAATAGCAATTTGCAATGGGCCTTGGGTTAATAGGTTAGTCCAAAAAATAATATAAAAGTGTAAAATAAATCCCATTAACATCCAAAAGAGATAATATAATAGCATGGAAAAATAAAAAATTATAGATACGTTGGGGACGTATCACACTAGAGTCAATAATCTAGTTCACATCGCCATGTAATTTAACAACAATAGTTCACATCTTTATGTGATTAGTTCACATCTCCATGTGACTAATACCCAAAGGGTTTACTAGAGTCAATAATCTAGTTCACATTGCTATGTGATTAACACCCAAAGAGTGATCATGTTTTGCTTGTGAGAGAAGTTTAGTCAACGGGTCTGCCACATTCAGAGCCGTATGTATTTTTTTCAATTTTTCTATGTCTACAATGCTCTGCACGTAGCTACTCTAGCTAATCGCTCCCACTTTCAATATGTATCTAGATCGAGACTTAGAGTCATCCAGATCGGTGTCAAAGCTTGCATCGATGCAACTCCTTACAACGAACTCTTTGTCACCTCCATAACCGAGAAATATTTCCTTATTCCACTAAGGATAATTTTGACCGTTGTTCAGTGATCCACTCCTGGATACTATTGTACCCTCTTGCCAAACTCATGGTGAGGTACACAATAGTCTGGTACACGGCATAGCATACTTTATAGAACCTATGACTGAGGCATAGGGAATGACTTTTCATTCTCTTTCTATTTTCTGCCGTGGTCGGGTTTTGAGTCTTTACTCAACTTCACACCTTGCAACATAGGCAAGAACTCCTTCTTTGACTGTTCCATTTTGAACTACTTCAAAAACTTGTCAAGGTATGTACTCATTGAAAAATTTATCAAGCGTCTTGTTCTATCTCTATAGATCTTTATGCTCAATATGTAAGCAGCTTCACCAAGGTCTTTCTTTGAAAAACTCCTTTCAAACAGTCCTTTATGCTTTCTAGAAAATTCTACATTATTTTCGATCAACAATATGTCATTCACATATACTTATCAGAAATGTTGTAGTGCTCACACTCACTTTCTTGTAAATACAGGCTTCACCGCAAGTCTGTATAAAACTATATGCTTTGATCAACTCATCAAAGCATATATTCCAACTCTGAGATGTTTGTACCGGTCCATAGATGGATCGCTGGCGCTTGCACACTTTGTTAGCACCTTTAGGATTGACAAAACTTTCTTGTTGTATCATATACAACTCCTCTTTAAGAAATCCATTAAGGAAAGCAGTTTTGACATCCATTTGCCAGATTTCATAAAATGTGGCAATTGCTAACATGATTCGGACAGACTTAAGCACCGCTACGAGTGAGAAAATCTCATTGTAGTTAACACCTTGAACTTGTCGAAAACTTTTTTTTACAATTCGAGCTTTGTAGATAGTAACACTACTATCAGCATCTGTCTTCCTCTTGAAGATCCATTTATTCTCAATGGCTTGCCGATCAACGGGCAAGTCCGCCAAAGTCCACACTTTGTTCTCATACATGGATTCTATCTTAGATTTCATGGCCTCAAGCCATTTTGCGGAATCTGGGCTCATCATCGCTTCCTCATAGTTCGTAGGTTCGTCATGGTTAAGTAACATGACCTCCAGAACATGATTACCATACCACTCTGGTGTGGATCTTACTCTGGTTGACCTACGAGGTTCGGTAGTAACTTGATCAGAAGTTTTCATGATTATCATCATTAGCTTCCTCAGTAATTGGTGTAGGAATCACTGGAACTGATTTATGTGATGAACTACTTTCCAATAAGGGAGCAGGTACAATTACCTCATCAAGTTCTACTTTCCTCCCACTCACATCTTTCAAGAGAAACTCCTTCTCTAGAAAGGATCCACTCTTAGCAACAAAGATCTTGCCTTTGGATCTGTGATAGAAGGTGTACCCAACAGTTTCTTTTGGGTATCATATGAAGCACTTCTCCGATTTGGGTTTGAGCTTATTAGGTTGAAACTTTTTCACATAAGCATAGCAACCCCAAACTTTAAGAAATGACAGCTTAGGTTTCTTGCTAAACCACATTTCATACAGTGTCGTCCCAATGGATTTTTAGACGGTGCCCTATTTAACGTGAATGCGGTTGTCTCTAATGCATAACTCCAAAACGATAGTGGTAATTCGGTAAGAGACATCATAGATTGCACCATATCTAATAAAGTACGGTTATGACGTTCGAACACACCATTACATTGTGGTGTTCCAGGTGGCGTGAGTTGGGAAACTATTCCACATTGTTTCGAATGAAGAGCAAACTCGTAGCTCAAATATTTGTTTCCGTGATCAGATTGTAGAAACTTTATTTTCTTGTTATGATGATTTTCCACTTCACTCTGAAATTCTTTGAACTTTTCAAATGTTTCAGACTTATGTTTCATCAAGTAGATATACCCATATCTGCTCAAATCATCTATGAAGGTCAGAAAATAACGATACCCACCGCGAGCCTCAACACTCATTGGACCGCACACATCAGTATGTATTATTTCCAACAAGTTTGTTGCTCGCTCCATTGTTCCGAAGAACGGAGTCTTAGTCATCCTGCCCATGAGGCATGGTTCGCAAGCATCAAGTGATTCCAAAAGTCTATCAACATGGAGTTTCTTCATGCGATTTACACCAATATGACCTAAACGGCAGTGCCACATATAAGTTGCACAATCATTATTAACTTTGCATCTTTTGGCTTCAATATTATGAATATGTGTATTACTACGATCGAGATTAAATAAACCATTTATATTGAGTGTATGACCATAGAAGGTTTTATTCATGTAAATAGAACAACAATTATTCTTTGACTTAAATGAATAACCGTATTGCAATAAACATGATCCAATCATATTTATGCTCAACGCAAACACCAAATAACATTTATTTTAGGTTCAACGCTAATCCCGAAGGTAAAGGGAGTGTGTGATGGTGATCGTATCAACCTTGGAATCACTTCCAACTCACATCATCACCTCGCCCTTAACTAGTCTCTGTTTATTTTGCAACTCCTGTTTCAAGTTACTACTCTTAGCAACTGAACCAATATCAAATACTAAGGGGTTGCTCATACGTCTCCAACGTATCTAAAATTTATGAAGTATTCATGCTATTATATTATCCATCTAGGATGTTTTATATGCGATGTTTTATATGCATTTATATGCTATTTTATATGATTTTTGGGACTCTCATGTTGAGCTTGCTTTTCCCCCTCATGCTAGACAAATTCTTTGCACCAAGTAGAGATACTACTTGTGCTTCCAAACATTTCTTAAACCAGTTTTTCCATGAGAGTCCACCATACCTACCTATGGATTGAGTAAGATCCTTCAAGTAAGCTGTCATCGGTGCATGCAATAAAAATTGCCCTCTAAATATCTATGATCTATTAATGTGGAGAAAATAAGCTTTATACGATCTTGTGATGTGGAAGAAATAAAAGCGACGGATTGCATAATAAAGGTCCATATCACAAGTGGCAATATAAAGTGACATTCTTTTGCATTAATATTTTGTGCATCCAACCATAAAAGCGCATGGCAACCTCTGCTTCCCTCTGCGAAGGGCCTATCTTTTACTTTTATCTTCTACCCTTATGCAAGAGTCATGGTGATCTTCACCTTTCCTTTTTACATTTTATCCTTTGGCAAGCACATTGTGTTGGAAAGATCCTGATATATATATCCAATTGGATGTAAGTTATCATGAACTATTATTGTTGACATTACCCTTGAGGTAAAAGGTTGGGAGGCGAATCTATAAGCCCCTATCTTTCTCTGTGTCCGATTAAAACTTTGAACCCATAAATATCATGTGAGTGTTAGCAATTATTAAAGATTAAATGATAGTTGAGTATGTGGAGTTTGCTAAATCAAAGCTCTGACATAGACCCTTCCTGAAAATAAGATGAATTGCAATTGTTTGATGACTAAGAATATAGTTTGTTAGTTTCATGAGAGTTTATGATCTATACTTTAACATGTGAATAGCTTGTTACTTGATCATGAAAAGTTTTATGAAAATGAGCTATTGTTATGATATATAATGATGCTAGAAAAAGTGATTGGAACTATCATTGATGAAACTTATGCACTTGCTAGCATTCACACTTCATAACATATTTATTTTATCATTTACCTACTCGAGGACGAGCAGGAATTAAGCTTGGAGATGTTGATACGTCTCCAACGTATCTATAATTTATGAAGTATTCACGCTATTATATTATCAATCTAGGATGTTTTATATGCATTTATATGCTATTTTATATGATTTTTGGGACTAACCTATTAACCTAGAGCCCAGTGCCAGTTTTTGCTTTTCCGTTGTTTTTGAGTATCGCAGAAAAGGAAAACCAAACGGAGTCCAATTGACCTGAAACTTGACGAAGCTTATTTTTGGACCAGAAGAAGGCCAGGAAGTAAAAGAACTGGGCTGGAAGAGTCTCGGGCTACCCACGAGGGTGGGGGGGCGCGCCCACCCCCTGGCATGCCCCCCTGCCTCGTGGACAGCCCGGAGACCCCCCTGCCTTGTTCCCGACTCCAACATCTCTTATATAACCCAAACTTCCAGAAAGAAACCTAGATCGGGAGTTCCGCCACCAGAAGCCTCCGTAGCCACCGAAAACCAATCTAGGCCCTCTCCGGCACCCTGCCGGAGGGGGCCATCATCACCGAAGGGCATGGAGGAGGATCCCGGAGGGGCCATTATCATCATGAAGGCCAAGGACCAGAGGGAGAACCTCTCCACATCCAGGGGGGCCATGGAGGAGGAAGCACAAGGGGGAGAACCTCTTCTCCTCTCTCTCGGTGGCATTAGAGTGCCATCGGAGGGGAATTATCGCCGCAGTGATCGTCTTCATCAACATCACCATCATCATCACCATCCTCATCTCTTTTACGCGGTCCACTCTCCCGCACCCCGTTGTAATCCCTGCTTGAACATGGTGCTTTATGCCACATATTATGATCCAATGATGTGTTGCCATCATATGATGTTTTGAGTAGATATCCTTTGTCTTTGGATTGATTGATGATCTAGATTGGTATGAGTTGTATGTTTTACTTTGGTGTTGTCCTATGGTGCCCTCCGTGTCGCGCAAGCGTGAGGGATTCCCGTTGTAGGGTATTGCAATACGTTCATGATTCGCTTGTAGTGGGTTGGTGAGTGACTGAAACACAAACCCGAGTAAGGGGGTCATTGCGTATAGGAATAAAGAGGACTTGATGCTTTAATGCTATGGTTGGGTTTTACCTTAATGATCTTTAGTAGTTGCGGATGCTTGCTAGAGTTCCAATCATAAGTGCATATGATCCAAGTAGATAAAGTATGTTAGCTTATGCCTCTCCCTCATATGAAACTGCAATAGTGATTACCGGTTTTGTTAACAATTGCCTAGGACAATTCCGCACACCGATCCACCATTATTCCACACTCGCTATTTATAATATTTAGTAATATATTCTAACTTTATGATAACAGCACCTACTTTCATATTTTATCTCTCCGATATCATACAAAGTTATCCTCTTCATAACCACAACATAGTTTTATTTCTCGTTGCTAGTTGGAAGCAAATGTTCGGTGTACGTAGAGTCGTATCAGTGGCACATAGGGCTTGAGAGAATATTGATCTTACCTTTAGCTCCTTGTGGGTTCGACACTCCATACTTATCACTTCCACCTTTGGAAATTGCTATGATGATTCCCTACACTTGGGGATTATCAGTTGCTATAAACACTAGTAAAGTACACATCAATAACATGTATATCAAATATACCTTTGTTCACTTTGCCATCCTTCTTATCCGCCAAGTATCTCAGGCAGTTCCACTTCCAGTGACCATTTCATTTGCAGTAGAAGCACTCAGTTTCAGGTTTGGGTCTAGCTTTGGGCTTCTTCATGGGAGTGGCAACTTGCTTGCCATTCTTCTTGAAGTTCCCTTTCTTTCCTTTGCCCATTTACTTGAAACTAGTGGTCTTGTCAACCATCAACACTTGATGCTTTTCTTGATTTCTACCTTCGCTGATTTCAGCATCGCGAAGAGCTCGGGAATCGTTTTCATCATCCCTTGCATATTATAGTTCATCACGAAGTTCCAGTAACTTGGCGATAGTGACTAAAGAACTCTGTCAATAACTATCTTATCTGGAAGATTAATTCCCACTTGATTCAAGCGATTGTAGTACTCAGACATTCTGAGCACATGCTCACCGGTTGAGCTATTCTCCTCCATCTTGTAGGCAAAGTACTTGTCAGAGGTCTCATACCTCTCGACTCGGGCATGAGTCTGGAATACCAATTTCAGATATTGTAAAATCTTATATGCTCCGTGGCGTTCAAAATGTTTTTTGAATTCTCGGTTCTAAGCCGTAAAGATGGCGCACTAAACTATCAAGTAGTCATCATACCGAGCTTGCCAAAAGTTCATAACGTCTCCATCTGCTCCTGTAATAGGTCTGTCACCTAGCGGTCCATCAAGGACATAATTCTTCTGTACAACAATGAGGATAATCCTCAGATCACGGAGCTAGTCCGCATCATTGCTACTAACATCTTTCAACATAGTTTTCTCGAGGAGCATATCATAAATAAAATGGGGTAGCTATATGCGAGCAATTGATCTACAACATAGATATGCAAATACTATCAGGACTTAAGAACTCCCACTTAGATAGACATCCCTCTAATCATCTAAGTGATCATGTGATCGATATCAACTAAACCATGTCTGATCATCACGTGAGATGGAGTAGCTTTTAATGGTGAACATCACTATGTTGATCATATCTACTACATGATTCACGCTCGACCTTTCGGTCTCAGTGTTCCGAGACCATATCTGCATATGCTAGGCTCGTCAAGTTTAACCTGAGTATTCTGTGTGTGCAAAACTGGCTGGCACCCGTTGTATGTGAACGTAGAGCTTATCACACCCGATCATCACGTGGTGTCTCGGCACGACGAACTGTCGCAACGGTGCATACTCAAGGAGAACACTTATACCTTGAAATTTTAGTAAGGGATCATCTCATAATGCTACCGTCGTACTAAGCAAAATAGGATGCATAAGCGATAAACATCACATGCAATCAAAATATGTGACATGATATGGCCATCATCATCTTGTGCCTTTGATCTCCATCTCCAAAGTACCGTCATGATCTCCATCGTCACCGGCATGACACCATGATCTCGATCATCTTGATCTTTATCAATGTGTCGTCACATGGTCTTCTCGCAAACTATTGCTTTTGCAACTATCGCTATCACATAGCGATAAAGTAAAGCAATTATATGGCGCTTGCATCTTATGCAATAAAGAGACAACCATAAGGTCCTGCCAGTTGCCGATAACTTTAACAAAACATGATCATCTTATACAACAATTGTAACGCCCGGATAATCATGCTACAGTAATTCCACGTTAACGATGCCGCGTCACCTCTGTCACTGTAGTTAATCTTGGGTTAGTTCAAAAACCGATTCAAATTCAAATTTAAAGTAAAGTTAAATAATAAAAGTTTTCAAAAGTTCAACCAAAAATGTTCGGGCGGTGCCCTAATTTGCATATGTAATTATGGTGTAATAAACACATTTTTATAAAATGCCTAAGTATTTTAAAATAAATTAAAACAGAAAAGAAAATAAATAAAAACAAAAACAAAAAAACAAAAAAAACAAAA
>NC_041380.1:275885172-275932940 GCF_002162155.2 Triticum dicoccoides | reverse complement strand
CGCGCCACGCCTCGCCCGGCCATGCCCCGCGTCGCCCGCCTCGGCTGCTTGCTGCCCCGCCGCCTAGTCTCCTCCTCCCCGTCGCGCCTGCTCCGGCCGGCCAAGGCCGCCGGCCGTGCCGCCTGGCCGTGTCGCACCGGCGCCCCCGCATCCAGAACAGCTGCGGCCGTCACCCGGGTCTACCCCGGCGGGCACCCCTCGCCCGTTCGGGCTATGCCCACATCTAGCGCCCGTTAGGGCCCTGTGAGCAAATGACAAGTGGGCCTACCCCAGAACGAAAATAGATTAAAAAGGAATATATATATATATATATATATAATAATTTAATTAATTAATTAATTAGTGAATTAATTAAATTAATTAACCCTGTTTAAATAATCTAATTAACTAGTTAAGTTAATTAAACCCTAATTAGACTAAACAGTCAATGATGAACGGGACCCACCTGTCAGGTTGACCAGGTCAACTGCTGACGTCAGCAAACACTATTCTGGATAATGTTGATTTAAATAATTAAATAAATCCTAAAATGATTTAAATCTTTTAAAATTATTATAAAATAAATTGTAGCTCGGATGGAAAAACTTTGTACATGAAAGTTGCTCAAAACGACGAGACGAATCCGGATACACAGCCCGTTCGTCCGCCATGCATCCCTAGCATAGTGAACACGCAACTTTCCCCATCCGATTCATCTGTCCGAAAATGCGAAACACCGGGGATAATTTCCCGGATGTTTCCCCCCTTCACCGGTACCACCTCATACCGCGTTAGGGCACACCTAGCATCACGCTTTGCCATGTCATGCATCATCATGCATTTGTTTGCATTATATTTATTGTTTCTTCCCCCTCTTCTCTAACTAGACACCGAGACTGACGCCGCTGCTACCCAGTACGACTATGGTGTTGACGACCCCTCTCTCTTGCCAGAGCAACCAGGCAAGCCCCCCTTTGATCAACCCGATATCGCCTATTTTTATCTCTACTGCTTGCATCAAAGTAGTGTAGCATGTTACTGCTTCTCGTTAATCCTATTCTGATGTATAGCCTATCCTTGCTACTACTATTGTTACCTTTACCTGCAATCCTAAATGCTTGGTATAGGATGCTAGTATTCCATCAGTGGCCCTACATTCTTGTCTGTCTGCCATGTTATACTATTGGGACGTGATCACTTGGGAGTTGATTGCAGGTATATACTTATACATATATGCATGCTATACAGGTGGTGACTAAAGTCGGGTCGGCTCGTTGAGTACCCGCGAGTGATTCCGATGTTGGGGGCTGAAGGGGCAGGTGGCTCCATCCCGGTAGAGGTGGGCATGAGTTCCCAAAGGCCCCCGACTGTTACTTTGTGGCGGAGCGACAGGGCAGGTTGAGACCACCTAGGAGAGAGGTGGGCCTGGCCCTGATCGGCGTCCGCGGTTACTTCAAGATAACACGCTTAACGAGATCTTGGTATTTGATCTGAGTCTGGCCATTGGGCTATATGCACTAACCAACTACGCGGGAACAATTATGGGCACTCGACGTCATGGTATTAGTCGAAGCCTTCTTGACATCAGCGACTGAGCGGCGCGCCCCGGGTTGGACCGCGTAGCGCAACTTCCTTTGTAATGGAGGTTGCTAGGTCTGCTCTCTGACCGCGTTCGCAATGTGCAGGTGTGCAATGGGCGATGGGCCCAAACCCCTGCGCCATAGGATTTAGACCGGCGTGCTGACCTCTTTGTTGTGCCTAGGTAGGGCTGCGACGTGTTGATCTTCTGAGCCCGGGCATGACCCAGAAAAGTGTGTCCGGACAAATGGGATCGAGCGTGTTGGGAAATGTGGTGCACCCCTGCAGGGAAGTTAATCTATTCGAATAGCCGTGATCTTCGGTAACAGGACGACTTGGAGTTGTATCTTGACCTTATGACAACTAGAACCGGTTACTTAATAAAACACACTCTTCCAAGTGCCAGATACAACCTGGTGATCGCTCTCTAACAGGGCGACAAGGAGAGGATCGCCGGGTAGGATTAGGCTACACGATGCTACTTGGTGAACTTACCATCTACTCTCTTCTACATGCTGCAAGATGGAGGTGGCCAGAAGCGTAGTCTTCGATAGGACTAGCTATCCCCCTCTTATTCCGGCATTCTGCAGTTCAGTCCACATATGTTACCCTCTTTCCTTATGATACCAATGCATACATGTGTAGTGTAGCTCCTTGCTTGTGAGTACTTTGGATGAGTACTCACGGTTGCTTTGCTCCCCCTTTTCCCCCTTTCTATACCCGATTGCTGCGACCAGATGATGGAGTCCAGGAGCCAGACGCCACCATTGACGATGACTACTACTACACGGGAGGTGTCTACTACTACGTGCAGCCTGTTGGCAACGACCAGGAGTAGTTTAGGAGGATCCCAGGCAGGAGGCATGCGCCTCTTTCGATCTGTATCCCAGTTTGTGCTAGCCTTCTTAAGGCAAACGTGTTTAACTTATGTATGTACTCAGATATTGTTGCTTCCGCTGACTCGTCTATGATCGAGCTCTTGTATTCGAGCCTTCGAGGCCCCTGGCTTGTAATATGATGCTTGTATGACTTATTTTATTTGTAGAGTTGTGTTGTGATATCTTCCCGTGAGTCCCTAATCTTGGTCGTACACGTTTGCGTGTATGATTAGTGTACGATTGAATCGGGGGCATCACAAGTTGGTATCAGAGCCGACTGCCTGTAGGAATCCCCCTTTCACACTCCTTGGCCGAAGTCGAGTCTAGACATTGCAAAAACTTTTACTAACATGGTTGTGTGCCTTACGGGCCCACGTCGCAATCTGGGTGGTATTAGGATCTTTTACTCCTCGATCCTTACTCTGGGACTCTGAACTCTCTTCTACTCGGGTTAAACGGTTTTACTAACTCAAACATTAGGATCCCGTGACCACGTTCACCCCAAAGTTGGATAAGCCCTAGTTATTCTTTAGAGTAGTATTTGAACATTATCCACATTGTCATTTGACTCCTTGAAAACATCTTTGTTTTTAGATGGAACCCACGAGACAGGTCGTGCGCCACATGATGGCCATTGGTGCCTCAGGATCACCTGCTATATTGGTTGAGATGATGACCTATCTGGGTTATTGCTGGCACCCTGAGTACACCGTCTACGAGGAGTACCAGGACTTTAACCAGGAGCAGTACCGTGCCATCGTCCACCTCTACTCTCGGGAGTATGACTCCATTACCGTGCTGCACACTGCTCATGGTGTTGGAGTGACTATCGACTTGGCGGTCCACGATGCTGCTTATGCTGCTTTGACACGTCTTCGTGGAGAGTACCGGGAGTTGGGCACCTCCCCCTTCAGGCACATTGCTATCGCTGCTACCTACTCCACCGTCACCCGAGAGCCCTTCTACCATCAGAACCTGGTTCTGCATGCTGATGGGCTGGATAGAGCTAACCGAGCTATTCGCCATGAGTTGTACACCACCCGTCAGCACCTGTACCGTGCTCTGACGCTGTTGCACCCCTTTGTCCGATCTGGTGATCTATCGCATTCTGTGATCTACCCTGCCAGGACCATGATGCCCCATGGCGTCGGTTGGCCAGATGTGGGATGCTACTCTCCCACATTTGGTCCTCTTCTATCACCTGTGCGTCGGGTTCCGCACCAGAGTATCCGCGGACCCCAGGCTACTCACGCGGAGAACTTCCCATTGCATCACTACCAGTTGTCAGGCTACACCTACCTCCACGGTTCCTCCTGGGACTGATGTAGGCTTGCTTGTTAGTGTTATATGCATTCGCCGCGAGCCTGCGTGCCACCTATGATGTTCTTAGCCTATGTACTGAACTCTGTGTACTGAACTCTATGCATGATCTCTTTTGTAAGATATGCCAACTACTATGTAGTATCTATCGTGTTCCTTTCATTATGCATGTTTCATCTTCAATGATTTTTGCCCTTGCAAATTCTCAATGTTGAACTACCCCTGTTATATATTAGCAGGATGGTTAGACCAGGTGGTCGTGGTCATGGTGGCCATGCCCCACCACCGCCTGAGTACATGGCTGGGATGATGCAATAGTTTGAGATGAATCGTCAGTTCATGGAGAATATTATGGCTCAGTTTCCTCGCCCCAATATGAACCAGCAACCAACCCAAGTGACTCTGCAGGATTTCATGCGTCTCAACCCAACTGTGTACCGCAGCTCAACTCAGCCTCTGGATGCTGATGACTGGCTCCGTGATATCACCTATGAGATGGAGTGTGCTAATGTAGCCCCTGTCAGCTATGTCACCTTTGCTTCCTTCTTCTTGAAGGGACCCGCTGCTCAATGGTGGGACAGCCACAGGCGTACACTGCCGGTTGGAACAAGCATCACCTGGCCAGACTTCCAAGCTGCTTTCCGTGCTCGCTTCATTCCTTAAGGAGTCATGGACCGTAAGAAGCGTGAGTTCCGCAACCTCACCCAGGGCAACAAAACTGTCGAAGCTTATCAGTGGGAGTTTCTTGACTTGTCCCGCTATGCTGAAGAAGACATTGCAACTGATGCACGCAGACAGGAGAAGTTCTGTGATGGCCTTCAAGCTGACATCAAGCTCGCACTTCTAGTGCATGACTTTGTTAATTTCGCCACCTTGGTGAACAAGGCCATCAATGTCGAAACTGGTATGTAGGACCACCAGAGCTCTCACAGGCGCAACCGTGACACGGGCTCATCTTTGGGCCCGTCCTCGTAGAACCGTAGGATATGGATTCCCAACAGCATGTACCAGCCAACTGCACCTGCTCCAAGGCAATCCTATGTTGCACCACGTCTGCCTCCCCCACCAACTAGGCAACCAAGACTTCCAGATCCACCACCCCGAGCTCCTGTTCCCACTCCCAATAATGGTCTGTGCTACAAGTGTGGCCAACCTGGTCGCCTTGCTAGGAACTGCTATCAAAATCAGAACCAGAATCAACTGGCCCTTCCCACAGCTGGTCGTGGAAGCAACCAGCCTCGCAACAACACTGTCAGGTCTTATGGTCGTGTTCATGCCAACCACATTGATCTCAATGAAGTTCTAGACCAGCCTGCTACCGTGATGGGTACACTCCTCGTAAATTCAGTACCAGCATATGTTTTATTTGATACAGGAGCATCGCATTCATTCATATCAGCTGAGTTTGCATTCATGCATGGCATTAAATACGAAGAGATGAACACTGCGTCGTGGTACACACTCCTGCGAGCCAGTGTCAAACCTCTATGGTTAGTCACAACATTCCCGTTGAAATTGAAGGACTGGAATTCCTTGCCTCTCCCATCATACTAAAGTCCTGTAGCATTGACCTCATTCTGGGAATGGATTGGTTGAAAGCGCATACTGCTTCTATAGTTTGCGCTACTAAGACCGTCCATCTGCTACACCCTTCTAATGAAATAATTGCTTACCAGGCTCATCTAGTTCAGAACGTTGAGGCACGGCTTTATGCCTTGAATGCGTTGAACGCTGCACCACTCGAGGGCATTGAAAACATTCCCATTGTTTGTGAATTCCAAGACATCTTTCCAGAAGAACTTCTAGGGATTCCCCCTGCTAGAGCTGTCAAATTCATCATCAACTTGAAACCAGGCACCACCCCTATAGCCAAACTACCCTACAAGATGCCGCCACATGAACTCATTGAGCTTAAGGAGGAAATTGACAAATCTCTTAGCAAAGGGTTCATTCGCCCTAGTTGCTCTCCTTGGGGAGCACCTTCTCTCTTTGTTAAGAAGAAGGATGGGACAAACCGATTGGTCCAAGACTACCGTCCTATAAACCAAGCTACCATTCAGAATAAATACCCTCTTCCTCGGATCAATGATCTTTATGATCAACTGGCTGGTTCATCAGTGTTCTCCAAGCTCAACTTGAGGTTGGGTTACACTAGATCCGTGTTCGTGAAGAGGATATCCCAAAAACCGCCTTCGTGACTCGGTATGGATCATACAAGTACACCGTCATGTCATTTGGCTTAACGAATGCTCCAGCCACTTTCTCTCGCCTGATGAACTACATATTCATGGATTACCTCGACAAGTTCGCCGTGGTTTATCTGGATGATATCCTGGTATTTTCCAAGAACAAAGAAGAACATGTTGAACATCTTCGTCTTGTGCTGGAAAAGCTTCGAGAGCATCAACTGTATGCTAAGTATTCCAAGTGTGAATTTTGGCTCCCTGAAGTAACCTATCTTGGGCACGTCATCTCCAAGGATGGTATTGCCATCAACCTTGAACGAGTTCAGGCTATTGTGACACCCTCGATTCAATCGTACACTAATCATACACACAAATGTGTACGATCAAGATCAAGGACTCATGGGAAGATATCACAACACAACTCTAGACACAAATTAAAATAATAGAAGCTTTATATTACAAGCCAGGGGCCTCGAGGGCTCGAATACATAGGCTCGAAAACACCAGAGTCAGCGGAAGCAACATTATCTGAGTACAGACATGAGTTAAACAAGTTTGCCTTAAGAAGGCTAGCACAAAACAACATCGATCGAAAAGGCAAGGCCTCCTGCCTGGGAGCCTCCTAACTACTCCAAGTTATCAGCGGCCGTCACGTAGTAGTAGGCATCCTCGGGATAGCAGTAGTCATCAGTGGTGTCGTCTGGCGCCTGGGATCCGTCATCTGGTCGCAACAATCGGGTATGGGAGAAAAGAGGTAGCAAAGCAACCGTGAGTACTCATCCAAAGTACTCGCAAGACTTACATCAGATCTAAACTAAGTATGCATCTGTATCAAAGGAATGGGTTGTGTCTGTGGACTAAACTGCAGAATGCCATAAGGGAAGGGGAAAGCCTAGCCTATCAAAGACTAGCATCTTCTGGAAACCACCATCTTGCAGCAACAGGAGGGAGTAGAGTAGCATAAAGTAAAGTAGTAGAAGTGTTATCAACCTCGGCCAGAGATCCTTTCTCGACTCCCTGCGAGAAAGAAATCCCAGAGCCATACTATCCATTTCTCATATCCATGTCTCATATCCATTCCTCATCTCAAGTATCCAGTTCTAGTTGTATTGATCGGGATACAACTCCAAGTGTCCGTTACCGTAGGACATGCTATCGATAGATGTTTTCTTCCCTGCAGGGATGCACCAACTTAGCCACCACGCTCGATTAACTCCGGACGGACACACTTTCCTGGGTCATGCCCGGCCTCGGCCAAATAATACACCGCAACCCGACCTAGGCTTAATAGAGAGGCCAGCACGCCGGACTAAACCTATGCCCCCAGGGGTCATGGGCCATCTCCCTGGGAACTCCTGCACGTTGCGTACTGATACGTCCATTTTGCATCATGCTTTTATATCAATATTTATTGCATTACGGGCTATTATTTCACATTATGTCACAATACTTATGGCTATTCTCTCTTATTGTAGAAGGTTTACATAAGGAGGGAGAATGCCGGCAGTTGGAATTCTGGGCTGGAAAAGGAGCAAATATTAGAGACATATTATGCACAACTCCAAAAGTCCTGAAACTCCACAGAACACCTTATAATAAATAATGAAAAATCCTCGCCAAAGATGAAGACCAGGGGGCCCACACCCTTCTCACGAGGGTGGGGGTGCCCCCCCCCCAGGGCGCGCCCCCTACCTTGTGGGCCCCCTGGTGGCTCTCCAATGACCATCTTCTCCTATATGAAGTCTTTCGTCGAGAAAAAAATAAAAAGTAACCTTTCGGGATGAAACTCCGCCGCCACGAGGCGGAACCTTGGCGGATCCAACCTAGAGCTCCAGCAGAGCTGTTCTGCCGGGGAAACTTCCCTCCCGGAGGGGAAATCATCACCATCGTCATCACCAACGCTCCTCTCATCGGGAGAGGGCAATCTCCATCAACATCTTCATCAGCACCATCTCATCTCAAAACCCTAGTTCATCTCTTGTATCCAATTCTTGTCTCCAAGTCTGGGATTGGTGCTAGTAGGTTGCTAGTAGTGTTAATTACTCCTTGTAGTTGATGCTAGTTGGTTTAATTGGTGGAAGATTGTATGTTCAGATCCTATATGCATATTAATACCCCTCTGATTATGAACATGTTTATGCTTTGTGAGTAGTTACGTGTGTTCCTGAGGACAAGGGAGAAGTCTTGCTATTAGTAGTCATGTGAATTTGGCATTCGTTCGATATTTTGATGAGATGTATGTTGTCTAGCCTCTAGTGGTGTTATGTGAACGTCGACTACATAACACTTCACCATTATTTGGGCCTAGAGGAAGGCATTGGGAAGTAATAAGTAGATGATGGGTTGCTAGAGTGACAGAAGCTTAAACCCTAGTTTATGCGTTGCTTCGTAAGGGGCTGATTTGGATCCATATGTGTCAAGCTATGGTTAGTGTCGTGGTTTTGTCACGGCAGATGTCCTAGAGAAAGGACTTAGTCGTGGAGCCATCGCGACGAGTTAGCTTGAAGGGGTTAAAGCGGACACAGGGACGCAAGATAGTTTATACTAGTTCGGCCCCTTCGATGAAGGTAAAAGCCTATGTCTAGTTGTGATGGGATTCATGGGGTTTCGATGACTAGGGAGCAAACAAGCTTCGCCTATGTCTCGAGTTGTTGTCCATTGTCTGAACCGCCGCCGGGTCGTCCCCTTATATACACGGGTGACGCCCGTCGGTTCACAGATTCCCAATACCGGCTCATAGATGTATCCGGTTTGGTCTCTACTTATTCCTAACTTACAATACAAGTTACATACCAACACCGGTTTACGGCTACAGGCCTTGAACCGACTATGGGCCTTGAGCCCTCATCTGCCTTCTTGGGTTTCAACATAGTTAACTACTGAAGAAGTTAACCCGGCCCAGATAGGCCGGTTTACGCCCAGTAGTGATATCCTCAACATTAGGCCCCAGATTGATTTGAACAGGTTCATGTCAATCCTTAGCAAAAATCTTCATCTTCAACACCTTCCTGTAGTTTGTTGAATCGCTGTGATGTCATCTTCTCTGGTCATTGTAAACCAGCGTGACGTCACCTGTTATAAAGAAACTTATCCATGATATCTTTTTTGTTTAATAGGTCTACGACAATCGAGGCGACAGCTCCATTTCCAGACCCACGGTCCCTTGATTTTCGCGCCTGACACATGCCCCTTGCCTTATAAATAAGACCAAAGGGTCATTTCTTTTTCCCCTTCATGCCCTTCTGCTTCGTCTTCCCCGCATCGTCCAGCTTCGGAGCTCCGCCGCCGTTGACGACTTCTGCTCCAACCTTGGCCGCTGCATCACCCTGATTGTACCAGAGCATCGCAGCGACCTTCTGTTTCTTCCTCGGCTCCAGTGAGTTCTTCACCTTTTCCTCCGTAGATCCGTTCTAGGGTTTCCAAGTTCTTCAGTGTTCATCGTCTGCTTCGTACTCATATGATAGATCCTAGATGAACCTGTGAACCTTTGCTCTGTGTAGCGGTAGTTCTTAGCATCCGCCTTTACTTATATGCCTCAAGACCATAGATCTACATGTATCTCTGCCCATTGATTCGGTACTGTTCTTTTTTGAACCTTGAATATTTTCCTTCTTTTCTGAACTTGCTTCAGATCCGTCGCTGTAGAGAAATCTTGTGAAATCTGTTTCTGTACACTTATCTATCCGCAATCTCAACTGTTTCAATGCTTAGATCCGGCGGTTTAACTTTGTAGAAAAATTGCCAAACCGGTATATACCATTAGTCCCCTTGTTGAACTGCCTGATGTTGTTGCTTCATAAAACTCCGTTTTAGATAGAGTTGTCTCCGGTTTAACATTGTACTTACTAGTGCACTTTAATAAATGCATTCTTGAACCGGAATTACCTATCTTGTAGATTTCATCATGGCCAAGCAAGTATATGAGTGCAACTGGGTTCCTTCTCGCGTCACAGAGACTCAACTGAATAATTTAGTCCTGATCGGCGCTTTAGGCAGCAAAAACACTATCCATTGGAGAGCTCCTGGCAAAGAATGCCCTCCCACACCTCAAGAAGGAGAGGTCGTCGTTTTTGTAGATCACTTAGCCCGGGGCTTTAAGCCGCCCGGTTCTAAATTTTACCGGGACGTTTTAGCCGATTTTCAACTCCACCCACAAGACACTGGTCCCAACTCTGTTACAAACATCTGTCACTTCCAAGTGCTCTGTGAGGTGTTCTTTCAAGAGGAGCCCACAGTAGAGTTGTTCAGAGACTGTTTCCATCTAAACCGCCGTACTGAGTTTTCTGACGGTTCCAATACGGAATTGGGCGGTGTGGCGATTCAGAAAAGGAAAGAGGTCACATACCCTCACACCAAGCTGCACAGCCACCCCAAAGAGTGGAATCAAACATGGTTCTATTGCAAAGACACCTCCCCTGCTGGTGAAAATCCTTTGCCTGGTTTTCGTCCGGAGCGGCTTAGCAATACACACCCCTTTCCGCAAAGGTTGACTGCCAAGGAGAGAAGCAAATATGCTCCTCAACTGTCCAAGCTCAGAGCCTTCATGGCCAATGGTTTAACAGGAGTTGATCTCACTCGCTGTTGGATATCGTGGAGCATACTGCCCCTTAGCCAGCGCTCCGGTTTGATGTGCGAGTATACTGGCAGTGTTGATGACCCACTGCGACATGCTAACATCCAGCTTACTGATGAAGAAATCACAGAGGCTGTGAATAAAATGTTGAATGAACTGGAACACATCTGTGCTCGAACCGGCCTGCTTCCCTTCTGTGCCACCAACAAACCGCCAGGTGTAAGAGTTTGATTGTTCTTTTTTCTGAACCTGTTATTGATATATCTGGTCATTGTTTAATATCAATGCCTATTTAAACAGGGCAATGATCCGTTTTGGAGCAAGAAACTGCCGCAAGAGAAACCAAAAAAACCAGACAAACTGGAAAGATCAATCCGGCAAACGACTAAAGCTGTGAAGAAGACTACCCACAGGAAAAGAACCACTGCATCCTCTGATCCGGCCGCTGATGACGATGTGGGTAACCCGGACCTTGAGGTAGAACTTGATTCACTTGGCTTATTTTTTCACGCGCCTTATTGATGATGATATTTGTCAGGATGATGCCGAAGCCAGTCATGCTGATGTTGCAGAGGTAATTATTCTTTCCTCCAATTCAGATCCTTTGCCTTCACTAAAAATCCGTCAGGCAAACTGGAAGGTTAAATTTTCTCATCCTCTTGCTTACTTGGATCCCAAATTTCTTATGAAGAACCAACAGCACGAAGCTCGCCGCACGACCCGGCATAGTGGCCAGGTAGTTACCTCTGCCGGTTTACCGAATAGTCCGGTTCGGAAACGCCATTCAGAGATCTCTAATTTGCCTGTCAGTGCTTGTCCTAAAATGGGCTGTTTTCATCAACCTCTTAATCCATCTGACTCCGATTATCAGGTCACTTCCCATTCATCATCTGGCGAGTCATCAGCTACCCAGCTGCCGCCGCTCAAAACGGTGCTTGGGTAAGCCATACTTATCATAATGCTTCTGGTGTATTACTTTGTAGCATATACTGTACTGACCTTTGTTACTCCTTTGAGGGCCAAGCCTAAGCCAAGCAAGAAGGCTTGCCTAGATAAAGTGGCTGAAGAAGATGCTATTCCTGAACCAGACAGAGTACTCAACCCTGAAGCGGCCATCGGTGAGGATGTGCCAAACGACCCACCACCACAAGATGATGATTTTATTACTGAAGAGAGACATGTTGATACCTCCGGTCCTGTTGACCAGCCCAGAAGCCCCATCCGGATTGAGCAATCCACCAGTCCATCCAAGTCTACTGATAAACTGATGGCCCCAATGCAAACTGGCGATGCCAAGGATGATGAAGTTGTTATTACTGGCATTGGCCATACAGAGCCAAGCAATCCTGTCGCTTTGTCTAAACATACTGCCAAGGAAGAATTTGCTACCTTTGGCAAGGGTAAGTGGAATGTTGATCTGGCGACTTACGCTGCTCTGAACGCCCAAGACATCCATTCCGGCTATCTGAACCGGCTGTATACCAGTCGTGACTATGAAGCCGGTCTGGTTAACATGATGAAAGATAAATATGAGGTAACTTCCATATGCTCTTTCCTGCTTGTATGCTTCAATTCTTGCTGACTCGCCTAGCCCCCAAGGACCGGTTTGTAATCTTCTTTCAAACCGGGACTTACTAATATAAATCTTAAAGCCTCGAAATTCGCTGATGTAGCCCCCAAGGGCCGGTTCAACTTAGTGTAGTTAAACCGGGACTTAAGTAATTAATATCGCCACATCAGAACTTATTTGAACAAATAGCCATTAGCCCCCAAGTGCCAAGTTGAATACTTGTATTGAGCTTGGGACTTTATAATCAAGTGAAATATGAAGATCAAATAGGCATTAGCCCCCAAGCGCCAAGTGCATAACTTGTTATGTGGTTGGTGCTTCAATTCTTGCACTGCTTGCTGAATCATATAACTGTCTGTATGCAGGCTGAGCTGAAGATAAAAGAGACCCAAATCGCCGATCTCCAAGAAAATCTGAAGTCCCAACAGACTGAAACCTCAAAAGCAAAAGAGGAGTTGACCAGCACCTTAAGCGTCATGGAATAGCTTAAGAAGGATTTCAAGAAGGAGCGGGCGGATTGGCTTACTGAAAAATCCGCTTTAACCAAACGAGCAGAAGACACCGAGGCTGCACTAAAACCGGTGGTGGATGAACTGACCAGCATAAAGCGGCACGTGCATGCCATGACCGTTGCTATCTTTGGTAAGCCGGTTTGATTTCTGAATTGATTCTGCTGTCTTACAGAGCTGCCTGTTTGTTAACCCTTTGTGATATTTCAGGGACACGCATTGGTCATTTAGGGTCAGATGTGTGGAAGAAATTGAAAGCCGCCTATACGTTGATCGAACAACTGTACACTGGTGCACAGCGGATCATCTGTACTGCATCCCACAACAAGTTGGCGCCCACTTTGATTCAGGACACTCTGCAGAAACTATCGGTGCTTCCTGCCCGGGTTGAAGAGATGAAGAAATCTGCTGCTCGAACCGGTGCGATCAATGCCTTAATCCATGCAAAAGCTTGGGTGCCGGATTTTGATCCTATTGAAGCGGCTCAGGGCTATCCCAGCTTGAAGGAAGACGGGTCAAAGTTTAGTGAAGCGGATCTACGAGCAATAAACTGGGAGGTGCGTCCGCTAGCTTGTCAATTGGCTGAAGAAGCAGACTTGTCTCATTATCAAGCCCAATATGACAATCAAAACAAGCGAGTAGCTGCACCAATTCATGAAGCGGAAAATCTTATCCCTCCAATCCGTAAGCATACTTATGCTCCCGATATTGAACCGTCGTTGCTGATCCATGATGAAGTTGTCTTTCGAGCATTAATGGGAATCGACTGGACAACTATTGATTTCCAGCCGCTGGGTAGAGAAACTGAAGTTGAAGCGGCGCGGGATGACCCACAACCATCAGGCCAGGCTGGTGACCAAGCTTGAACCGGCAGCCAGTTTAAACTGCTTCTCCTTTGAAAAACAATGATCTTGTTTTGGGAACCATGTTGCCTTGTAATAGGCTAGCTGATACTCTTGATCTTGATATGCCTTCGTGCATAACCACTGCAACTTGTGCTTTCTTTGGGTGATGAACTTTCCAAAGTATTTTCTGCAACATAAAAAATCTTAAAGTGCCACCATGGTTGTACCATCAAGCGGAGTATGATGTCTGCATATATAAAATCAAAATATCTGAAATTTAAGCATATGATCAAATCTTTGAGATACATAATACCAGCCATCGTTGGGCATGAAGTTGGCTTAGCCAATCTTGAAGCGGAGGTTTCATAAACCCACACTGTTGGAGGAGATAGCAGCTCCTGTATATATATAATGCCGGTTTACCATGTAAATCGTGCTGAGTTATAAAACACTGTGTTACTCCGTAATAGGATGTTAACAAAAAATCAAACCGAGCAAATAGTCTCCGGATTAAAAATGGACCGTGTTCCATCAATTGACAGTTTGAACCGGTTTAAAATTTTGTCGGTTTAAAAAACGCAACAAAAAGAAAGAAATATCTATCAAAGAAAATTGTGAAGCAAAGGCAATGATAAAACCATTTGCAAAAGGAGGCTTATTTGAGCCGATCAGATGGCGTTACCATGGTTGGACATGACCAAGCTCCCGATAGGTGTAGCTATGGTTCAAGTTGGCCAGGTCCCCAAATGAAACCGTGGCATTTATGCCGATCAAGAGGCGTGGCAATGGTTCGGGTTCGACCAAGCCCCCAAGTGATTCTGTGGCCTTAGGCCGATCAAGAGGCATGACTGGTTCAAACATGACCAAGTCCCCAAGTGATCTGGTGGCTCTCACCTATCAAGAGGTGTTGCATTGGTTCGGACACGACCAAGCCCCCAAGTGATATAACATGATGTTTTTGAAAAGCTAACTCAAGGGGTAAACCGGAGGCCGCTTTAGAACAACTCCGTGTAACCACACATGATGTAAAAGGACAGATACCCCGCTTTAGCTGAGGTTCCGGTTTATTATATTTAATCATAATATATACATCGTTGTGATATGTACATAAGTAGAGCCAACGGCTCAGGTATAGTAAGGCCGAAGATGAGCTATGTTCCACGGCCTGTTGGTCTCTTCCTTTGATGTACGTGAGTCTTTATGCTCTCGAATATCGATCGGATAGTATGACCCATTGTGCAGATTCTTGCTGACCACGAAAGGTCCCTCCCAAGGTGGGGATAGCTTATGCATATCAGTCTGATCTTGAATGAGCCGAAGCACCAAATCTCCTTCCTGAAAGGCTCTAGTTCTGACTCGACGACTGTGATAACGACAAAGATCCTGTTGGTAAATCGCCGAGCGGGCGGCTGCTATGTCACGTTCTTCATCCAACAGGTCCAAAGCGTCTTGCCATGCTGTCTCGTTGTCCGCTTCAACATAAGCCGCCACACGAGGTGAGTCATGACGGATATCACTCGGGAGAACCGCCTCCGCTCCGTAGACCATGAAGAACGGCGTGTATCCTGTTGATTTGTTGGGTGTAGTATTGATGCTCCATAACACAGATGGTAACTCTTCTACCCAACAACCCGGCGTTCTCTGCAAAGGAACCATAAGCCGGGGCTTGATGCCTCTCAAGATCTCTTGATTAGCCCTTTCTGCTTGACCATTGGACTGTGGGTGAGCCGCTGATGAAACGTCAAGCCGGATGTGCTCCCGTTTGCAGAACTCCTTCATGGCACCCTTGGACAAATTGGTACCATTATCTGTGATGATACTGTGTGGAAAGCCAAACCGGAAAATCACTTTTTTGATGAACTGTACCACCGTGGCCGCATCACACTTGCTAACAGGTTCTGCTTCCACCCACTTTGTAAACTTGTCAACCGCCACCAGGAGGTGGGTCTTCTTATCTTTGGACCTTTTGAAAGGCCCAACCATATCCAGCCCCCAAGTCGCAAACGCCAAGTAATTGGAATCATTCTCAATTCTTGAGCCGGCACATGAGCACGTCTTGAAAACTTTTGGCAACCGTCACATCGTCTAACCAGATCCTCCGCATCAGCATGAGCAGTTAACCAATAGAAGCCATGGCAAAACGCTTTAGCTACCAAAGATTTTGAACCGGCGTGGTGACCACAATCTCCTTCGTGGATCTCACGCAAAATTTCACAGCCTTCTTCAGGAGACACACAGCGTTGAAATGCCCCTGATACACTGTAATGATGCAACTCGCCATTGACAATAGTCATGGACTTGGATCGCCGGATTATCTGTCGGGCCAGAGTCTCATCCTCTGGTAACTCGCCCCGGTTCATGTATGCCAGGTAAGGAAGCGTCCAATCCGGAATGACATGAAGAGCTAGCACCAATTGAGCCTCCGGATCAGGAATAGCCAAATCCGCTTCACCAGGGAGCTTGACCGACGGGTTGTGTAGTACATCCAGAAAAACATTGGGCGGGACCGGTTTGTGCTGAGAGCCCAGCCGGCTTAAAGCGTCCGCCGCTTCATTCTTCCGTCGGTCCACGTGGTCCACCTGATAGCCTTTAAAGTGACCTGCAACAATATCCACCTCATGACGATACGCTGCCATGAGTGGGTCCTTGGAATCCCAAGTGCCAGATACTTGTTGAGCCACGAGGTCCGAGTCACCGAAGCACTTAACTCGACTTAGATTCATCTCCTTAGCCATCCGGAGACCATGGAGCAAGGCTTCATACTCAGTTGCATTATTAGTACAAGGGAACATTAAACGGAGAACGTAACAAAACTTATCACCTCGCAGGGAAGTTAATACGACTCCAGCCCCTGAGCCTTCCAATTGCCTGGATCCATCAAAATGGATGGTCCAATATGTGTGATTCGGCTTTTCTCCAGGTGCTTGCAGTTCCGTCCAATCATTGATGAAATCAACAAGTTGCTTGAGACTTAACCGCCGTCCGAGGCACATACTTCAATCCGTGCGGCCCAAGCTCTATAGCCCACTTGGCAATCCGGCCAGTCGCTTCCCGGTTCTGGATGATATCCCCCAAAGGAGCAGAACTGACCACCGTAATTGGGTGCCCTTGGAAGTATTGCTTAAGCTTCCAGCTTGCCATAAAAACTCCGTACACCAGCTTCTGCCAATGCGGATACCTTTGCTTGGACTCAATGAGTACCTCGCTAATATAATAGACCGGACGTTGAACCGGATGCTCCTTACCTGCCTCCTTTCACTCCACCACAATAGCCACGCTGACTGCATGAGCATTAGCAGCAACATATAGCAGTAACGGCTCCTTGTCAATGGGAGCGGCGAGCATAGGCGGATTGATCAATTGCCGCTTTAAGTCTTCAAATGCTTCATCAGTAGCGGAACTCCAGACGAATTGATCCGTCTTCTTCAACATCTGATACAAAGGGATTGCCTTCTCACCAAGGCGGCTGATAAACCGGCTTAACGCGGCAATCCGGCCTGCCAGGCGTTGAACATCATTAATACACTTCGGTTTAGCCAGGGAGGTGATGGTTGTGATCTTCTCTGGATTAGCCTCAATTCCCCTGTTGGACACCAGAAAACCCAATAACTTGCCTGTCGGTACACCAAAGACACACTTGGCCGGATTAAGCATCATCTTGTACGTCCTCAGGTTATCAAAGGTTTCCTTCAAGTCGTCAACCAAAGTCTCCTTCTCCCTGGACTTAACCACGATATCATCCACGTAAGCATGTACATTACGGCCAATTTGCTTGTGAAGACAATTTTGTACACAACGTTGATAAGTTGCATGGGCACTCTTGAGCCCAAAGGGCATAGACACATAGCAGAAGGCTCCAAAGGGAGTTATGAATGCCGTCTTCTCCTGGTCCTTAACTGCCATTTTGATCTGATGATAGCCAGAATATGCATCCAAAAAACTTAAACGCTCGCAACCCGCCGTAGCATCAATAATTTGATCAATACGGGGGAGGGCAAAGGGATCTGCTGGACAAGCCTTATTAAGATCTGTATAATCCACACACATGCGCCAGGTGCCATTTTTCTTAAGGACCAGCACCGGATTGGCAAGCCACTCAGGGTGAAAAACTTCAACAATAAAGCCAGCTGCTAAGAGCCTGGCTACCTCTTCTCCAATCGCCTTGCGTCTTTCTTCGTTAAACCGGCGGAGGAACTGTTTCACCGGTTTGTATTTAGGATCCACATTAAGGGTGTGCTCAGCGAGTTGCCTCGGTACACCTGGCATGTCAGATGATTTCCATGCAAAAATGTCCCGATTCTCATGGATGAACTCGATGAGCGCGCTTTCCTATTTCGGATCCAAGTTGGCACTAATGCTGAACTGCTTGGACGAATCACCAGGTACGAAGTCAACGAGCTTAGTTTCTGCTGCCGATTTGAACTTCAGGGCCGGATCATGCTCCGTAGTTGGCTTCTTTAATGGAGTCATGTCCGTCGGATCAACATTGTCCCTATAATACTTCAGCTCCTCGGTGGCACAAACCGACTCTGTGTAGGCCGCATCTCCTTCCTCGCACTCCAAAGCGATTTTACGGCTTCCGTGAACCGTTATTGTCCCCTTGTGACCCGGCATCTTGAGCTGCAAATACACATAACAGGGTCGTGCCATAAACTTGGCGTAGGCCGGTCGCCCAAACAGGGCGTGATATGGACTTTGGATTTTCACCACTTCAAACGTTAATGTCTCCGACCTGGAATCATGATCATCTCCAAAGGCCACTTCCAGAGCTATCTTACCAACAGGATATGCTGATATGCCAGGTACCACACCGTGGAACACCGTATTAGACGGTTTGAGATTTTTATCTATTAGTCCCATACGACGGAAGGTCTCATAGTACAAGATATTAATGCTGCTCCCTCCATCCATGAGCACCTTGGTGAACTTGTAACCTCCCACCTGAGGCGCCACCACCAGAGCCAACTGGCCCGGATTATCAACCTGGGGAGGGTGATCCTCTCTGCTCCATATGATTGGCTGTTTAGACCAGCGTAGATAACGGGGCACGGCCGGTTCAACAGAGTTGACTGCCCGCCTTTGAACCTTTCGGTCTCGCTTGTCCAAGCTAGTGGTGAAGACATGGTACTGCCCACTATTCAACTGCTTTGGGTTGCTCTGGTAACCTGACTGTTGCTGCTGTTGGTTGTAACCACCCTGGTTGTTCTGATTATTTTGATTATTATGTCTGCCCGGATTACCATTAAATCTTGAACCAGAATTTCCTCCACCGTAACCCGGCCCGGATCCTGAGCCACCGCCGGAGCCGAGATCATACCAGAAAGCATTAGAATTCTTGAACTCCTGCATAATGAAGCAATCCTTCCAAAGGTGGTTTGCTGGCACCTCCTTCATTCCATGTCTTGGACAGGGCTGGCTCAGTAGATAATTTAGGCGGTCCGGGTTAGGGTTGGGTGCTCCATTGCGATTTGGCGGTTTACCCCTGCGTCGCTGGCCCTTGTTCTGCGCGTTGGTGTTAGCCACAAAGTTCATGTTACCATCCGCTTTACGCTTGCCTCCACCACCATTGCCTGCCAAGTGATGCTGCTGATCTTTGGAATTGTTGTTCCTCTTTCCCTTCCCTGCCTTGTCGTCGTCAGATTCGGGATCCTTGGTACTATCAGAATCAGCATACTTTACCAAAGCAGCCATGAGGGTCCCCATGTCAGTGCAATGGCGCTTCATCCATCCCAATTTCAGCTTTAGGGGCCCAAACCGGCAGCTGCCTTCTAGGGTTAAGACTGCGGTGTCAGCGTTGATGCGGTCTGATGAATGCAACACTTGTGAGACCCGGCGCACCCAATGAGTCATCGATTCTCCTTCCTCCTGGACACAGGCAGCTAAGTCTACTATTGACATGGGTTGCTTACATGTATCCTTGAAATTACTGATAAATCGGGCTCTTAATTGGGCCCATGAACTGATAGAATTGGCCGGTAAGCTTTTTAACCAAGTGCGGGCCGTTCCTTCAAGCATCATGGTGAAGTACTTCGCACATGCCGCATCATCCACATCAAGCATCTCCATGGCCATCTCATAACTCTCCACCCATGTCTATGGGGGTTGATCCGCCGTGTAATTTGGTACCTTGCGCGGGCCCTTGAAATCCTTGGGCAGGCGCACATTGCATAAAGTGGGGACAATGCAAGGCACCCCCAAAGAACTAGAAGTAACACCGGGTTCGATCGAAATAGTTGGACGAACCGGCGTAAGCTGCCGAGCCTGATACTATGCGGCTAACTCGGCCTCCCTGCGCGCTCAGGCCCGGTCCACCACTTCCTGAGCGTTATCAGCACCACCCGCCGGGTTGTTGCCGCGGGGTGCTCCACGTCGTTCATTACTTAACACTGCTGGTTCATCCATATGCCTGCTATAGCTCCGGCTTGGACGAGGGGTCGAGTGGATCCGGTCGCGGTTGTAGGAGTACGCTTCCAGTTGGACCAAAATTGTCCTAAGAAGCTCCTTGACCCGTCATGTCTCTACCGCCTGTGGCGAGTCACCTTCAATTGGAATGGCCTCCAGCCGTGCAGCAGCGGCAACGAGATTGTCCATTGGGTTGGAGTAGTGACCCGGAGATGTTGAAACAGCCTGAGGTATAACAGTGTTTTGACGAGGCGGATTCATCGGACGGGGCTGAACTGGCGCACCGGTCCCCGGAGCTTCCGGCTGGTTTCCCTCCAGTGGATTGCTGGTTCCTGCTCCTGGGGTGTTGAAAAGGTCTCTGGCCTCGAAAACCGAAGGCAAACGGGATCGGTACTTCCTCCTCATGACTTCATGCGACGCGTTCTGGTCCAACATGAGCATGTAGGCTTGTGCGTATAAAGCGCCCGCTCTGTGGTCATCCTGGCATTCTCAGCTGCCAGGTCCGCCTTGGCCTGGGTGATCTGTTCCTTCACCTTTGCAATCTCCGCGTTATGGACTTCCTGATCCGCCGGATTAGCTTCTGCCATAAGCGCAGCCAATGCATCAAATAGATCTGATAGAACTTGAGCCGGCGGGCGTGCAGAGCTTCCTGCCCCGGCAGCTGTCGCCACTACTGAACGGGAGGTTATTGGAGCAGCAGTCGAAGAATGAAGCGTTGCTTGTGTGCCGGCCATGAATATTACAACTCGGTTGGGTTGATCAGAGGGGTCCGGAATACTGTCGCCATCGGAACAGCCCCCAATCCGGCCATCTTGTAGCTGATATAGAGATTCGGTTTCTCCGGTTGATGACTCGTCGCTGGAATAAACAACGGTCTCCCCGCGAGATTCCGATCCATCCTCATAACTTCCTCCATGGATGACTCCCACGAAGGCACGCTTCACGGCCGGTTTAACCCGGGCGGATCGCGCACGCTGAGCCATTTCGATGAGGTCAGTGCAAATGTCTGGCTCAGGGCCCGGTTCTCCGATGTTGCCGATGAAAACGTGTATGCCACCAAAGGGGACCCGGTACCCGTACTCAACTGAGACGGCCTCGGGGCCCCAGCCTGCATCATTGATGTAGAGCTTGCCGCGACGACTCTTAGTCATCCGGCCCACAGCGTAGCCCTTGAGTCCTTCAAAGCGGCCCTCCAAAAACTTGAAACCATCATGCGATAGCCCCATGGTGGACGCCAACTGTCGTGGTTTTGTCACGGCAGATGTCCTAGAGAAAGGACTTAGTCATGGAGCCATCGCGACGGGTTAGCTTGAAGGGGTTAAAGCGGACACAGGGACGCAAGAGAGTTTATACTAGTTCGGCCCCTTCGATGAAGGTAAAAGCCTACGTCTAGTTGTGATGGGATTGATGGGGTTTCGATGACTAGGGAGCAAACAAGCTTCGCCTATGTCACAAGTTGTTGTCCGTTGTCTGAACCGCCGCCGGGTCATCCCCTTATATACACGGGTGACGCCCGTCGGTTCACAGATTCCCAATACCGGCTCATAGATGTGTCCGGTTTGGTCTCTACTTATTCCTAACTTACAATACAAGTTACATACCAACGCCGGTTTACGTCTACAGGCCTTGAACCGACTATGGGCCTTGAGCCCTCATCTGCCTTCTTGGGTTTCAACATAGTTAACTACTGAAGAAGTTAACCAGGCCCAGATAGGCCGGTTTATGCCCAGTAGTGATATCCTCAACAGTTAGGTTTACCTTAATACTTTGGTTGTAGTTGCGGATGCTTGCAATAGAGGTTAATCATAAGTGGGATGCTTGTTCAAGTAAGAACAGCACCCAAGCACCCGTCCACCCACATGTCAAATTATCAAAGTACCAAACGCGAATCATATGAATGTGATGAAAACTAGCTTGACGATATTCCCATGTGTCCTCGGGAGTGCTTTTCCTTATATAAGAGTTTGTCCAGGCTTGTCCTTTGCTACAAAAAGGATAGGGCCACCTTGCTGCACTTTATTTACTTCTATTATTTGTTGCTCGTTACAAATTATCTCATCACAAAACTATCTGTTACCACTTATTTCAGTACTTGCAGAGAATACCTTGCTTAAAACCGTTTATCATTTCCTTCTGCTCCTTGTTGGGTTCGACACTCTTACTTATCGAAAGGACTACGATAGATCCCCTATACTTGTGGGTCATCAAGACTCTTTTCTGGCGCTGTTGCCGGGGAGTGAAGCGCCTTTGGTAGGTGGAATTTGGTAAGGAAAAATTTATATAGTGTGCTGAAATTTACTGTCACTTGTTACTATGGAAAGTAATCCTCTGAGGGGCTTGTTCGGGGTATCTTCACCCCGACCAGTAGAGCAAAGAGTTGCTCCTCAACCTACTGAACCTATTGAAAATGAAATTCCTTATGAGTATCCTTCGAGTATAATAGAAAAACTGCTAGCTAATCCTTTTACAAGAGATGGAACAAAGCATCCTGATGAACACCTAATATATGTGGATGAAGTTTGTGGATTATTTAAGCTTGCAGGTATTCCCGATGATGTTGCTAAGAAGAAGGTCTTCCCTTTATCTTTGAAGGGAGACGCATTGACATGGTATAGGCCATGTGATGATACGGGATCATGGAACTATAGAAGATTGAAATTGGAATTTTATCAAAAGTATTACCCTATGCATCTTGTTCATCGTGATCGCAATTATATATATAATTTTTGGCCTCGTGAAGGAGAAAGCATTGCTCAAGCTTGGGGGAGGCTTAAATCAATGTTATATTCATGCCCCAATCATGAGCTTCCAAGAGAAACAATTATTCAAAAAATTTATGCTCGGCTTTCTGATAACAATTGCACCATGCTTGATACTTCTTGTGTTGGCTATTTATGATGACGACTATTGAATTCAAATTGGATAAATTGGATAGAATTAAACGCAACTCTGAAGATTGGGACCTCGACAATGGTAAGGAGTCAGGTATGACACCTAAGTTTGATTGTGTTAAATCTTTTATGGATACCGATATTTTCCGTAAGTTTAGTACTAAATATGGACTTGATTCTGAGATAGTAGCTTCTTTCTGTGAATCTTTTGCTACTTATGTTGATCTCCCTAAGGAGAAGTGGTTTAAATATCATCCTCCCATAGAAGTAAAAGTAGATGCACCTATTAAAGTTGAAGAAAAGACTGACACTTATAATGATCCTATTGTTCCTACTTGTTATGTTGAGAAACCACCTTTCCCTGTTAGGATAAAGGATCATGCTAAAGCTTCAACTGTGGTTCGTAAAAGCAATATTAAAACATATACACCTCCTGAGCAAGTTAAAGTTGAACCTAATATTGCTATTGTTAAAGAGCTCTTGTCTGATAATATTGATGGGCATGTTATTCAGTTCTGTGGTGAAACTGCTAGAATTGCTAAACCTTGTGCTAAAGATAAGCATAGACCTGTGGTAGGCGTGCCTATTATTTCTGTTAAAATAGGAGATCATTGTTATCATGGCTTATGTGATATGGGTGCTAGTGCTAGTGTTATACCTTATGACTTGTATAAAGAAATCAAGCATGAAATTGCACCTGCTAAGTTAGAAGATATTGATGTCACAATTAAACTTGCTAATAGAGATACTATTTCAGCAATGGGAATTGTTAGAGATGTTGAACTCTTGTGCGGGAAAACTAAATATCCTGCTGATTTTCTTGTTCTTAGTTCTCCACAAGATAGCTTTTATCCCATTATATTTGGTAGACCCTTCTTGAATACAGTTAATGCTAGGATAGACTGCGAAAAGAATGTTGTTATTATTGGCTTGGATGATATGACTCATGAGTTTAATTTCTCTAAATTTAGTAAACAACACCGCGAAGAAGAATTGCCTAGTAAAGATGAAATTATTGGTCTTGCTTCTATTGTCGTACCTCCTAATGATCCTTTAGAACAATATTTGCTAGACCATGAGAATGATATGTTTATGAATGAAAGAAGGGAAATAGATGAAGTATTCTTTAAACAAGAACCTATGCTAAAACACAATTTGCCTGTTGAAATCCTAGGGGATCCTCCTCCACCTAAGGGTGATCCCGTGTTTGAGCTTAAACCGTTGCCTGATAATCTTAAATATGCTTATCTTGATGAAAACAAGATATATCCTGTTATTATTAGTGCTAACCTTTCAGAGCATGAAGAAGAAAGATTATTGAAAACTCTGAAGAAGCACCGTGCTGCTATTGGATATACTCTTGATGATCTTAAGGGCATTAGTCCCACTCTATATCAACATAAAATAAATTTGGAAGCAGATGCCAAACCAGTTCGTGATCCTCAACGACGTCTTAATCCTAAAATGAAAGAAGTGGTAAGAAAAGAAATACTAAAGCTTCTAGAGGCAGGTATAATTTATCCCGTTGCTGATAGTCAGTGGGTAAGTCATGTTCATTGTGTCCCTAAGAAGGGAGGTATTACTGTTGTTCCTAATGATAAAGATGAATTGATTCCACAAAGAATTATTACCGGTTATAGGATGGTAATTGATTTCCGAAAATTAAATAAGGCTACTAAGAAAGATGATTACCCCTTACCTTTTATCGATCAAATGCTAGAAAGATTATGCAAACATACACATTACTGCTTTCTAGATGGTTATTCTGGTTTCTCTCAAATACCTGTGTCAGCTAAAGATCAATCAAAGACTACTTTTACATGCCCTTTTGGTACTTTTGCTTATAGACGTATGCCTTTTGGTTTATGTAATGCACCTGCTACCTTTCAAAGATGCATGATGGCTATATTCTCTGACTTTTGTGAAAAGATTTGTGAGGTTTTCATGGATGTATTTTCCGTCTATGGATCTTCTTTTGATGATTTCTTGAGCAATCTTGATCGAGTTTTGCAGAGATGTCAAGAAAATAATCTTGTCTTGAATTGGGAAAAGTGCCACTTTATGGTTAATGAGGGTATTGTCTTGGGGCATAAAGTTTTTGAAAGAGGTATTGAAGTTGATAAAGCCAAGGTTGATGCTATTGAAAAGATGCCATGTCCCAAGGACATCAAAGGTATAAGAAGTTTCCTTGGTCATGCCGGATTTTATAGGAGGTTCATCAAGGACTTCTCGAAAATTTCTCGGCCTCTGACTAATTTATTACAAAAAGATATACGATTTGTCTCTGATGATGATTGTGTAGAAGCAGTTGAAATACTTAAGAAAGCATTAGTCTCTGCACCTATTGTTCAGCCACCTGATTGGAATTTACCCTTTGAAATTATGTGTGATGCTAGTGATTATGCTGTAGGTGATGTTCTAGGGCAAAGAGTTGATAAGAAATTAAATGTTATCCATTATGCTAGTAAGACTCTAGAAAATGCTCAAAGAAATTATGCTACTACTGAAAAAGAACTTTTAGCAGTTGTATTTGCTTGTGATAAGTTCAGACCTTATATTGTTGATTCTAAAGTAACTATCCACACTGATCATGCTTCTATTAAATACCTTATGGAGAAGAAAGATGCTAAACCTAGATTTATTAGATGGGTTCTCTTGCTACAAGAATTTGATTTGCATATTGTTGATAGAAAAGGAGCTGAGAACCCCATTGCAGATAACTTATCTAGGTTAGAGAATGTTCTTGATGACCCACTACCTATTGATGATAGTTTTCCTGATGAACAATTAAATGTCATAAGTACTTCTCGTAGTACCCCTTGGTATGCTGATTATGCTAATTACATAATTGCTAAATTTATACCACCTAGCTTCACGTACCAACAAAAGAAAAAGTTCTTCTATGATTTGAGACATTACTTTTGGGATGACCCGCATCTTTATAAGGAAGGAGTAGATGGTGTTATTAGACATTGTGTACCTGAGCATGAACAGGAACAGATCCTACGCAAGTGCCACTCCGAAACTTATGGAGGACACCATGCGGGAGATAGAACTGCACATAAGGTATTGCAATCCGGTTTTTATTGGCCTACTCTCTTCAAGGATGCCCGTAAGTTTGTCCTATCTTGTGATGAATGTCAAAGAATTGGTAATATTAGTAGACGTCAAGAAATGCCTATGAATTATTCACTTGTTATTGAACCGTTTGATGTTTGGGGCTTTGATTATATGGGACCTTTTCCTGCCTCTAATGGATATACACATATTTAAGTTGTTGTTGATTACGTTTCTAAGTGGGTAGAAGCTATTCCAACTAGTAGTGATGATCATAACACTTCTATTAAAATGCTTAAAGAAGTTATTTTTCCGAGGTTTGGAGTCCCTAGATATTTAATGACTGATGGTGGTTCACATTTTATTCATGGTGCTTTCCATAAAATGCTTGCTAAATATGACGTCAATCATAGAATTGCATCTCCATATCACCCACAGTCTAGTGGTCAAGTAGAATTGAGTAATAGAGAACTCAAATTAATTTTGTAAAAGACTGTCAATAGGTCTAGAAAGAATTGATCCAAGAAACTTGATGATGCATTATGGGCCTATAGAACTGCATATAAAAATCCTATGGGTATGTCTTCGTATAAAATGGTATATGGAAAAGCATGTCACTTACCTCTCGAACTAGAACATAAGGCATATTGGGCTATTAAAGAGCTCAACTATGATTTCAAACTTGCCGGTGAAAAGAGGTTATTTGATATTAGCTCACTTGATGAATGGAGAACCCAAGTTTATGAAAATGCCAAGTTGTTTAAAGAAAAGGTTAAAAGATGGCATGACAAAAGGATACAAAAGCGTGAGTTTAATGTAGGTGATTATGTATTGCTATACAACTCTCGTTTAAGATTTTTTTGCAGGGAAACTTCTCTCTAAATGGGAAGGCCACTATGTTATCGAGGAGGTCTATCGTTTCGGTGCCATAAAAATCAACAACTTCGAAGGCACAAATCCGAAGGTGATAAATGGTCAAAGAATCAAACACTATATCTCAGGTAAGCCCATAAATGTTGAAATCAATATTATTGAAACCGTAACACCGGAGGAATACATAAGGGACACTTTCCAGAACGTTTCAGACTCCGAAAAGGAATAGGTATGTGGTACGGTAAGTAAACCGACTCCAAAACAATTTTAAGGCAATATTTCTCCGTTTTGGAATATTTATAAAAATAGAAATTTAAGTAGCAGTCCGGGAAGGACACGTGGGCCCCACGAGGGTGGAGGGCGCGCCCTACCCCCCTGGGCACGCTCCCCTACCTCGTGAGCACCTCGTGTGCTTTCCGGACTCCGTTTTCTTGCATGATACGTATTTTGGTCGGTAAAAATTCATTACATATTCTCCCGAAGGTTTTGACTCCCGTGTCACGCAAAAATCTCATGTCTTTGTTTCGAGCTATTTTCTGTCAGGGTTGTCAAGGCCAGGCACTATGTCGTCTCCCTCCTCCTCCAACAATGAGGGCAACGATGCTTGGCTAATGAAGATAGAGCTGAAGAGAGAAGAACCTATGGAGATCAACAAGGATGAAGGGATCAAGAAGGTCGTGGAGGACCAAGTTCCAGCAATAGAAGACACCCTTCAACTGGACCATAATCTTCTTACCCTTGCAGAAATCGAAGCTTTCAAGATGATTGAGTTGGTTCGTATACAAAATAAGTATCTCACACGTGACAATATTTTGTTGAAGGAGCATATCATCGCAGTCAAGGGCATTATCCGCAAGTTAGAAGACCTTCTACGCTCGATGTGCGACTATCCATCATCAACAACACCTCCACCTTCTTCTCCAATAAAGAAGAATTGAGTATCTGGGTATGGGCACTCCACTTGGCAACTGCCAAGCTTGGGGGAGTGCCCCGGTATCGTATCACCATCACTTTTAACTTTACCATTTTCCTTAGTTCGATCTTATTAGTAGTATTTTGATCTAGTAGAATAAAGTTTATGGCATGATCTAGTTGTGATTTTTGCTTTATTATCCTTCTATGTAATCGAGTCCGTGAGCTATATAATAAAGATTAGTGTTGAGTCAAGGGCTTGATTATTTTGCCATGATCCTAAGTGAATAAAAGAAAAGAGCGGAAATAAAAAGAAACAAGGAGATCATATGGATCTCATGGAGAGTAATGAGCTCACATAGAAAAGGTATGATGGGTAAAAGTGTTGAGAGTTGACAAGCATAGTTTTGGTCATCGTTGCAATTACTAGGAAGTAATAAAGAAAGAGAGATCTTCACATATAGATATACTATCTTGGACATCTTTTATGATTATGAGCACTCATTAAAATATGACATGCTAAAGAGTTGACATTGGACAAGGAAGACAACGTAATGGGTTATGTTTTCTTACATCTGAGATAAATTATATTGTCTTGGATCCTCCAACATGTTGAGCTTGCCTTTCCCCCTCATGCTAGCCAAATTCTCAGCATCAAGTAGAGATACTACTTGTGCTTCCAAATACCCTTAAACCAGTTTTGCCATGAGAGTCCACCATACCTACCTATGGATTGAGTAAGATCCTTCAAGTAAGTTGTCATTGGTGCAAAGCAATAAAAATTGCTCTCTAAATATGTATGATTGATTGGTGTGGGAGAAATAAGCTTTATACGATCTTGTGATGTGGAAGTAATAAAAGCGACGGACTGCATAATAAAGTTTCATATCACAAGGGGCAATATAAAGTGATGTTCTTTCGCATTAAGGTTTTGTGCATACAACCATAAAAGCGCATGGCAACCTCTGCTTCCCTCTGTGAAGGGCCTATCTTTTATCATTATCTTCTACCTTATGCAAGAGTCATGATCTTCACCCTTCCTTTTTACATTTTATCCTTTGGCAAGCACAATATGTTGGAAAGATCCTGGTATATATGGCTAATTGGATGTGAGTTTTCATGAACTATTACTGTTGACATTACCCTTGAGGTAAAACGTTGGGAGGCAAGACTATAAGCCCCTATCTTCTCTGTGTCCGATTAAAACTCCACACCCATAAGTATTGCGTGAGTGTCAGCAATTGTGAAAGATTATATGATAGTTCAGTATGTGGACTTGCTGAAAAGCTCTTATACATTAACTCTTTCCTATGTTATGATAAATTGCAATTGCTTCAATGACCGAGATTGTAGTTTGTTAGATTTCAATGAAGTTTACGATTCATACTTGATATTGTGATTGAATTATTACTCTAGCATTAGAGAACACATGACAAAAATTATAAGTTGTTGTTATAAGAATGATCATGATGCCCTCATGTCCTATTTTATTTTTATCGACACCTTCATCTCTAAACATGTAGACATATTTTTCGATTTCGGCTTTTCGCTTGAGGACAAGCGAGGTCTAAGCTTGGGGGAGTTGATACGTCCATTTTGCATCATGCTTTTATATCAATATTTATTGCATTATGGGCTGTTATTTCACATTATGTCACAATACTTATGGCTATTCTCTCTTATTTTACAAGGTTTACATAAGGAGGGAGAATGCCGGCAGCTGGAATTCTGGGCTGGAAAAGGAGCAAATATTAGAGACCTATTCTGCACAACTCCAAAAGTCCTGAAACTCCACAGAATACCTTATAATAAATAATGAAAAATCCTCGCCAAAGATGAAGACCAGGGGGCCCACACCCTTCTCACGAGGGTGGGGGCGCCCCCCCCCCCTAGGGCACGCCCCCCTACCTCGTGGGCCCCCTGGTGGCTCTCCGATGACCATCTTCTCCTATATGAAGTCTTTTGTCGAAAAAAAAGAAGCAACCTTTCGGGACGAAACTCCGCCGCCACGAGGCGGAACCTTGGCGGATCCAATCTAGAGCTCCGACAGAGCTGTTCTGCCGAGGAAACTTCCCTCCCGGAGGGGGAAATCATCGCCATCGTCATCACCAACGCTCCTCTCATCGGGAGAGGGCAATCTCCATCAACATCTTCATCAGCACCATCTCATCTCAAAACCCTAGTTCATCTCTTGTATCCAATTCTTGTCTCCAAGTCCGGGATTGGTGCTAGTAGGTTGCTAGTAGTGTTAATTACTCCTTGTAGTTAATGCTAGTTGGTTTAATTGGTGGAAGATTATATGTTCAGATCCTATATGCATATTAATACCCCTCTGATTATGAACATGTTTATGCTTTGTGAGAAGTTATGTTTGTTCCTGAGGACAAGGGTGAAGTCTTGCTATTAGTAGTCATGTGAATTTGGCATTCGTTCAATATTTTGATGAGATATATGTTGTCTAGCCTCCAGTAGTGTTATGTGAACGTCGACTACATAACACTTCACCATTATTTGAGCCTAGAGGAAGGCATTGGGAAGTAATAAGTAGATGATGGGTTGCTAGAGTGACAGAAGCTTAAACCCTAGTTTATGTGTTGCTTCGTAAGGGGCTGATTTGGATCCATATGTTTCATGCTATGGTTAGGTTTACCTTAATACTTTTGTTGTAGTTGCGGATGCTTGCAATATAGGTTAATCATAAGTGGGATGCTTGTTCAAGTAAGAACAGCACCCAAGCACCGGTCCACCCACATGTCAAATTATCAAAGTACCGAACACGAATCATATGAACATGATGAAAACTAGCTTGACGATATTCCCATGTGTCCTCGGGAGCGCTTTTCCTTATATAAGAGTTTGTCCAGGCTTGTCCTTTGCTACAAAAAGGATTGGGCCACCTTGCTGCACTTTATTTACTTCTATTATTTGTTGCTCGTTACAAATTATCTCATCACAAAACTATCTGTTACCACTTATGTCAGTACTTGCAGAGAATACCTTGCTAAAAACCGTTTATCATTTTCTTCTGCTTCTCGTTGGGCTCGACACTCTTACTTATCGAAAGGACTACGATAGATCCCCTATACTTGTGGGTCATCACATACGCGGCCGGTGAGCAGACCTAACTACCTCCTTCAACAAGGCAGGAGCTTATGCAGTCCAACCTGGCGCGCGCCACTCAGTCGCTGATGTCTATTAAGCTTCGGCTGATGTATACGAAGCAGAACGCCCATACTATGCCAATGTGATGGTTAGTGCTATCAGGCCAGAGGCCCCTCGGATCAAATATCCAAATCGTAGTGGATTAGGAACGCGCGGTAACAAGCAGAGACTCACAAAAGATGTGACCCCGTCGCCCCGTCTCGAGTACTTGCGGCAAGGGCTAAGAATGCCCGGCCACGCCTCGTAGTTATCTCGCGGGCACCCTCCAGGTCAACCCGACTCCACATCACTCGCAATTAAGCTCGCGCGGGTACCCCTCAGGGCCGACCCGTCTTTAGTAACATGGTTCAGTGTAAAGTCATAGTAACCATAGTAACTGTGTGTCTAACACCAAGGGGAAAACACGAGGAATCACCCCCGGTGAATTCCACTCGATGTAACCATCAAGGTGAACGTAAGAGGATCCACCCTCGAGGTTCACACTTGAGGGGTTGCACGACAGATCCGTATCGGAAGTGGTTAAGGAAGAAATCACCCTCGATGACCACGACCGGATAGCTACACTACAGAGGTCTCATCAGGAGTGATGTAAGAGGTTCCACCCTCGGCACTCGATGGTAACTCTACAGAGTCATACAACTAAGGGGGGTGATGTGCGGTGTCGGGGCCTGGACATCGATCACGTTGATCGAGTCATCAAGCATAAAGCAAGGCAACTGGAACAAGGTGGGGTCATTGATGGATCTCTAACCAACCTATACTAAGCAATTTAGGATAAGCAGGTAAGGTATGAAAGTAGGTAACAACAACAGGCTATGCATCAGAGTAGGATCATACATAAAGTAGTAGCAGTTCTAATGCAAGCATGAGAGGGAAAGAAATGGGCGATATTGGAATGCTCAAGGGGGGTTTGCTTGCCTGGTTGCTCTGGCAAGGAGGGGTCATCGTCGACGTAGTCGATCACAGGGGCAACATCGGTCTCGGGGTCTACCAGAGAGAAGAGGGGGAAGAAACAGTAAATACAGAGCAAACAATGCATCACAAGGCATAACATGATGATAGGCAGAGCTAGGGTTGTCCTAACGTAGTACTACATGTTGCAGACGGAGGGGATAAACATCCGAGGATGAATCCCCGGCGTTAGACGAATTTCGGACAGATGAAAGAGAGGGGACGGTTCCATGTTCAGCATTCTAGGGGCATGTGACAGGTGAAAGGACCGTGCATTCGGATTCGTGGGATTTTTCTAAGCAACTTTCATATATAAAACTTTTTCATCCGAGTTACGGATTATTTTATATGATTTACTAAAGTTTTAGCAATATTCTAAAATTACTATTAATTCAAAAATAATGATTAAAACGCTAGATGCACCCAGCTCTGCATACACAGAAGTGTACCAGAGGGTGACATGTGGGTACATGGGGTCCCTGTTGACCAGTCAATGTTTGACTGGTCAACATGGGGGTGGGGCCCCTTGTCATACACACATCTAGTTAATTACTGATTTAACTTAAATAATCCAGTTCATTAGGTTAATTAAGTTAATTAATCACTTAACTAATTAATTAATTAATTATATTAATATATATTTTTTAACTCTTTTTTTAGGGGAAGGGCCCCAGCTGCCAGTGGCACAAAGGCCACTGGAACGGGCTAACGGGCGCAGGCGCTTGGGCGTAGCCCGCCCGAACACAGGCGAGGTCGTCGGGCGATGGGGAGGAGCAGGGCGCGCGGGCAGCGGGACGCCGGTGGCCGCGGTGGTGGGCCGGCAGGGCGTGGCGCGGTGAAGGCCACGCGGCGGCGACAGGCGTGGGGCGAGCTGCGGCGGAGGCAGGCGACACAGGGAGGCTGAGCAGCAGCAGCTCGAAGCAGGAGTAGGTACCAGGAGCAGTAGGGGAGCGGGATGGCGGGCGGCTGCAGGCACGGCAAGCGCGTTCCAGGGGCGAGGCAGGGCATGGCCCAGGCGGGCACGCGCGCGGGGGTGCCGCAGGGGCGCTGCCGGATGCCCAGGGCTCGTGGGAGTGCGGCGAGGAGCCTGGAGAGCGAAGCTCCGACCGCGGCGGCTAAGCTCGGGGGAGGGCACCTACGGCGACCGAATCGACGGGGAAGAAGGGGGAATCGAAGGCGCAACTCACTGTGGTTCTTTAGGCGAGCTCGAGGTGGTCGGGGATGAACCGGAGATGCGTGAATCGACGATGGGGTCGACGACCGTGGCGGAGCAGATGACGACTATGACGAGCGTACGAGGCTGCCCTTCTCGATTCGCCGCATGTAGACAAAGCAAATGACGGCGGTGAAGCTGCTGATCGTCACCGAGAAGCTCGGGGAGGCTCCGGCGCACGAGGCTGACGACGACGCGGCCATGGTTTCGCTCGGGCGAGCTCGGGATCGTGTGTGAGATGCAAGGGAGGGGAAAACTGAGGGCCTAGGGTTTCGGCGACAGAGAGAGCGTTGAGGGCTTGCTCTTATCCAACCCCTTGACCGTAGGATGGCTGACAGCAGCGGCTTCGGCGGCCATGGCGTGGTGGATGGCCGCCACGCCATCCCCTGGCGTATAGAGGAAAAGGATGAGAGGGGATGGGTTGGGCCTTGCACTGTGGGCTTACGGCCCAGACCAACAGTGTGAGCTTTTATTTGCCTTTGCTCTTTTCTGATTTATTCGTTCTACTCTGTTTTCTATTTTTTCAACTACTGTTTGGTATTTATTTGAGCGAGCAAACGATTTTTGTTATAGACGAAACTCGGGACATAAATACAATGCAGTAGCATAGGGCCACCCTCAAAGTTTCATGTGGATCGGGAAAAGTAAGAATATATGTTGGAATTTAAATGACCAAATTAAACGTTTGCTGGCCCACAAAAATATTGCTATGGCCAAATTAAAAAACCCAATTTGAGTTGATTTATTCATGACAATTACTTGGGCATTATTTGAAACATCTCGAACATTTTTGCTTCTCTGTTTGGAGAATTAATAGTTTGACTTGCAATCTAAATTTGATTTAGAACTTGATGTTTTCGACAAGTGGCAATTAGCAAGGTAATCATGATGACATGGCATGATTAGTGGGAGATTGCTGTGGCATGATTCTCGGGTTGTTACAAATCTCCTCCACTACAAGAAATCTTGTCCCGAGATTTAAGAGGTGGAGTAAGGGGGAAGAATTGGGTACGAAATTCTAACGAATCTTCTTGTTCTTGGGGCTCTCATCGAAGAGGTTGATCCATACCGTTGATGGCTTCAATTCGCTACATCAGGGCATCATGATGAAGTCCTCATCCTTTCTTCAGAAATTCCATCATACTTACGAATAGGGTATAAGGGGAAAACTATAAGGACATATGTCTAAAAAGATTTGCATCCGGTAATTATCTCAAGGAAGGAGAATTTAGAAGCACCAGGAAACAAATCAAGAGTGCTATAAGGAGGTTCAACAAGTTTTAACCGGGTAGGCATCAAGCTAATGCCTATAACAGGTGATGAAGGGGTTCGGAGCAATGAAGAATAATGTTGCCTCTGATACCGGAATGAAACATGGTGAGGAAGTTAGCTCGTGAATTACCTACGAAGCCAAGTGCAAAGAATATTTCGGAATCAAAGTTGTACAGGAGAGTCAGGTTTCGATCTCGTGGAACTGTGGGTTATGGGCCCACCTTGTGTGTTCAGAGTAGGAAGAGCGGCGACATCTTGCAGGGATATGATAGCAAGGCATGTCATAGGATAGACTGTGAGTTATGTTGGCAACAATGTTGGTACCAAGGGCGAGGGACGAAGAGAACCATTTTCCTGCTCGCAAGGCGAGGCGGACCAATAGGCAAAGTTCTCGTCCATCAGTGGCTACCGGAATGTCATCAACAATAGTAACAAGGGCTTAATGACAGAGCTTGTGCATCGGGGTTTTTTATAAGCAGGGATTTATTTCTGCTTATATCATATAGATCACAAGAAAGGTTCAAACAAAACAAGGGAAGGGAAATGTGATTATTGATTTAATCAGAACAATGGAAAGGAAAATGTGTTTAAACACAAATATCAGGAGTATATTATTCCCAAGGACAAGCATAGGATGACATCCATGACAAGGTAGTAGATTACCTTCTAGGTAAAGGGGAGAGGAAATTCATGACGTTACCCATACAACAGTGTTTGGATAAGTGATCAAGAAACATTTAGCATTGCGCCTCCAAATGGTTTTAAAGAGGTTTGGAGTACCACAATCATGCTTTCGGATAGCATTGACATGGTCATCAGGTAAAGGTCGGACCTTAGGAGCACAAAGGATCCATCGGAATTTTTAGAACATATCATGATATTTTATCAGGGAAAAGATGAGGAGGTGGCCGATGGGTTCAGTAGCAATCCATCGACATGTCAAAAGGGATGTATACCCAAAATTAATATGAACAAGTTTGTGTTGGGGGGAAGACAAGAATGTTGTCGATGCTGACACAAATCATCAAGAGGTAAGGATGGTATTTCTCATCATGAATTCGGTTGATATCCTGGGAAAGTTTGGAATGATGATGATGATCATGACACATTTGTTGAGAGGTTTCATGAATATGTAATCGATCGGCGATGACATCAAGTCAAAGGAATGATGAAGCGAAAAGTTACTGGAACCACGGGTACAACACAAACTCGAAATCAAGTTTGTTGTTCAAGGTGAAATGATACGACGAGGAAGATTGACGTAAGTTAGCTCATTATCGAAAATTGTGCTCCGGAAAGGTCCAGGTAGCACAGTTAAAATTTAGCATGACAATGATGTAGCCAATCAGGTAGGAATGATGTGACGGAGTATCACTTCAATTAAGAATTTACAAGAGGTAGTGCAATGACACAATATTCTCGAGATAACATGAGGCAATACTTGAAGGTAGATCAAATTAGACGTTGGACAAGTGAAATGACTTGCAGTAGACAAGTATTTTAACTTGTCCGGGAAATGGAATTAAAGAGAAACTATGGTCGGAACCGCGGTTATGAATGATCAAACCACCGATACCAGATGGACTTATAACAAGGGGTAATTATTCTTACAAGTAGCTTCCATGATAAGTTCTACACCGGGTCCATGGGCATGAACAAAAAGGTTCAAGGTCGACTCCCACTTCTTCAATGCATAATCTTTCATTCACTCCTCGTTTTCGAAGAATTTGTAGCACGAAAGATTTATCTGGTGAAGCACCAGAAGAGTATGACTCACATCTCTTTCGAGTCCACACAGATTTAGGAAAGGTATATGTTCAACCCGTAGGGGTATCTTAGGAACATATACAACTAACTTCCAGAGCATATAACATCAGCTCAATGACAGAGCATGGTTGACAATAAGCAGAGGATACAATTTACTGAAGGCAATATGTATCAGGGGGAAGAGCGCACAAAATTTTGAATATGAAGGACATTGCCGGATAATAATCCAACAAAGGATTCAGCGGTCCTCAATGTGTCTGGTGTGAGTATCAGTACTCAATCAAATGAGGGAAAGAATGCGAAGGCATTAGATTATAGAAACAGCTGAATAATTCAACGTTCAAGTTGAAGGGAACTAGGTGGACAATCAACTACAACATGATTGGCCGAGATCCAACTCATGTCTAGAATGATGTATGAGCATGAAGGTCAAATTTCAGGGTGCGACTGATGATTGCGAGCAATCGCAACATAATGAATCAATAGGCTCAGGATGACAATGACAAAGGTTGTTAATGAATATTGCTGGACATATGGATTTAACCACAATGCAGGCAGACAAGACTTTTGGGAGCACTAGGCTGCATAGGATCTTCAGGAGATCGAATTGCATTCGAAGAATTTTGTGAGACATATGATCAACTAGGGATGAACAAATCCCTGATAAGTGTGTGGAATTATTCATAGGGGTATTCATGCGGCAAAGAACTTCAAGGCAGTTGCGGAAGGGGTTCTCGAAACATCGGAGTGTAATTCTAGGCATCTTGTAATAACAAGAGCAACCTGAAAATGATGTATGAACGACAGGTGTATGTAGCTATACATAGGTGTTGACGGTGGAAGTGAATTGCAAAAGTGATGAGCACATGTTCTCGGGAGAACAGCATAGAGTATCTTCGAAGTCTTCTGGCGAAGCAAGCGATCATCGATAACGTCGGGGCTCTCTGGGAGGAAGTGGGTATGAGAGCCTAATGTTAGAGTTAGTAAAGTGTTTAACCCAAATAGACGAGAGATCGGAGTCCCAGAGTATAGACGAGAAATAAAAGATCCTAATACCACCCAATGGCGACGTGGGCCCGTAAGCCACACAGCCATGTTACTAAAAGTTTTTTTAAGTGACTAGACTCAACTTCGGCCAAGGAGTTGGAAAGGGGGCTACCTACAGGCAGTTGGCTCTGATACCAACTTGTGACACCCTCGATTCAATCATACACTAATCATACACGCAAATGTGTACGATCAAGATCAAGGACTCACGGGAAGATATCACAACACAACTCTAGACACAAATTAAAATAATACAAGCTTTATATTACAAGCCAGGGGCCTCGAGGGCTCGAATACATAGGCTCGAAAACACCAGAGTCAGCGGAAGCAACATTATCTGAGTACAGACATGAGTTAAACAAGTTTGCCTTAAGAAGGCTAGCACAAAACAACATCGATCGAAAAGGCAAGGCCTCCTGCCTGGGAGCCTCGTAACTACTCCAAGTCGTCAGCGGTCGTCACGTAGTAGTAGGCATCCTCGGGATAGCAGTAGTCATCAGTGGTGTCGTCTGGCGCCTGGGATCCATCATCTGGTCGCAACAATCGGGTATGGGAGAAAAGAGGTAGCAAAGCAACCGTGAGTACTCATTCAAAGTACTCGCAAGACTTACATCAGATCTAAACTAAGTAGGCATCTGTATCAAAGGAATGGGTTGTATCTGTGGACTAAACTGCAGAATGCCATAAGGGAAGGGGAAAGCCTAGCCTATCGAAGACTAGCATCTTCTGGAAACCACCATCTTGCAGCAACAGGAGGGAGTAGAGTAGCATAAAGTAAAGTAGTAGAAGTGTTATCAACCTCGGCCAGAGATCCTTTCTCGACTCCTTGCGAGAAAGAAATCCCAGAGCCATACTATCCATTTCTCATATCCATGTCTCATATCCATTCCTCATCTCAAGTATCCAATTCTAGTTGTATCGATCGGGAAACAACTCCAAGTGTCTGTTACCGTAGGATGGGCTATCGATAGATGTTCTCTTCCCTGCAGGGGTGCACCAACTTACCCACCACGCTCGATTAACTCCGGCCGGACACACTTTCCTGGGTCATGCCCGGCCTCGGCCAAACAATACGACGCAACCCGACCTAGGCTTAATAGAGAGGCCAGCACGCCGGACTAAACCTATGCCCCTAGGGGTCATCGGCCATCTCCCCGGGAACTCCTACACGTTGCGTACGTGGCCGGTGAGCAGACCTAGCTACCTCCTTCAACAAGGCAGGAGCTTACACAGTCCAACCCGGCGCATGCCACTCAGTCGCTGGCGTCTATTAAGCTTCGACTGATGTATACGAGCAGAACGCCCATACTATGCCCACGTGATGGTTAGTGCTATCAGGCCAGAGGCCCCTCGGATCAAATATCCAAATCGTAGTGGATTAGGAACGCGTGGTAACAAGCAGAGACTCACGAAAGATGTGACCCCGTCGCTCTGTCTCGAGTACTTGCGGCAAGGGCTAAGAATGCCCGGCCACGCCTCGTAGTTATCTCGCGGGCACCCTCCAGGTCAACCCGACTCCACATCACTCACAATTAAGCTCGCGCGGGTACCCCTCAGGGCCGACCCGTCTTTAGTAACATGGTTCAGTGTAAAGTCATAGTAACCATAGTAACTGTGTGTCTAACACCAAGGGGAAAACCCGAGGAATCACCCCCGGTGAATTCCACACGATGTAACCATCAAGGTGAACGTAAGATTATCCACCCTCGAGGTTCACACTTGAGGGGTTGCATGACAGAGCCGTATCGGAAGTGGTTAAGGAGGAAATCACCCTCGATGACCACGACCAGATAGCTACACTACAGAGGTCTCATCAGGAGTGATGTAAGAGGTTCCATCCTCGGCACTCGATGGTAACTCTATAGAGTCGTACAACTAAGGGGGGTGATGTGCGGTGTCGGGGCCTGGACGTCGACCACGTTGATCGAGTCATCAAACATAAAGCGAGGCAACTGGGACAAGGTGGGGTCACTGATGGATCTCTAACCAACCTATACTAAGCAGTTGAGGATAAGCAGATAAGGTATGAAAGCAGGTAGCAACAACAGGCTATGCATCAGAGTTGGATCATACATAAAGCAGTAGCAGTAATAATGCAAGAATGAGAGGGAAAGAAATGGGCGATATCGGAATGCTCAAGGGGGGTTTGCTTGCCTGGTTGCTCTGGCAAGGAGGGGTCATCGTCGACGTAGTCGATCACAGGGGAAACATCGGTCTCGGGGTCTACCGGAGAGAAGAGGGGGAAGAAACAGTAAATACAGAGCAAACAATGCATCACGAGGCATAACATGACGATAGGCAGAGCTAGGGTTGTCTTAACGTAGTACTATACGTTGCGGACGGAGGGGATAAACATCCGAGGATGAATCTCTGGCGTTTGACGAATTTCGGACAGATGAAAGAGAGGGGACGGTTCCATGTTCAGCATTCTAGGGCATGTGACAGGTGAAAGGACCGCGCATTCGGATTCGTGGGATTTTTCTGAGCAACTTTCATATATAAAACTTTTTCATCCGAGCTACGAATTATTCTATATGATTTACAAAAGTTTTAGCAATATTCTGAAATTACTATTAATTCGAAAATAATGATTAAAACGCTAGATGCACCCAGCTTTGCGTACACAAAAGTGTACCAGAGGGTGACATGTGGGTCCATGGGGTCCCTGTTGACCAGTCAATGTTTGACTGGTCAACATGGCGGTGGGGCCCCTTGTCATACACACATCTAGTTAATTACTGATTTAACTTAACTAATCCAGTTCATTAGGTTAATTAAGTTAATTAATCACTTAACTAATTAATTAATTAATTTTATTAATATATATTTTTAACTCTTTTTTAGGGGAAGGGCCCCAGTTGCCAGTGGCACAAAGGCCACTAGAACGGGCTAACGGGCGCAGGCGTTTGGGCGTAGCCCGCCCGAACACATGTGAGGTCGTCGGGCGATGGGGAGGAGCAGGGCGCGCATGCAGCGGGACGCCGGTGGCCGCGGTGGTGGGCCGGCAGGGCGTGGCGCGGCGAAGGCCACGCGGCGGCGACAAGCGTGGGGCGAGCCGCGGCGGAGGCAGGCGACACAGGGAGGCTGAGTAGCAGCAGCTCGAAGTAGGAGCAGCTAGCGGGAGCAGTAGGGGAGCAGGATGGCGGGCGGCTGCAGGCACGACGAGCGCGTTCCAGGGGCGAGGCAGGGCATGGCCCAGGCGGACGCGCGCGCGGGGGTGCCGCAGGGGCGCTGCCGGATGCCCAGGGCTCGTGGGAGCGCGGCGAGGAGCCTGGAGAGCGAAGCTCCGACCGCGGCGGCTAAGCTCGGGGGAGGGCACCTATGGCGACCGAATCGACGAGGAAGAAGGGGGAATCGAAGGCGCATCTCACTTTGGTTCTTTAGGCGAGCTCGAGGTGGTCGGGGATGAACCGAAGATGCGCGAATCGACGACGGGGTCGACGACTGTGGCGGAGCAGATGACTGCTGTGACGAGCGTACGAGGCCGCCCTTCTCGATTCGACGCATGTAGATGAAGCAAATGACGGCGGTAAAGCTCCTGATCGTCACCGAGAAGCTCGGGGAGGCTCCGGCGCACGAGGCTGACGACGTCGCGGCCATGGTTTTTCTCGGGCGAGCTCGGGATCGTGTGTGAGATGCGAGGGAGGGTAAAAACTAAGGGCCTAGGGTTTCAGCGAGAGAGAGCGCGTCGAGGACTTGCTCTTATCCAACCCCACGACCGCAGGATGGCCGACAGCAGCGGCTTCGGCGGCCATGGCGGGGTGGATGGCCGCCACGCCATCCCCTGGCGTATAGAGGAAAAGGATGAGTGGGGATGGGTTGGGCCTTGCACTGTGGGCTTATGGCCCAGACCAACAGTGCGAGGTTTTATTTGCCTTTGCTCTTTTCTGATTTATTCTTTCTACTCTGTTTTCTATTTTTTCAGCTACTGTTTGGTATTTATTTAAGCGAGCAAACGATTTTTGTTATAGACGAAACTTGGCACATAAATACAATGCAGTAGCATAAGGCCACCCTCAAAGTTTCATGTGGATCGAGAAAAGTAAGAATATATGTTGAATTTAAACGACAAAATTAAACGTTTGCTGGCCCACAAAAATATTGTTATGGCCGAATTAAAAAACCCAATTTGAGTTGATTTATTCATGACAATTACTTGGGCATTATTTGAAACATCTCGAACATTTTTGCTTCTCTGTTTGGAGAATTAATAGTTTGACTTGCAATTTAAATTTGATTTAGAACTTGATGTTTTGGACAAGTGGCAATTAGCAAGGTAATCATGATGACATGCCATGATTAGTGGGAGATTACTATGGCATGATTCTCGGGTTGTTACAGCTATTCTCGATTGGACTCCTTTGAAGAATGGCAAGCAAGTCCGAAGTTTTCTCGGTCTCGCCAGCTATTGCCGTCGCTTTGTCGAGAACTTCTCCAAGATTGCCAGGCCTCTGACTAATCTGTTGCATAAGGGCGTCAAGTTCCAATGGACAGACAAGTGTCAGGAAAGCTTCCAGGCACTCAAAGACAAGTTGACTTCTGCCCCAGTGCTTGCTCCACCTGATACTAAGAAGGATTTTGTCATTTACTGCGATGCTTCCCGTCAAGGATTAGGCTGTGTCCTAATGCAAGAGCGCAGAGTGATTGCTTATGCCTCTCGTCAACTGCGCCCTCGTGAAGAAAACTACCCAGTTCACGACCTCGAGCTTGCTGCTGTCATTCATGCTTTGAAGCAGTGGCGACATTACCTTCTCGGTAATCGTTGCGAGGCCTTCACCGACCACCAAAGTCTGAAGTATCAGTTTACTCAGCCGGATCTGAACCTCCATCAGCAGAGATGGATGGAGACTGTTGCAGACTTTGACGTGGGTATATCCTATACCCCCGACAAGGCTAATGTAATGGATGATGCCTTGAGCCACAAGTCTTACTGCAACCACCTCCAGGTTCACAAAGTTCAACCCTCGCTTGTTGAAGAATTCAAAAGGCTGAACCTTCATATTGTTCCCCCTGGTGCACTCGCTCCCCCTCCCCCAGAGTTTCAAAAGATGAATCTTCGTGTTGTTACTAAGGGTTCTCTAAATACCCTGGCTATCGTACCAGATCTCGTAGATGGTATAAAGACTATTCAAGGTTGTGACTCTGAAGTCCATAAGATTAAACGCCATCTAGCAGAAGGAAAGCCCTCATTCTTCACTATCGCTGATGATGGCGCCTTGTACTTCAAAGGCCGCCTAGTGGTACCATGTTCGAGGAAAACCTGGATCAGACTAAAAAGGTCATGAAAGAAGCTCATGATACGCCTCTGTCCATCCATCCTGGTAGTACAAAGATGTATCAGGATATTCGTCAGAGATTCTGGTGGTCTAATATGAAGCAGGACATTGCTCGTTATGTTGTTGAGTGTGATGTTTGCTGACACCCATGATGCGGCTATATCTCCCACGTGTCGGAGCACGACTTAGAGGCATAACCGCATAGTAGGCATGTCGCAAGAGGGGTAATCTTTACACATCCCATGTACTGAATATGAAAGGGATAAAGAGTTGGCTTACAATCGCCACTTCACACAATACATAAATATAGCATGACATCATCCAGAATACAATCAAGGTCCGACTACGGAACCAAATAAAGAAAGACAACCCCAATGCTAGATCCCCGATCGCCCCGACTGGGCTCCACTACTGATCAACTGGAAACAAAACAACACAACGAACACGATCTTCGTCGAGCTCCTCCTTGAGCTCGGTTGCATCACCTGCACGGGTTTCATCGGCACATGCAACTGTTTGGAAGTATCTGTGAGTCACGAGGACTCAGCAATCTCACACCCGCGAGATCAAGACTATTTAAGCTTATGGGTAGGAGAAGGTAGTGAGGTGGAACTGCAGCAAGCACTAAGCATATATGGTGGCTAACATACGCAAATAAGAGCGAGAAGAGAAGCAATGCAACGGTTGTGAACTAGAAGTGATCAAGAAGTGATCCTGAAACTACTTACGTTCAAGCATAACACAAGAACCGTGTTCACTTCCCGGACCCTACCGAAAAGAGACCAGCACGGCTACACACGCGGTTGATGCATTTTAATTAAGTTAAGTGTCAAGTTCTCTACAACCAGATATTAACAAATTCCCATCTCCCCATAACCGCGGGCACGACTTTCGAAAGTTCAAACCCTGCAGGGTGTCCCAACTTAGCCCATCACAAGCTCTCACGGTCAACGAAGGATATTCCTTTTCCCAGGAAGACTCGATCAGACTCGGAATCCCGGTTACAAGACATTTCGACAATGGTAAAACAAGACCAGCAAAGCCGCCCGGATGTGCCGACAAATCCCAATAGGAGTTGCACATATCTCGTTCTCAGGGCACACCTGATGAGCCAGACGTCGGGTTGGCATAGACCCTGGTTGCCCAGGGGGCGCCGAACATCGCTCAGGTTGGACCAACACTTAGAGAAGCACTAGCCCGGGGGGTTAAAATAAAGATGACCCTCGGGCTCCTGAAACCCAAGGGAAAAAAGGCTAGGTGAGGCAAATGTAAAACCAAGGTTGGGCCTTGCTGGAGGAGTTTTATTCAAAGCGAACTGTCAAGGGGTCCCCATAACACCCAACCGTGTAAGGAACAGAAAATCAAGGAACATAACACCGGTATGACGGAAACTAGGGCGGCAAGAGTGGAACAAAACACCAGGCATAAGGTCGAGCCTTCCACCCTTTACCAAGTATATAGATGCATTAATTAAAATAAGAGATATTGTGATATCCCAACATAACCATGTTCCAACATGGAACAAACTTCAGCTTCACCTGCAACTAACAACGCTATAAGAGGGGCTGAGCAAAGCGCTAACATAGCCAAACAACGGTTTGCTAGGACAAGGTGGGTTAGAGGCTTGGCATGGCAATATGGGAGGCATGATAAAGCATGTGGTAGGTATCGCGGCATAGCAATAGAGTGAAACAACTAGCAAGCAAAGATAGAAGTGATTTCGAGGGTACGGTCATCTTGCCTGAGATCCCGCAGGGAATAAGAACGAGTCCATGAAGAAGACAAACGGACGTAGTCGAACGAATCCTCACAAACACACGTTATCGGAACCAACCCGAAGAAGCAACACCGGAAAGAAGCAAACAACATAGTAAACAACCATCACATAACATGGCATGATGCACAACCAAGTATGATGCATGTCCGGTTTAATGAGGCATGGCATGGCAAAGTGCAACAAGCAATCCTACAAATTAATTGGAGCTCAATATGCAACGAGTTGCATATTGATGAAACACCACATGACTTATTTAGTTCCATCTCGTTTATGTACTCAACAATATTAAATGTTGTTTAGCATGGCAAGGGGTGAAGCAAAGTAAAACTACCTATCTAGGCAAGTTTAAATGAGGCCGGAACAACAAGCAACAAGTCTGGAAAATCCTCATGTGCATATTAATGGATTTGGTACTGTTCTGCCCTAAACACGATTTTAGGGTTGTTAAACATGCAAAGTAAAGTCACCATGATAAACTAGGCATTTTCCACCCCATTTACATATAAAGTTTATTAAATTTGGAGCTACAGTTATTAAGTTATGAAATAAAGCATTTTAGCATGGCATTATGGAAAATACACACAAACATCATTTTAAACATTTTAAACATGGATGGAAGTTGAATATTATGAAACTAGACAAGATTCTAGGCATTTTTCATATATAAATCATTTCACGATTGATGAGTTATTAAATGCATGAACTCTAGGGACTTTTCTGCAAAACTGGCAGCCTCAGGATAAATCAGAAAAACGTCCTGGCAGGAAAAAAATACACAGGCCGAAACTAGCAGGCCTGATGGAACAGGGGAACTGGAGGGCTTCTCACCCATGGGCTCGCCCCAGTAGGAAGCAGAGGATGCCGGATGGGGCAGTGGTTGGGCTGGCCTGCGTGAGGCCCATGCGGCACTGGATCCGGGCCTTGAGCGCGGGGTCAATGCGCTCGGTCTCCTCGAGCACCCGCTTGAGCAGGATGCAGGGGCGGCGGCTGCCGCGTCAAACGCCGGCGAGGGGCGGTGCGGAGAGGATCAGCGAGGAGCGGGATCCGGCCTGAATGGATGCGGGGCGGCGCGGGCTTCCCAGATCTGCCAGCAGGGAGGCCGGATCGGGCGACTGACGGCTTATACCGGCGACGGCGGCGCAGATCCGAGCCCATGGAGGCTATGTAGGAAGAGGCAGAGAGAGATGAGGATGAGACAGGGAGAAAACAAGGAGGGAGGAAGGAGAGGGGCGGCCGGGGACGCGACCTGTGGGGCGCCGGCGACAAGGCGGAGCACGATGGCGGCGAGGTTCCAGCGAAGACGACGACCGGCGACGAGGTTGGAGTGGCGCTGGAGTAGGTAGCGCGGGGAGGAACCATGGGAGCAGCGGTGGATGCGCTCAGGGCCCGATGGGCTTCCCAGGGCCCGATCCGAGTCCTGGCGAGCCCGCGGGCTTCGCGGTGGCGCGGGGTGACCAGGGCGACATGGAGGCGTGGGAGTGGCCCTCGGCAGTGACGCGGGTGGCGGCTCGCCCGCTGGGGCAGCGCCAAGTGGCGGCGGCGGGTTCAGGTGGCGCGGAAAGCGAGGTGGAGGTGGGAGGAGGCTGGCGGCGCACTGATTACGAGGAAGGTTTGTCTGCTGCCAAAAATGGAAGGTGCTTCCTTTTATAGCTAGGGCTAGGGCATGAGGGGGTTAGGAGGGGTTTTCGGACCCTCGATCACGATCCGACGGCTCCGGACACGAGGAGGGGTAGGTTGGAGCGTGTGGGCTGTGCAGAAGGCCTCGGGCTGAGAGGAGAGAAGAGAGATAGAGGCCCGACGTCTGTTTCCAGAGACCGAAAACGTCCGACGATAGACCGGCTATACTGCCGCTATAGTTTTACGGTTGGGCTATCAAACGAACTCCGAATGCGATGAAACTTGGCAGGCATCCTACCTACAACATAACAACACCGTATGCCAACTTTCAACCCATTCCGAGAACATTTTCTGGCCACTTATAAAATAATATTTCGGACATGCCGCGGGCGCGTGCGAGTGTGTCTAGGCTCAGAACGGACAACGGAAGGAACTGGGAGACCGGGACAGATGCAAGTTTTGAAAACATGATGATGCAATGCGGATGACATGGCAAGATGCAACACGCAAGCGAATGACATGGCAACGTCGGCGAATAGCTGGAAGACACCTGGCCCATCGGACTCGGGGCGTCACATTTGCCGTCGTATCAAAGCAGAACATCAAAGGCCTGCTGGAACTCTGCAACCTATCTCTATTCCTGAATGGAAATGGGACCATGTTGAAATGGACTTCGTCACTGGATTTTCCAAATCGCAGAAAGGTAATGATGCTATTCTTGTCATCATTGACCGGCTTTCCAAAGTTGCACATTTTCTGGCAATCAAAGAAACAATCACGGCTAGTCAGCTTGCAACTCTCTACATGTCCAGAATTGTTTCACTTCACGGTATTCCACTGGTTATCAGTTCAGACCGTGGCAGCTTATTCACTTCAAGATTCTGGGCAAGTTTCCAAGAAGCTATGGGAACTCATCTGTCATTCAGTACTGCGTTTCATCCTCAGTCGCAAGGACAAGTCGAACATGTCAACCAAGTTCTCGAAGACATGCTTCGAGCTTGTGTAATTTCCTTCGGCAAGAAATGGGAGGAATCTATTCTGTATGCCGAGTTCTCTTATAATAATAGCTATCAAGCTAGTCTGAAGATGTCCCCCTTCGAAGTATTATATGGACGAAAGTGTCGAACCCCTCTAAACTGGTTAGAAACTGGGGAACGTCCACTCTTCGGTCCAGATATTATCCAACAGGCCGAAGAACAAGTCCGCATTATTCGCGAGAATCTCAAGACTGCTCAGTCATGTCAGAAGAGTCAGTATGACCATCATCACAAAGACATGGTCTATCAACCTGGCGAAAAGGCTCATCTTCGTGTTACACCAATGAAGGGTGCTCACCGCTTCGGGATCAAGGGCAAGCTAGCTCCTCGCTATATCGGTCCCTTCACTATTCTCGAAAGGCGTGGAAAAGTGGCATCTCAATTGGAGCTTCCGCCGAACCTTTCTCAGGCTCACGATGTGTTCCACGTGTCACAGCTCCGTCGTTGCTTCAAGGACTCAATCCGAGCAGTGGATCATGAACATCCGGTTCGCATTCTCGACCAAGCTGAACGCTGGACACGTCAGAAAGCGATCAAGTTCCTCAAGGTCCAATGGTCGCATCACTCTGAAGATGAAGCCACCTGGGAACGCGAGGACCGCCTGCGTGATGAATACCCCGCACTGTTTCCTTCTACCTCCTAAATCTCGGGACAAGATTTCTTGTAGTGGAGGAGTTTTGTAACACCCAGATAATCATACTATAGTAATTCCACGTTAACGATGCCACGTCACCTCTGTCACTGTAGTTAATCTCGGGTTAGTTCAAAACCGATTCAAATTCAAAATTAAAATAAAGTTAAATAATAAAAGTTTTCAAAAGTTAAAACAAAAATGTTTGGGCAGTACGATGCCCTAATTTGCATATGTAATTATGGTGTAATAAACACATTTTTATAAAATACCTAAGTATTTTAAAATGAATTAAAACAGAAAAAAAAGAAAAACTAAAACTAAAACTAAAAGAAAAAAAGAAAAAAGAAAAAAGGGAGAAAGCCCCCCCTCAACTGGGTCGGCTGGCCCAGCTGGCCACCGCCCCCCCTTGGGCCTCAACCCACCAGGCCGCCAGGACGGCCCA
>NC_041380.1:275856572-275884265 GCF_002162155.2 Triticum dicoccoides | reverse complement strand
CCGCGCCGCCTGGCCGTGCCACGCCGGCACCCCCGCATCCAGAACGGTCGCGGCCGTCGCCCGGGTCTACCCCGGCGGGCACCCCTCGCCCATTTGGGCTACGCCCGCATCCAGCGCCCGTTAGGGCCCTGTGAGCAAATGACAAGTGGGCCTAGCCCCAGAACAAAAATAGATTTAAAAAAGGAATAAATATAAATAAACAAATATATAAATAAATAAATAATTTAATTAATTAATTAATTAGTGAATTAATTACCCTGTTTAATTAATCTAATTAACTAGTTAAGTTAATTAAACCCTAATTAGACTAAAAAGTCAATGACGAACGGGACCCACCTGTCAGGTTGACCAGGTCAACTGCTGACGTCATGATGTCAGCAAACACTTTTCTGGACAATGTTGATTTAAATAATTAAATAAATCTTAAAAATAATTTAAATCTTTTAAAATTATTATAAAATAAACCGTAGCTCGGATGGAAAAACTTTGTACATGAAAGTTGCTCAGAACGACGAGACGAATCCGGATACGTAGCCCGTTCGTCTGCCACGCATCCCTAGCATAGCAAACACGCAACTTTCCCCCTCTGATTCATCTGTTCGAAAACACGAAACACCGGGGATAATTTCCCGGATGTTTCCCCCCTTCACCGGTACCTCCTCATACCGTGTTAGGGCACACCTAGCATCATGCTTTGTCATGTCATGCATCGTCATGCATTTGTTTGCATTATATTTATTGTTTCTTCCCCCTCTTCTCTCGCTAGACACCGAGACCGACGCTGCTGCTACCCAGTACGACTATGGTGTTGACGACCCCTCTCTCTTGCCAGAGCAACCAGGCAAGCCCCCCCTTTGATCAACTCGATATCGCCTATTCTTCTCTCTACTGCTTGCATTAGAGTAGTGTAGCATGCTACTGCTTCCCGTTAATCCTATTCTGATGTATAGCCTGTCCTTGCTACTACTATTGTTACCTTTACCTACAATCCTAAATTCTTAGTATAGGATGCTAGTATTCCATCAGTGGCCCTACATTCTTGTCTGTCTGCCATGCTATACTAGCGGGCCATGATCACTTGGGAGGTGATCGCGGGTATATACTCATACATATATACATGATATACAGGTGGTGACTAAAGTCGGGTCGGCTCGTTGAGTACCCGCGAGTGATTCCGATGTTGGGGGCTGAAGGGGCAGGTGGCTCCATCCCGGTAGAGGTGGGCCTGAGTTCCTGAAGGCCCCCAACTGTTACTTTGTGGCGGAGCGACATGGCAGGTTGAGACCACCTAGGAGAGAGGTGGGCCTGGCCCTGGTTGGCGTCCGCGGTTACTTCAAGATAACACGCTTAACGAGATCTTGGTATTTGATCTGAGTCTGGCCATTGGCCTATACGCACTAACCAACTACGCGGGAACAGTTATGGGCACTCAACGTCGTGGTATCAGCCGAAGCCTTCTTGACGTCAGCGACTGAGCGGCGCGCGCCGGGTTGGACCGCGTAATGCAACTTCCTTTGTAATGGAGTTTGCTAGGTCTGCTCTTCGGCCGCGTTCGCAACGTGCAGGTGTGCAATGGGCGATGGGCCCAGACCCCTGCGCCATAGGATTTAGACCGGCGTGCTGACCTCTCTGTTGTGCCTAGGTAGGGCTGTGACGTGTTGATCTTCCGAGGCCGAGCATGACCCAGAAAAGTGTGTCCGGACAAATGGGATCGAGCGTGTTGGGAAATGTGGTGCACCCCTGCAGGGAAGTTAATCTATTCGAATAGCCGTGATTTTTGGTAACAGGACGACTTGGTGTTGTATCTTGACCTTATGACAACTAGAACCGGTTACTTAATAAAACACACCCTTCCAAGTGCCAGATACAACCCGGTGATCGCTCTCTAACAGGGCGACGAGGAGAGGATCGCCGGGTAGGATTATGCTACACGATGCTACTTGGTGAACTTACCATCTACTCTCTTCTACATGCTGCAATATGGAGGTGGCCAGAAGCGTAGTCTTCGGTAGGACTAGCTATCCCCCTCTTATTCTGGCATTCTGGAGTTCAGTCCACATATGTTACCCTCTTTCCTTATGATACCAATGCATACATGTGTAGTGTAGCTCCTTACTTGCGAGTACTTTGGATGAGTACTCACGGTTGCTTTGCTCCCCCTTTTCCCCCTTTCTATACCCGATTGCTACGACCAGACGATGGAGTCCAGGAGCCAGACGCCACCGTTGACGAGGACTACTACTACTCGGGAGGTGCCTACTACTACGTGCAGCCCGCTGACGACGACCAGGAGTAGTTTAGGAGGATCCCAGGCAGGAGGCCTGCGCCTCTTTCGATCTGTATCCCAGTTTGTGCTAGCCTTCTTAAGGCAAACTTGTTTAACTTATGTCTGTACTCAGATATTGTTGCTTCCACTGACTCGTCTATGATCGAGCTCTTGTATTCGAGCCTTCGAGGCCCCTGGCTTGTAATATGATGCTTGTATGACTTATTTTATTTGTAGAGTTGTGTTGTGATATCTTCCCGTGAGTCCCTGATCTTGATCGTACATGTTTGCGTGTATGATTAGTGTACGATTGAATCGGGGGTGTCACAACAATTTATATCTCATCACGTCTTGACCATATCACATCACAACATGCCCTACAAAAACAAGTTAGATGTCCTCTACTTTGCTGTTGCAAGTTTTACGTGGCTGCTACGGGCTTAGCAAGAACCGTTCTTACCTACGGCATAAAAACCACAACATGGTACAGTGATTGCTTTTTGATCTTCAGAAAGAACCCTGTTCATTGAATCCGGTTCAACTAAAGTTGGAGAAACAGACACCCGCCAGCCACCTGTGTGCAAAGCACGTCGGTAGAACCATTCTCATGAACGCGGTCATGTAATGTCGGTCCGGGCCGTTTCATCCAACAATACCACCGAATCAAGAAACAACTTGTGACGGCAAGCAATATGTATATACCCACGCCCACAACTCCTTTGTGTTCTACTCGTGCATATAACATCTACGCACAGACCTGGCTCGGATGCCACTGTTGGGGAACGCAGTATTTCAAAAAAATTACCTACGATCACGCAAGATCTATCTAGGAGATGCATAGCAACAAGAGGGGAGAGTGTGTCTACGTACCCTCGTAGACCGAAAGCGAAAGCGTTTAGTAACGCGGTTGATGTAGTTGAACGTCTTCGCAATCCAACCGATCCAAGTACCGAACGCACGACACCTCCATGTTCAGCACACGTTCAGCTCGATGACGTCCCTCGGGCTCTTGATCGAGTTGAGGCCGAAGGAGAGTTCTGTCAGCACGACGACGTGGCGACGGTGATGATGAAGTTACCGGCGCAGGGCTTCGCCTAAGCACTACGACGATATGACCGAGGTGTGTAACTGTGGAGGGGGGCATCGCACACGACTAAGAAAAATCTTGGAGTGCCCCTGCCCACGTATATAAAGGAGGGAGGAGGAGGAGGCCGGCCTAGGAGGGGCGCGCCTATAGGGGGAGTCCAACTAGGATTCCCAATCCTAGTTGGAGTCCCCTTCCTTTTCCAAGAGGTGAGAGAGGGAAGGAGTAGGAGAAGAAGAAGGAAAGAGAGGGGGTGCCACCCCCTCCCTAGTCCAATTTGGACTTGCCATGGAGGGCGCGCGACCAACCCTTGAGGCCATTCTCTCCTTTCCCGTACGGCCCATTAAGGCCTGCTACTTCCCCCGGCAAATTCCCGTAACTCTCCGGTACTCCAAAAAATACCCGAATCACTCGGAACCTTTCCGATGTCCGAATAGAGCCTTCCAGTATATCGATATTTACGTCTCGACCATTTTAAGACTCCTCGTCATGTCCGTGATCTCATCCGGGACTCCGAACAACCTTCGGTACATCAAATCACATAACTCATAATAGAAATCGTCATCGAACATTAAGCGTGCGGACCCTACGGGTTCGAGAACTATGTAGACATGACCGAGACACATCTCCGGTCAATAACCAATAGTGGAACCTGGATGCTCATATTGGCTCCTACATATTCTATGAAGATCTTTATCGGTCAAACTGCATAACAACATACGTTGTTCCCTTTGTCATCGGTATGTTACTTGCCCGAGATTCGATCGTCGGTATCATCATACCTAGTTCAATCTTGTTACCGGCAAGTCTCTTTACTCGTTCCGTAATGCAACATCCCGCAACTAACTCATTAGTCACATTGCTTGCAAGGCTTATAGTGATGTGCATTACCGAGAGGGCCTAGAGATACCTCTTCGACAATCGGAGTGACAAATCCTAATGTCGACCTATGCCAACTCAACAAACACCATCGGAGGCACATGTAGAGCATCTTTATAATCACCCAGTTATGTTGTGACGTTTGATAGCACACAAGGTGTTCCTCCGGTATTCGGGAGTTGCATAATCTCATAGTCAGAGGAACATGTATAAGTCAAAAGCAATAGCAATAAAACTAAACGATCATTTATGCTAAGCTAACGGATGGGTCTTGTCCATCACATCATTCTCTAATGATGTGATCCCATTCATCAAATGACAACACATGTCTATGGTCAGGAAACTTAACCATCTTTGGTTAACGAGCTAGTCAAGTAGAGGCATACTAGGGACACTCTGTTTTGTCTATGTATTCACAGATGTACTAAGTTTCCGGTTAATACAATTCTAGCATGAATAATAAACATTTATCATGATATAAGGAAATATAAATAACAACTTTATTATTGCCTCTAGGGCATATTTCCTTCACCTACATCATCAACAACTCCATCATCACTACCACCAAAGGAGAATTGAGTATTGGGTATGGGCACTCCCCTTGGCAACTGCCAAGCTTGGGGGATTGCCCCGTTATTGTATCACCATCACACTTCTATCTTTACCGTTTTTCTTAGTTCGATCCTTTTGGTAATATCTTGATCTAGTAGAATAAAGTTTCAGCATGATTTAGTTTGGAGTTTTGCTTTATGATCCTTCTATGTAATCGAGTCTGTGAGCTATATATAATAAAGATTAGTGTTGAGTCAAGGGCTTTGCTATCTTGCTATGATCTTGAGAATAAAAGAAAGAATAAAAAGAAATAAATAGATCATATGGATTGTTGGAAATATGCCCTAGAGGCAATAATAAAATGGTTATTATTATATTTCCTTGTTCATGATAATTGTCTATTGTTCATGCTATAATTGTGTTATCCGGAAATCGTAATACATGTGTGAATATATAGACCACAACATGTCCCTAGTAAGCCTCTAGTTGACTAGCTCGTTGATCAATAGATGGTTACGGTTTCCTGACCATGGACATTGGATGTCATTGATAACGGGATCACATCATTAGGAGAATGATGTGATGGACAAGACCCAATCCTAAGCATAGCACAAGATCGTGTAGTTCGTTTGCTAGAGCTTTTCTAAGTGTCAAGTATCATTTCCTTAGACCATGAGATTGTGCAACTCCCGGATACCGTAGGAGTGCTTTGGGTGTGCCAAACGTCACAACGTAACTGGGTGGCTATAAAGGTACACTACAGGTATCTCCGAAAGTGTCTGTTGGGTTGGCATGAATCGAGACTGGGATTTGTCACTCCGTATGACGGAGAGGCATCTCTGGGCCCACTCGGTAATGCATCATCATAATGAGCTCAGTGCGACTAAGTAGTTGGTCACGGGATCATGCATTACGGCATGAGTAAAGTGACTTGCCGGTAACGAGATTGAACGAGGTATTGGGATACCGACGATCGAATCTCGGGCAAGTAACGTACCGATTGACAAAGGGAATTGAATACGGGATTGATTGAATCCTTGACATCGTGGTTCATCTGATGAGATCATCGTGGAATATGTGGGAGCCAACATGGGTATCCAGATCCCGCTGTTGGTTATTGGCCGGAGAGTTGTCTCGGTCATGTCTGCATGGTTCCCGAACCCGGAGGGTCTACACACTTAAGGTTCGGTGATGCTAGGGTTGTAGAGATGTTAGTATGCGGTAACCCGAAAGTTGTTCGGAGTCCCGGATGAGATCCCAGACGTCACGAGGAGTTACGGAATGGTCCGGAGGTAAAGATTTATATATAGGAAGACCAGTTTCGGCCATCGGGAAAGTTTCAGGGGTAATCGGTATTGTACAAGGACCACCGGAAGGGTCCCGGGGGTCCACCGGGTGGGGCCACCTATCCCGGAGGGCCCCATGGGCTGAAGTGGGAGGGGAACCAGCCCCTGGTGGGCTGGTGCGCCCCCTATGGGCCTTCCCCTGCGCCTAGCGTTGGAAACCCTAGGGGTGGGGGCGCCCCACTTGGCTTGGGGGGCAAGTCCCCCTTGGCCGCCGCCCCCCTTGGAGATCCCATCTCCTAGGGTCGGCGCCCCCCCTAGGGGCCCTATATATAGTGGGGGGAGGGAGGGCAGCCTCACCAAGTCCCTGGCCCCTCCCTCTCCCCTCGTAACACCTCTCTCTCTCTCGTTGGAGCTTGGCGAAGCCCTGCCGAGATCACCGCTGCTTCCACCACCACGCCGTTGTGCTGCTGGATCTCCATCAACCTCTCCTTCCCCTTGCTGGATCAAGGAGGAGGAGACGTCTTCCCAACCATACGTGTGTTGAATGCGGATGTGCCGTCTGTTCGGCACTTGGTCATCGGTGATTTGGATCACGACGAGTACGACTCCATCAACCCTGTTCTCTTGAACGCTTCCGCTCGCGATCTACAAGGGTATGTAGATGCACTCCCCTTTCCCTCGTTGCTAGATGACTCCATAGATTGATCTTGGTGATGTGTAGAAAATTTTAAAAATTCTGCTATGTTCCCCAACAGTGGCATCATGAGCTAGGTCTATGCGTAGTTTCTATGCACGAGTAGAACACAAGTTGTTGTGGGCGTTGATTTTGTCAACTTACTTGTCATTACTAGTCTTATCTTGATTCGGCGGCATCGTGGGATGAAGCGGCCCGGACCGACCTTACACGTACGCTCACGTGAGATTGGTTCCACCGACTGACATGCACTAGTTGCATAAGGTGGCTAGCGGGTGTCTGTCTCTCCCACTTTAGTCGGATCAAATTCGATGAAAAGGGTCCTTATGAAGGGTAAATAGAAATTGGCATATCACGTTGTGGTTTTGGCATAGGTAAGAAACGTTCTTGCTAGAAACCTATAGCGGCCACGTAAAAAAACTTGCAACAACAATTAGAGGACGTCTAACTTGTTTTTGCAACATGTGTCATGTGATGTGATATGGCCAAAAGGATGTGATGAATGATATATGTGATGTATGAGATTGATCATGTTCATGTAATATGAATCACGACTTGCATGTCGATGAGTATGACAACCGGCAGGAGCCATAGGAGTTGTCTTAATTTATATATGACCTGCGTGTCAACATAAACGTCATGTAATTACTTTACTTTATTGCTAAACCGTTAGTCATAGTAGTAGAAGTAATAGATGACGAGACAACTTCATGAAGACACGATGATGGAGATCATGATGATGGAGATCATGGTGTCATGCCGGTGACGATGATGATCATGGCGCCCCGAAGATGGAGATCAAAAGGAGCAAATGATATTGGCCATATCATGTCACTATTTGATTGCATGTGATGTTTATCATGTTTTTGCTTCTTATTTGCTTAGAACGACGGTAGTAAATAAGATGATCCCTCACAATAATTTCAAGAAAGTGTCCCCCCTAACTGTGCACCGTTGCTAAGGTTCGTTGTTCCGAAGCACCATGTGATGATCGGGTGTGATAGGTTCTAACGTTCACATACAACGGGTGTAAGCCAGATTTACACACGCAATACACTTAGGTTGACTTGACGAGCCTAGCATGTACAGACATGGCCTCGGAACACGGAAGACCGAAAGGTCGAACATGAGTCGTATAGAAGATACGATCAACATGAAGATGTTCACCGATGATGACTAGTCCGTCTCACGTGATGATCGGACACGACCTAGTTGAATCGGATCATGTATCACTTAGATGACTAGAGGGATGTCTATCTGAGCGGGAGTTCATTGAATAATTTGATTAGATGAACTTAATTATCATGAACTTAGTATAAAATCTTTACAATATGTCTTGTAGATCAAATGGCCCATGCTAATGTTGTCCTCAACTTCAACGCGTTCCTAGAGAAAACCAAGCTGAAAGACGATGGTAGCAACTATACGGACTGGGTCCGGAACTTGAGGATCATCCTCATAGCTGCCAAGAAAGCATATGTCCTTGAAGCACCGCTAGGTGAAGCACCACCCCCAGCAAACCAAGACGTTATGAACGCTTGGCAGTCCCGTGTTGATGATTACTCCCTGGTTCAGTGCGGCATGCTTTACAGCTTAGAACCGGGGCTCCAGAAGCATTTTGAGCAACGCGGAGCATATGAGATGTTCCAAGAGCTGAAAATGGTTTTCCAAGCTCATGCCTGGGTCGAGAGATATGAAGTCTCCAACAAGTTCTATAGTTGTAGGATGGAGGAGAATAGTTCCGTCAGCGAGCACATACTCAAAATGTCTGGGTTGCACAACCGCTTGTCTCAGCTGGGAGTTAATCTCCCGGATGATGCGATCGTTGACAGAATCCTTCAGTCGCTCCCACCTAGCTACAAGAGCTTTGTGATGAACTTCAATATGCAGGGGATGGAAAAGACCATTCCCGAGGTATATTCGATGCTGAAATCAGCGGAGGTGGAAATCAAAAAGGAACATCAAGTGTTGATGGTGAATAAAACCACTAAGTTCAAGAAAGGCAAGGGTAAAAAGAACTTCAAGAAGGACGGCAAGGGAGTTGCCGCGCCCGGTAAACAAGCTGCCGGGAAGAAGCCAAAGAATGGACCCAAGCCCGAGACTGAGTGTTTTTATTGCAAGGGAAGTGGTCACTGGAAGCGGAACTGCCCCAAGTACTTAGCGGACAAGAAGGCCGGCAACACCAAAGGTATATGTGATATACATGTTATTGATGTGTACCTTACCAGTACTCGTAGTAGCTCCTGGGTATTTGATACCGGTGCGGTTGCTCATATTTGTAACTCAAAACAGGAGCTGTGGAATAAGCGGAGACTAGCGAAGGACGAGGTGACCATGCGCGTCGGGAATGGTTCCAAGGTCGATGTGATCGCCGTCGGCACACTACCTCTGCATTTACCTACGGGATTAGTTTTAAACCTCAATAATTGTTATTTAGTGTCAGCTTTGAGCATGAACATTGTATCAGGATCTCGTTTAATACGAAATGGCTACTCATTTAAATCCGAGAATAATGGTTGTTCTATTTATATGAGAGATATGTTTTATGGTCATGCCCCGCTGGTCAATGGTTTATTCTTATTTAATCTTGAACATAATGTTACACATATTCATAGTGTGAATACCAAAAGATGTAAGGTTGATAATGATAGTCCCACATACTTGTGGCACTACCGCCTTGGTCACATTGGTGTCAAACGCATGAAGAAACTCCATGCAGATGGACTTTTGGAGTCTCTTGATTATGAATCATTTGACACGTGCGAACCATGCCTCATGGGCAAAATGACCAAGACTCCGCTCTCCGGAACAATGGAGCGAGCAACCAACTTGTTGGAAATCAAACATACTGATGTGTGCGGTCCAATGAGTGTTGAGGCTCGCGGTGGCTATCGTTATGTTCTCACCCTCACTGATGACTTGAGTAGATATGGGTATGTCTACTTAATGAAACACAAGTCTGAGACCTTTGAAAAGTTCAAGGAATTTCAGAGTGAGGTTGAGAATCAACGTGACAGGAAAATCAAGTTCTTGCGATCAGATCGTGGGGGAGAATACTTGAGTCACGAATTTGGCACGCACTTAAGGAAATGTGGAATAGTTTCACAACTCACGCCGCCTGGAACACCTCAGCGTAATGGTGCGTCCGAACGTCGTAATCGCACTCTATTGGATATGGTGCGATCTATGATGTCTCTTACTAATCTACCGCTGTCATTTTGGGGCTATGCTTTAGAGACTGCCGCATTCACTTTAAATAGGGCTCCTTCGAAATCCGTTGAGACGACACCGCATGAATTATGGTTTGGGAAGAAACCTAAGCTGTCGTTTCTAAAAGTTTGGGGATGCGATGCTTATGTGAAGAAACTTCAACCTGAAAAGCTCGAACCCAAATAGGAAAAATGCGTCTTCATAGAATACCCTAAAGAAACTATTGGGTATACCTTCTACCTCAGATCCGAAGGCAAGATCTTTGTTGCCAAGAATGGATCCTTTCTAGAGAAAGAGTTTCTCTCGAAAGAAGTAAGTGGGAGGAAAGTAGAACTTGATGAAGTATTGCCTCTTGAACCGGAGAGTGGCGCAGCTCAAGAAAATGTTCCTGAGGTGCCTGCACCGACTAGAGAGGAAGTTAATTATGATGATCATGAAACTTCAGATCAAGTTGCTACTGAACTTTGTAGGTCCACAAGGACACGTTCCGCACCAGAGTGGTACGGCAACCCTGTCCTGGAAATCATGTTGTTAGACAATGGTGAACCTTCGAACTATGAATAAGCGATGGCGGGCCCAGATTCCGACAAATGGCTGGAAGCCATGAAATCCGAGATAGGATCCATGTATGAAAACGAAGTATGGACTTTGACTGACTTGCTCGATGATCGGCGAGCCATAGAAAATAAATGGATCTTTAAGAAGAAGACAGACGCGGATGGTAATGTGACCATCTATAAAGCTCGGCTTGTCGCTAAGGGTTGTCGACAAGTTCAAGGGGTTGACTACGATGAGACTTTCTCACTCGTAGCAAAGCTGAAGTCCGTCCGAATCATGTTAGCAATCGTCGCATTCTATGATTATGAGATATGGCAAATGGACATCAAAACGGCATTCCTTAATGGTTTCCTTAAGGAAGAATTGTATATGATGCAGCCGGAAGGTTTTGTTGATCCTAAGAATGCTGACAAGGTGTGCAAGCTCCAACGCTCGATCTATGGGCTGGTGCAAGCATCTCGGAGTTGGAACATTCGTTTTGATGAGATTATCAAAGCGTTTGGGTTTACGCAGACTTATGGAGAAGCCTGCGTTTACAAGAAAGTGAGTGGGAGCTCTGTAGCATTTCTCATATTGTATGTGGATGACATACTATTGATGGGAAATGATATAGAATTCTTGGAAAGCAAAAAGGCCTACTTGAACAAGTGTTTTTCAATGAAGGGTCTTGGAGAAGCTGCTTACATATTAGGCATCAAGATCTATAGAGATAGATCGAGACGCCTCATTGGTCTTTCACAGAGTACGTACCTTGAAAAGATATTGAAGAAGTTCAATATGGATCAGTCAAAGAAGGGGTTCTTGCCTGTGTTGTAAGGCACGAGATTGAGCATGGCTCAATGCCCGACCACGGCAGAAGATAGAGAAAAGATGAGTGTCTTCCCCTATGCCTTGGCCATAGGGTCTATCATGTATGCCATGTTGTGTACCCGACCTGATGTAAACCTTGCCGTAAGTTTGGTAGGAAGGTACCAAAGTAATCCCGGCATGGAACACTGGACAACGGTCAAGAATATCCTGAAGTACCTGAAAAGGACTAAGGATATGTTTCTCATTTATGGAGGTGACGAAGAGCTCGTCGTAAAGGGTTACGTCGATGCTAGCTTCGACACATATCTGGATGACTCCAAGTCACAAACCGGATACGTGTATATTTTGAATGGTGGGGCGGTTAGCTGGTGCAGTTGCAAGCAAAGCGTTGTGGCGGGATCTACATGTGAAGCGGAGTACATGGCAGCCTCGGAGGCAGCACAAGAAGCAATCTGGGTGAAGGAGTTCATTACCGACCTAGGAGTTATTCCCAATGCGTCGGGCCCGATGACTCTCTTCTGTGACAACACTGGAGCTATTGCCCTTGCCAAGGAGCCCAGGTTTCACAGGAAGACCAGGCATATCAAGCGTCGCTTCAACTCCATTCGTGAAAATGTTCAAAATGGAGACATAGATATTTGTAAAGTGCATACGGACCTGAATGTCGCAGATCCGTTGACTAAACCTCTCCCTCGAGCAAAACATGATCAACACCAGAACTCTATGGGTGTTCGATTCATCACAATGTAACTAGATTATTGACTCTAGTGCAAGTGGGAGACTGTTGGAAATATGCCCTAGAGGCAATAATAAAATGGTTATTATTATATTTCCTTGTTCATGATAATTGTCTATTATTCATGCTATAATTGTGTTATCCGGAAATCGTAATACATGTGTGAATATATAGACCACAACATGTCCCTAGTAAGCCTCTAGTTGACTAGCTCGTTGATCAGTAGATGGTTATGGTTTCCTGACCATGGACATTGGATGTCATTGATAATGGGATCACATCATTAGGAGAATGATGTGATGGACAAGACCCAATCCTAAGCATAGCACAAGATCGTGTAGTTCGTTTGCTAGAGCTTTTCTAAGTGTTAAGTATCATTTCCTTAGACCATGAGATTGTGCAACTCCCGGATACCGTAGGAGTGCTTTGGGTGTGCCAAACGTCACAACGTAACTGGGTGGCTATAAAGGTACACTACAGGTATCTCCGAAAGTGTCTGTTGGGTTGGCATGAATCGAGACTGGGATTTGTCACTCCGTATGATGGAGAGGTATCTCTGGGCCCACTCGGTAATGCATCATCATAATGAGCTCAGTGTGACTAAGTAGTTGGTCACGGGATCATGCACTACGGCATGAGTAAAGTGACTTGCCGGTAACGAGATTGAACGAGGTATTGGGATACCGACGATTGAATCTCGGGCAAGTAATGTACCGATTGACAAAGGGAATTGAATACGAGATTGATTGAATCCTTGACATCGTGGTTCATTCGATGAGATCATCGTGGAATATGTGGGAGCCAACATGGGTATCCAGATCCCGCTATTGGTTATTGGCCGGAGAGTTGTCTCGGTCATGTCTGCATGGTTCCCGAACCCGGAGGGTCTACACACTTAAGGTTCGGTGACGCTAGGGTTGTAGAGACGTTAGTATGCGGTAACCCGAAAGTTGTTCGGAGTCTCGGATGAGATCCCGGATGTCACGAGGAGTTCCGGAATGGTCCGGAGGTAGAGATTTATATATAGGAAGACCAGTTTCGGCCATCGGGAAAGTTTCGGGGGTAATCGATATTGTACCGGGACCACCGGAAGGGTCCCGGGGGTCCACCGGGTCGGGCCACCTATCCTAGAGGGCCCCATGGGCTGAAGTGGGAGGGGAACCAGCCCCTGGTGGGCTGGTGTGCCCCCTATGGGCCTCCCCCTGCGCCTAGGGTTGGAAACCCTAGGGGTGGGGGGCGCCCCACTTGGCTTGGGGGGCAAGTCCCCCTTGGCCGCCGCCCCCCCTTGGAGATCCTATCTCCTAGGGCCGGTGCCCCCCTAGGGGCCCTATATATAGTGGGGGAGGGAGGGCAGCCTCACCAAGTCCCTGGCCCCTCCCTCTCCCCTCGTAACACCTCTCTCTCTCTTGTTGGAGCTTGGCGAAGCCCTGCCGAGATCACCACTGCTTCCACCACCACGCCGTCGTGCTGCTGGATCTCCATCAACCTCTCCTTACCCTTGCTGGATCAAGAAGGAGACGTCTTCCCAACCGTACGTGTGTTGAATGCGGATGTGCCGTCTGTTCGGCACTTGGTCATCGGTGATTTGGATCACGACGAGTACGACTCCATCAACCCCGTTCTCTTGAACGCTTTCGCTCGCGATCTACAAGGGTATGTAGATGCACTCCCCTTTCCCTCGTTGCTAGATGACTCCATAGATTGATCTTGGTGATGCGTAGAAAATTTTAAAAATTCTGCTATGTTCCCCAACATGGATCTTATGGAGAGTAACGACTTCACATATAAAGAGTATGATGAATAAAAGTTATTGAGAGTTGACAAACATAGTTTTGGTCATCGTTGCAATTAATAGGAAGTAATAAAGAAAGAGAGGTTTTCACATATAATATACTACCTTGGACATCTTTTATGATTGTGAGCACTCATTAAAATATGATATGCTAAAAAGTTGACGTTGGACAAGGAAGACAACGTAATGGGTTATGTTTTCTTACATCCGAAATAAATTATATTGTCATGGATCATCCAACATGTTGAACTTGCCTTTCCCCCTCATGCTAGCCAAATTCTTTGCACCAAGTAGAGATACTACTTGTGCTTCCAAATATCCTTAAACCCAGTTTTGCCATGAGAGTCCACCATATCTACCTATGGATTGAGTAAGATCCTTCAAGTAAGTGGTCATGTTGCAGGCAATAAAAAAATGTTCTCTAAATATGTATGATTTATTAGTGTGGAGAAAATAAGCTTTATACTATCTTGTGTTGTGGAAGCAGCAAAAGCAACGGACTGCATAATAAAGGTCCATATCACAAGTGGCAAATATAAAGTGACGTTCTTTCGCATTAAGACTTTGTGCATCCAACCATAAAAGCACATGACAACCTCTGCGAAGGGCCTATCTTTTACTTTTGTCTTATACCTTATACAAGAGTCATGGTGATCTTCACCTTTCCTTTTTACATTTTATCCTTTGGCAAGCACAATGTGTTGGAAAGATCCTGATATATATAGCTAATTGGATGTGAGTTTTCATGAACTATTATTGTTGACATTACCCTTGAGGTAAAAGGTTGGGAGGCAAAACTATAAGCCCCTATCTTTCTTTGTGTCCGATTAAAACTTCATACCCATAAATATTGCGTGAGTGTTAGCAATTGTGAAAGACTAAATGATAGTTCAGTATGTGGACTTCCTGAAAAGCTCTTACATTGACTCTTTTCGATGTTATGATAAATTGCAATTGCTTCGATGACTGAGATTATAGTTTGTTAGTTTCCAATGAAGTTTCTGATTCATACTTGAAATTATGAATGAATTGTTACTTTAGCATAAGAAATCATATGACAATATATATATGTTGTTGTTCTAAGAATGATCATTATGCCCTCATGTCCGTATTTTATTTTATCGATGCCTCCATCTCTAAACATGTGGACATATTTTTTGATATCGGCTTCCGCTTGAGGACAAGCAAGGTCTAAGCTTGGGGGAGTTGATACGTCCATTTTGCATCATGCTTTTATATCGATATTTATTGCATCATGGGCTGTTATTACACATGATGTCACAACACTTATGCATGTTCTCTCTTATTTTACAAGGTTTACACGAAGAGGGAGAATGCTGGCAGCTGGAATTCTGGGTTGGAAAAGGAGCAAATATTAGAGACCTATTCTGCATGACTCCAAAAGTCCTAAAACTTCACAGAAGTCAGTTTCAGAATATATAAAAAATATTGGGCGAAGGAAGCACCAGAGGGGGGCCACCCACCATCCACGAGGGTGGGGGGCGCGCCCTACCCCCTGGGCGCGCCCCCTGCCTCGTGGGCCCCCTAGCAGGCCTCTGGTGCCCATATTTGGCTATATGAGGTCTTTCGCCCTGAAAAAAATGATAAGCAAACTTTCGGGACGAAACTCCGCCGCCATGAGGCGGAACTAATCTAGGGCTCTGGCGGAGCTGTTCTGCCGGGGAAACATCCCTCCGGGAGGGGGAAATCATCACCATCGATCCTCTCATCGGGAGGGGGTCAATCTCCATCAACATCTTCACCAGCACCATCTCATCTCAAACCCTAGTTCATCTCTTGTATCAAACCTTTGTCTCAAAACCTCAGATTGGTACCTGTGGCTGTGGGTTGCTAGTAGTGTTGATTACTCCTTGTAGTTGATGCTAGTTGGTTTACTTGGTGGAAGATCATATGTTTAGATCCTTTATGCATATTAATACCCCTCTGATTATGAACATGAATATGATTTGTGAGTAGTTACGTTTGTTCCCGAGGACATGGGAGAAGTCATGCTATAAGTAGTCATGTGAATTTGGTATTCGTTCGATATTTTGATGAGATGTATGTCGTCTCTCCTCTAGTGGTGTCATGTGAACGTCGACTACATGACACTTCACCATTGTTTGGGCCTAGAGGAAGGCATTGGGAAGTAATAGGTAGATGATGGTTTGCTACAGTGACAGAAGCTTAAACCCTAGTTTATGTGTTGCTTCGTAAGGGGCTGATTTGGATCCATATGTGTCATGCTATGGTTAGGTTTACCTTAATACTTCTTTTATAGTTGTGGATGCTTGCAAGAGGGTTAATCATAAGTGGGATGCTTGTCCAAGGAAGGGCAGTACCCAAGCACCAGTCCACCCACATATCAAATTATCAAAGTAACGAACGCGAATCATATGAACGTGATGAAAACTAGCTTGACGATAATTCTCATGTGTCCTCGGGAGCGCTTTCCTTTATATAAGAGTTTTTCTAGGCTTTTCCTTTGCTACAAAAAGGATTGGGCCATCTTGTTGCACCTTATTACTTTTATTACTTATTACCCGTTACAAATTACCTTATCACAAAACTATCTGTTACCGATAATTTCAGTGCTTGTAGAGAATACCTTACTGAAAACTGCTTATTATTTCCTTCTGCTCCTCGTTGGGTTCGACACTCTTACTTATCGAAAGGACTACGATAGATCCCCTATACTTGTGGGTCATCAGTGAGCAGCCTATATGATGCAACAACAATAAGCACACAAGCAAGCAAGTGATACAACACAATATAAGCTTGCATAAGTAAAGGTGAGAGATAACCAATAGTGGAGCCGACAGAGACAAGGGTATGTTATCGAAGTTCCTTCCCTTTGAGAGGAAGTACATCTCCATTGGAGCGGTGTGGAGGCACAATGCTCCCCAAGACACCATTAGGGTCACTGTATTCTCCTCACACCCTCACACAATGCGAGATCCCGTGATTCCACTATTGGTGCCCTTGAAGGCGGCGATTGAACCTTTACAAACAAGGTTGGGGCTCTCTCCACAACCGAATTGGAGGCTCCCAACGAAACCACGAAGCTTCACCACAATGGAATGTGGCTCCGAGGTGACCTCAACCGTCTACGGTGCTCAAACACCCAAGAGTAACAAAATCTACACAAGAAAGTATGGAGGAATCAAGTATCCTTTGGTGGAAGTGTAGATCTAGGTCTCCTCCTTCAATCACTAGCAACTCAACAAGTTTGAGTGGCTAGCTAGAGAGAGAGAGATCGGGCAAGAAAGCTTGAAGGGCATTAATAGTGGAGAGAAAGAGGCAAGAGGTGATAGTGGTAGGTGGAAGAACCTCCCTTATATAGCAAACCCTAAAATCCAACGTTACTGCGAAAACAGCACTGCAGTGGTACAATCGCTCCTCATCCCGGTACAACCCGAACTCACGGGTATACTGCAGAAACCCTACCAAGCGGTACAACCGGACAGATAAGCGGTAGTACCGGTTGTGAAGAACAACCGCTCAGCCACCGCTCAACCACCGCTTTGAAACAGAAGGGAGTCACCCCTGTGAGCGGTGATCGAGCGGTACTGCGCCGGTGCAACCGCCTAGCCCTGGTACCCCGGGTGGCTAAGTCCTATGTGGTAGAACCGCTTAGGGCACCGGTGGTACTGGTGCGTAGAGTACAACCGGAACAACCGGGCCACCACCGCCCGAGTACCGCATCAAACTAGAACCATGTCTGGTAGTTGAGCGGTACTTGGCCGGTTTAACCGCCAATGAGCTCCGCAGATACTTTTAAGCGTGGTGGCGGTACCACTGCCCAAGGGCAGCGGTACAACCGCTTGGTCATATACTGGGAAGTTCAACCCCAGGGTATCACCCCCAGGGGGGAGGTTGGGCCGGTACCAAGGGCCAGCGGTACAACCGCTCGAGCGAGCGGTACAACCGCCGAGAGATCACAACAACGGTTGAAAACTAAGGAGAGCTCTCTCTCAAGCAAGGAACAAAAGGCCAAGGTGGGTGGGGAAAATGTGTACGTGCAATGATTCACCCAACTCCTTCCGATGTGGATTCCCTCTTAATAGTACAGGTTTCCTACGACCAAAGAGATAAACACATGGACAAACACCGTCTTCGATCTTTTCCTTCCAGAGAGAATAACTAAGTGATGCAAGCCTAATCACCGAGAACCTGAAGCACCTAACACAAGATTAGACCAACGGAGAGTTGTCATTATCATCCAAAACACAAAGTAGGGAAATGACCTTACACAGAGGAACAAGACGTTGGGTTTCTCGCATAAAATTAACTTCTAGAGCATCCATGTCCCAAAACCAAGCAAGAAAGATGGATTCCACCTCCTCCATCTCATGATTGAGTTCAGCACGGATCACCAAAAGCTTCGCATGACAAGCAGAAACAATGATCATATCCGCAAGTGGGTAGAATCTCATGGAGAAGCAGATTATAAACTTAGAGATGACTTCTTTCGCATCCAGAGGGACATTGCGACGATCACCATGAAAGAAGTCATCGATGAGAAGGGGATGTTCCACCACGGCCCTATATCGCGAGCTGACGTCCGAACTCGCATAGGCATGCAACGTTGGGACCTCACGCCATTCAAGAAGCTAGGGTCCATCCTCGATGATATGGAAGGATGGAACTACTAGTGATCTACGATGCTGATGATGATATGTGTCGGTTGAACTTGTATACTTTCTGCAGCGATGAAACTTTGTGATGTCTACGGTCCATGCCGAACTTGCGTAACACTACTTTGTTAGTTTGGGTACGATGACCTACGTACCTCTAGTTAATTAGTTTGCGTACTATATGTTGCATCTAGTTGCTAACCCTTTCTTTTTCGTGTTGCTATAGTATTTTTTGTTGCATATGATTGTACATTCTCTAGATGAAGATGCATCTCTAACAAGTACCTAGATTTTTGATGACGAAGAAGCAATGCTATGTTGTGTACAAAGGGAAGGTTCCAGGAGTGTACGACGAGTGGCCTGAGTGTCAGGCACAAGTGGATGGGGTCTCGGGCGCCAGCCATAAAGGCTTCAAAAGCAAACAAGAAGCAGAAGTAGTTACTTGAGGTTCACGCTAGCGCGAGAGAGGACTCATAACCGTCACCTCATGTACTGCATAGTTTCACTCTCACTCACAGTGATAGCTCTTCTCGCGTATATCATTGTTTAGATGGATGACGATGTAGTTGCAAGTATTCGAGACTTGTATCGCTATATTCGAGATGATGACGAGAGACGACTTTGTGTTGGATGATGATTATGATGATGATATGATTTGATGAGACTATTTGTATGTATATGCTATAGTTACATTTGTATGTGTATGATATGATAGAGATTATTGTATAAAGCCCTAAAAAAATTCAGCAGCACAAAATATGGAGGAGAAAAAGAAAATTCAGAAACTAATAATAGTAGCGCGGGGTATGACTTTAGCAGCAGCGAGTTCTTAGCAGTAGCGCTCTTTGTTCAAGGGCGCTACAGCTATTAGTAGCAGCACGTGTTGGAGACCGACGCTGCTGCTATCCCTAGATAGCAGTAGCGCGGGTCAAACCGCGCTACTGATAAGCGTTAGCTGTAGCGCCGTATCAGTAGCATGGCCACCTGCGCTACTGCTAAGCATTTAACCCGCGCTACTGCTAGGCTTTTCACTAGTAGTGCTTGAAGACTTACTTGAGTGATTGGGCGAGAACTAAGTGACCTTAACTCAAGGGGGATAAGGTGAAGACGTGGTCTTCTTAGTTTAATCTTAGCCTCCCTAACCAGATGTATAGTTGTCACAACAGCTGGAATTGGTTTACCAAATCTTTGTCTTCGTCAAGCAACTGGTTCTGTCACTTCACCCTTTACTTACAGTTTAGCTTCGTGAAGTCTATGCTTGTCTGTTCCATTTGAATTCATTGTGTGAAGACTATCATCTCTGTTTGCATAATTGGCTTCATAATGTCTTTCTATTTTGATCTGCTCTACCTAGCTGCTATCTGTCTTCGTGCTTTCATTGTACTGTTTCCTTGACTGTAGCATGACCAGTGTAGGTTATCCTCCGCTGCATCCTGTTTAGGTATTATTTGATTGTCTATCTTCGAAGACATTGCTTGTCTTGAAGACTTTCATAAAAATTGCCTATTCACCCCCTATAGTCGATAACTAGTACTTTCACTTTGCCAGCGGAAGGGCTATGTTTTTCAGATGTTTCTTCGAATTATGTTAGGGTTTGTGCCCTGTTCAGGAAGACGAGACGATGGTGGCTCCCTGAAGATGGAATAAGGTCCTCCCCGTCCAGCTCCGTGCCGGTGGTGTGTCTAGCATTGTCGGTGGGGCGTGTGGAGATGTGTCTCTGGTGGATCTGTCTTTGGTGGATTTGCTCAAATCTAGTCATAGTTCCTCTACATTCGTGTGACTTCAGTTTGGATCCTTCCGATCTACACTACTCTTCATCGGCGACGGTTGCTGTTCTGCTGCGCTGGTCCTATGGGGTCTTAGCACGACGACTTTCCGACTGTCTACTACAAACGTTTTGTCCGGCTCCAACGAGGGAGGGGCGATGACGGCGGCGCACCTTCGGCTCGCTTCAGTGATTGTAGTCGTCGCTAGATGGTCTACGGATTTAAATGTAATTTTTATTATTTTTGGTATTCATTCTACTGTTATGATTGAAGATAAGTAGATTGAAAGTTTTCTGTAAAAACATGACATTATTCTGATGAGTTTTTTTCCGGTGAGTTAAGTTTTTTTTAGGAAAAAAGGGTAGTGATGATACGGAGGGTTAAATTTTACACGTTAAATTTAGCAGAAGGGCCCAAGATGCTCTTACCGTCTCAAACTAAAGATCTTCTGTTCATCCTCGATCCAACGGCGGTGGTCAGTCCTTATTTTAAAGCTTACTAACCCCACACCACCACTCCCCAGCCCCCGGGTCTCCGGCGAAGTCTCCTCGCCCCTCGCGCTCTGCATCTCGTCGGCGACGAACCCAAAACCCTCACAAATCCTTTCCTGATGTGCGGTTCACAGTCCGAATCCTCTGTCGTGTAGCAACTCCGATCGAAGCGGCGGGAGGGCCTCGGGTCGAAGCGCGCCTCCCCCATGGCGACGACAGGAGGGTCCCGATCTGGGGTTTCGTGGGCGGCGTTCGCTCTGCTAGCGGTGGTGCTCGTGGGATGCCTCGGTGGTGGCGTCTCGGTTGCCGAGATCAGGCGACAGAAGAACGTGCAGGTGGCGCTCCGGGCCAAGTGGGCCGGCACGCCGCTGCTGCTCGAAGCCAGGTGAGTGGTTTCCGGCACGATATGCTGGTATACTTGTCCTTGTTTGATCGAGATTTTTCGTTTTGCACCGATTTAGTGGTCCTCAGTAAGTTCATTCTGTGGTTTGCTGGTTTACCACTGGGACCTGGCGATCCTGGAAACTAGTAGCGAGCCATTCTGCCGATGCCTGGTTAATTAATATGTTTAGCTAATTGTGCTAAGAATTCAGTCGTTTCCTTCTAATTGTTAGAAACTTATAGTATGTTGTCGAACAGTCATGCGCACTATGCAACACACTAGAATACCACTCACCGGTCAGTAATATGCACTCGTGGTTCAGTAACACACATTCACCAGATGAATTATGGTGTTTATAATAAACCGAATCCTACCAAATTACAAAATTATTGCAGTGAGAGATTAATGAGGTTTTATGTTTCATAAACTATTAGACTCTAATGTGACAGATAAGAGCACCATGTCTCTTCTGTTCACTTGAAGGCTGAAACATTTGCTTTCGTTGCGACACTTGAAGGCTGGTAGTAAATTTATTTCATTGTTCTTGACTCAAGATTATCTTTGTGTGCTATTGTAGCCAAATTTATTATATGTAGCCAGATGCTGTACTGGTACGTTTTAGATCTAATCGAGAAATATCTTTCCATGAGGAAACATAGATAAATGTAGTACATGCTAATGAATATTTGCATCACTGTTGTTGTTGGCCAATATTACTTGTTATTTTTTCTGGAAATACCTAATCCTGTCCGTTTACTACTTTGATTAGTGAACTGCTTTCAAAAGAACGGAAGGATTATTTTTGGGATTTTATTGGCCATTGGAAGGAACTGGACAAAGGATCTGAATGTCTGACAGCTAAATGTTGTGCCCAGAAGATTGTTGAGGATGTTCGCTCATTTCTCAGCGAGCCACTGGCTTCAATTTTTGAGTTTTCTCTTACACTTAGATCAGCATCGCCAAGATTAGTGCTTTATAGGCAGCTTGCAGAGGAATCTTTATCTTCAGTTCCTGTCAAAGATGATGCACTAGAGCAAATTTCTGGCAGCGGTGCTGTGGAAGGAACTTGCTGCTGGGTAGATACAGGAAACACTCTGTTTTTCAACTCAGATGATCTACATAAATGGCTCGAGGGATCAGGCGAAGGGTAAGCATCTTCATCTTTTATTTCTTAGTCACTTCGTTTAGGGCTTCTGGCTACAGGGTTGAAACTCAGAACTTATGTTGAACAGAGCTACGGACTCCACTGGACAACCTGAACTATTTGACTTTGACCATGTATATCCTCGCTCAAATATTACTGCTCCAGTTGCTATATTTTATGGCGCTGTTGGGACAAAATGCTTCAAAGAGTTGCATGTTCATCTGGCAGAAGCATCAAAGCAGGTGACATACTCTTGACTTGTTTTCTGGTATATTTCAAGGCATCCGAGGTCTTGAGAAAACAATGAACCATGGAAAGTAAGATACATGGTCTTATACAGGGGCATTGTATATCAAATACCCATTAATATATATGGTGTTAGAGCGATACTTTTAATGAGTGCTTAGCTACCATGTCAACATATGGACTGTTTGTATTGGAGCCCAAGTGCGCCATGCTAGATTTTGGTATTACCAGCCACTTTTTGCTAGGTTTTGCTCTTAAGTCATCGTTCAAGCCGAATATTTAATTGTGCAGCTTCAGTTGAATCAAGGAACAGAGAATTATCTTCCACCAGCCTGTTTTGCTTCCATGTCGGACCTTAAATTCCTTCCCACCTTCTCTTGAATTTGCTCTGTAGCTTCAGATGTAGCTGCCATTCTTTTAGTTGCATGTACCTCGTTGATTTCCTTGCTATTCACACATAACTAACATAGATAATAGAGAGTAGAGAATAACTGTGGTTGTTTTAAGTCCCAGAGTATCTTTGGCTCGTTCATGATTCTATGTTGTAACATGCATGTTGATGCATGGAAATGTTGGTAGTCTATTTCTTTCCAAACCAGTAGCCTATGCAACTTTGCCAAGTACATCTAATTACCAAAATACATGGCTTGCCAATATTTTGTCATGGCAACTTGGGGGTGAACAAACCAAACAGCCTCGTAATCACTGATAGCCTATTGCTTCTTGCTGTTTCTAGTTGATAGTCCTAATAACTGGAAGTTCATCTTCCACATGGTAATAGAACTTAGATGAATGTAGTCATATCACTGGTAATATTTGTGAGCAACTGAACATATATTGTTTCAATGAATCATGTCAAACCTATGCATGATAGTACTTGGTTATCCTACTATTTGGATCCTGAATAATTTGTATATGTATTAACCTCTTCCTGGACAGCAACCGCATATGTAATGGTTTTAACTTTGAACATGTCTGTAGATAGTCAAATGTGTCTTATTCTAATGGTGAAATTGATTCTGTTTTTATTAATCTAGTTTTCTTTGCCATCATATCACACTTTATGTCTTCTTTTGCTTCTCTAATTTTGCTGCATTGGCTGTAAGCTGCAAATGTCTAATATATAGTATATGTTGTATTCAGGGAAAAGTCAGATATGCACTGCGCCCTGTTCTGCCATCTGGATGTCAGGCTACATCTAGCTTTTGTGGTTCCATTGGTGCTGCAGATGCAGTCACTTTGAGTGGTTATGGGGTGGAACTCGCCCTAAAAAACATGGAATACAAAGCCATGGATGACACTGCTATAAAGAAGGGTAACTCTGCTTGTGCTAGGTGTTTTATTTGCACCGAGCATGCACTCATCTCCACTCAGCTCTTAATAAGCAAGAATTCCAATATGTGATTTAGTAAATCTGCTTCATCCCCTTGAAAATGACCAAGTAAAAATAACTTACACACACCTCTTTGTCTGAAATAAATCAGTTGGGAAGACGAGTTCAACCCTTTTTGTCTTTTGGCTGCTTGATGCTGTGTGCGTACGGGTGGGTGGCTGAGCTGGGCATCGTAGCTGGCAGCTATATATGTTCTCTCTTCTTGTAAGGTGTGAGATTCAGCATGTAGGAGTAACTACACCGGGTTGAAACCTCTGTCCTACAACCGAGTGTAGGTACTCCCACATGCCAAACCTTAGGGAGTAACTACACTCCATTGAAACCTTTTTCCTACAACCAGGTGTAGTTATATTGACATGCCGAATGTCACAACTTAGAGAGTTTGTAGCGGTAGTATGTAAAATCACCTAACCACACTCATTTGTAAGATGCATTTTCCGTATATGTTTGAACATAAAAAGGAGTATGTCCAAAAGAATGCATACCACCTAAAAAATAGTAACTATATACTACCTACATGGCCTTACATACTTTGTATTGTGGCCCGCACTCCACAGTGTGCTATATACTCTCTAGTCTCTACATTTTTAGAGTCGTATCGTGGGCGCGCACTCTACAGTGCGCTATATACTCTCTACATTGTTAGAGTTGGCACGCGAGAGTAGCCACACCTGGTTGTAGGAAAAACGTTTCATATATATATGTATGCATATTTCAAATCTTAATGATCCTTATTTTGTTCTTCCGTATAACACACACTCAGTCACAAATTTCATATCTTAATGATCCTTACTATGTTTTTCCAGGTGTTGCACTGGAAGATCCTAAAACTGAGGACCTCAGTCAAGAAGTCAGAGGGTTCATATTTTCCAAGATTTTGGTTCGTTTAGTTTAGTCATAACAATAACCATGGTGACTATTTATTGCATATGGAGAAAGTATTCATCTTTTTTTATCCTCGTCTATTGTTCTCTAGGAACGCAAGCCAGAGCTAAATGCTGAGATAATGTCCTTCAGGGATTATCTATTGTCATCAACAGTATCAGACACACTTGAAGTTTGGGAACTCAAAGGTATTGTTGGCCATTGTCTTGATTCTATCTGTCCTACAAGTTATAACTGTGCATCATGTGATGACATAGAAGCACCTCTTTTATATATGTTCTTCTCCACACTACAGATTTGGGTCATCAAACAGCACAGAGGATTCTTCATGCATCAGATCCTTTACAGTCAATGCAGGAAATCAATCAAAATTTCCCAAGTGTAGTTTCTTCACTATCACGAATGAAGGTAAGTGCCATATCTGGAGCTCCCTTTTAACCTTCAGCTATGCACACAAGTAATGACATTTGAAAAAAAGTGAGTTGTAAAGGTGTTGTTTGTAAGGAAGTTCATATGAACTACTTCCACTGTTCCAGGTTCAGATTATTAACAACTTTTTAATATCGTACAGGTTGACGATTCAATCAAAGATGAAATCATAGCAAACCAGCGAATGGTGCCACCTGGCAAGTCATTAATGGCTTTGAACGGTGCTTTGATTAATATCGAGGATCTTGATCTCTACCTGTATGTTCTACCATACTTCCTGGATAATGGTGTTTCTGATTATTTACTTTGTTTCCTCACCTTGATGAGCTAACTTCAACTTAATTTGCCTTTGTGTTATGCCCAATGTGGATTTTAATCAGTGTATCCTGGCAACAACTGACAACTAATTTTTTGCTTCTACTTGTGATTAGAAACCTGGCAACAGAGCATGCATTATCACAAGTGACAGTTTCGAAATCATAATGAAAGAAGATTGTACAAATAATAGTGTGTTGGCTCTTTTCAATTTACTCAGAGAGAAAAATGTCGTGTTTTCTCCCAAAGCGTGGCATACACCATTTATCCTGTGTCTGATAAGCCCCTCTCCAACTGCAACAACACTCAGCTATAACCAAACAAGAAAGAAAGAGCAAGCGCGCAACCAACTGATTAGAGAATTTTAGTCAAGAAGATTATAACAAATATGGCTTTTATTCCTATGATTTTGGGAGCATATGAAGACAATGATGGACATGTGATTTGCTAGTTGCAATTCCGGTTCACTTATGTAGCATATAGGGGTTTGCTAGGTTTTGCGGTGGGGTTGGCATAACCGTATAATAGTTATTATTATTGAAGCAGATCAATTTGGGATTCATTTCATTTCTCTACTGGTCTACTTCCTTCTCCATCAGCTCTTTGTATTTCCTGACTCTGGCCCTTTTTCTTTCTTTGCTCTGGTTTTGGGCTCTACTTGACATTACATCACTAACTTCAAAAGTTTGTGTTAAAATGCTCATTGATTTTACAGTTTGACATAAATATATTATATATAATAACTAGCAAAATAGATATTTAACTATGATTTATCTGGCAGGTTAATGGACATGGTCCGTGAGGAATTGTCTTTAGCTGATCAGTTCATCCGATTAAAGGTGAATTTTTTATTTAAGTGTACTATTAGATGTGTTACCTGGCTAGTTCTTTTTGTTTGTTAGTATTAGTAATGGACAGCGCATCAGCACCTATCTGTATATTATTGGAGAAGCTAGTTGAATCTCGTTGTTGAAAAAAGGAAATCTAGTTTGGCCAACTTGATTAGGGCATCTCCAACGTTATCCCCCAGCAGACAACCCCTAATTGTCTGCGGACACGTCAACCGCTAGGAGTGCAGTTACCCAACGCTAAACCAATTTTTTTTACCCGGTATCCGGACATTTAAACGATTTCAAACTAGATTCAGATATAGTTCGGATATATTACATCAAACTTAGTTCAAATTTACATAAAACTTAGCTAAGCTACTCTAATCTACCTAATGAACTGAACTTGGATCTCCAACACCATCTGGGTTCTGCCGTTGCCGCCAACGCTGCCGTCATCGTTGCTCCAGTCGCCGCGGCATCCGTCCTGGGCTGCGGCGACACGCTCGTGGCGGAGCGCCTTGGCTTTCTCCTCCGCCCGCCGGCCGGCCTCGCGCTCGGAGATGAGGATCCCCTCCCGTGGCGCCTCGGTGTTGAGCCGCCGGTGGCGACGGGCGTCATATTCCTTGGTCGTCTTCGAGTGGTCGAGCGCCCACTCGATAGCACGCTGTGGGTCGGCGAGGATGTGCGGCGGCGCCACCTGCCACATCGCGAAGGACATCGAGTGTTGCGAGGATGTGACTGCTCCGTGCGACGAGCTGCTTGAGCCGTCGAGGACTATTTCACGGCGGCAGGGAGGGTAGGCGCTGACTCTGAGGAGGTGGGGGGCGCGGCGGCTGGGACGACAATGCATGAGAGGAGCCGCGGCCCTGTGGGGGCGGCGTGTTGAGCAGCGAGGCCTGTAGCGCCTCCGAGAGCTGCTCGCTGACCTCCCTCTCGATGTCTGACCAGTTGATGTCGTCCTCCTCCTCGCCGGAGCTTGATTCAGCCCCGTCCAGGGACGCGGGCGCCACCTGGGAGGAGGATGGCTGCGGGATAAGGACAACGATCGCGCGGACGAGAAGGGTCCCGGTGACAGGCGGCGGCTTAGGGGTGCGGACAGGGTCAACCATGTTTGGAGCCCGATCCGCCGTCGCGTCGAGGCGGCAGCTGATCGGACCGGAAGGTGCCGAGCAGCCACGCCATCTGGCAGCGCTCCCGCAACTCCTTGGTTATCCGGCGGGCCATCGCAGGGGTACACGGGGTGGTGGTTGGCCGCTAGGGTATGGGTGGGCGGTGGAGAGTTGAGAGTGGGAGTGAGGGAGAGGGGCC
>NC_041380.1:275852952-275856337 GCF_002162155.2 Triticum dicoccoides | reverse complement strand
CCCCCAACACACACATTTGGGACTGGACATGGGATATCGTACTGCCCGGGCTGAAATGGTGGAGCCTGTTGAATGGCATTTTTTGTCCGGACCGGACAAATAGGGGCGGAATGGGGGAGCCTGTTGGAGATGCGCTTATAGTTTTCTTGTGAGTTGTGAAGCCTTCACATGAAATGCCGAGTAGAAATGCAGAATGAAATATGTGGGTTATATACTTCCACCTTTGTTGCTCATTCTAGAACCTTTATACCACAAATACTTTTTAGCATTGCTGTCTATATACATTTTCTTACCGTAGCTTCCGGCATTTGATTTTGACTAAATAAAAGGCTATCAGAGCATTTCTGCTCCACAGTTAGGTTGTATGGAGTATTTCTTGGCGATATCCGAATGACACTTTCATTTCAGCAGCTGTCCTTTTATAACCAATATTTACCAAATGCTAATACATTCAACCTTTTAGATTATTACCGTGTTATGAGTCAACAGAATTATATTATCTAGCTAATGATTAAATAGATGTGCCATATCCCTCTATTCTGAACATGTGATTGTTCGGCTGGTGCCTGGGGACTCCGTGAGCTGCTCCTAAGGTCGCTCACCCCAGACACTTAGTCCTTCTCCTGGGCGAGCTGGTCATGTATATTTGTGTCTGTGTAACAATCCTTTACTAGCTTATTTCAGTGTGTGTGGGTGTGGCGTGTGTGTTTGAGGCGAGGGTCTTTATGCCCTCTCCTCTGTACATTTCCTTCAACTTAATGAAATAACAGGCAGCTCTCCTGCTTGTTCTATTATTTACTTTGCTATTGTTGTCAAATGCCTTCCAGTTGCCTCAAAGTGCTGCCCGCAAGATCCTGTCAGCAGCGCCACCAGCAGAATCTAATTCATTCCGCGTTGACTTCCGGTTTTCACATGTTCACTACCTTAATAACTTGGAGGAAGATGCCTTGTATAAAAGGTGGCGAAGCAACCTCAATGAGGTCTGTTCACTTATCTTTTATCAACATATTGAACGGAGATTGTCATTTGACCGTTGCTTCTGTGGCAAGTCAAATGAGGAACTTGAATTCAAATATATTATTTTCATGCTTTAGGGGCATAAGGGAATTGCATGTATGTCTTTAAATCTTGCCCATAAGATATCTTAAACAGCAGTATCGCCATGGTTTCACTTATCGTCAATTTTTTCTAGCATGGTTGCTATTGGTTTGTTGCAATGCTGTTACGTTTTTTAGTTTTCTCTATCATCTATGGAAAAGTTCATTGACTATCTCTGTTGGGGTTCTAACTGTAAGTAGTTTATGCAATACACCATTTATTTGGCTGTTCCTCCCCATACCCTGGTTAAATTGTATCACATAACTACTTGCAATCTTTAATGATTATCTCTTCTTTTTTTACTTCTTTCTTTGTAGCTATTGATGCCAGTGTACCCTGGTCAGATGCGTTACATCCGTAAAAATTTGTTCCATGCTGTGTATGTGTTCGATCCAGCTTCAGCCTGTGGTGCAGAGGCTAGTCTCTTTCTTACCTTTTCTCTTAGTACGCATTTGTTTTTCACACACTCTTTATGCTGTGCTCATTTATTGGCTTGGTATTTCCATTTCACTTGAAACTTTACAGACCATTGACACAATCCTGTCTCTGCACCAAGATAGTGTCCCTGTAAGGTTTGGTATCATAATGTACTCTTCTAGACTCATAAATGTTATTGAAGAAAATGATGGATCCAAGAGCGATGAAGACACTTCCACTTTGGTAATCATGTTTTCTGTATTTCATTACTGTGATTTGTTGGGAGCTCTTTGCTTGGATGTATACAACAGCAAATTGGTTTTACATCATTGCTACCTATGTCTGGGACAATTTCTACCTCTCTTTTTCTAGCCCTTGTCATTACTAGTGCTTTTTGGGTACATGAAATAATAGAAGCACATAATTACACTCGATTGCATATTATCATCATGATGTCCAGCTTTTTCACAGCAAGGATTTGTATCATAATACTATATATTAAAGCAACATTAATATGGTCTTCCAGCTTCACATAGGTTCCTTTCTTACACTTGTAGGGTGATACTAGTGTAAACTTGATATTTGGGATAACTACCTTGCAGAGGATGGCTACACACCCTCATAGAATGAGGAGATAAACTAAACTGGGATGATGAAATTTAGATGGGATATGGATAATTCTTTTTGCTTGATCTTGTAAGTTGCCATAGCCATTATAGGCATGCTTGATTTATCCCTTAGGACTGAACTTGATCTCACTCAAAACTCTCAAGCATAACTTTGTAACCAACTAATAACCTATCCCTTTAACCATCTAATCAACTAACTAATCTATCCCATTTCCGTGCATGCTATTTTCACATGTGCAGCACATGGCACATGCTGGACTTAGCACGTAACTAGAAAGGAAGAACATTGGGCCAGTGTAAAACTTATTAATCTATGTTATATTCCTGTGACACAATTCTCTAAAACTTACACTGGATTATGACTACTTAATTGCATAGCGTCATTATTCCTGTGACATAATTCTCTAAAACTTGCTCTCCTATCCATTCATACCGCGCCCCCAACTAATGTATTTTCTTTTGTACAGATAATGAGGCTTTTCTTGTACATCAAGGAGACATACTCGACACAATTGGCATTCCAATTCCTAAGCGATGTGAGTTAGCTCACCAAATTTGAATCAGTTATAAGCTTAACGATTCTAGCCTGTCTGCTGATAATCTTTTGCGTTGCTGGGTTATGTGCATTTTTATTATTCGCAGCGCTGCTATCTGTTAGACGCGTGTATATTAGCTGTGTGATCACCATTGTATAAGGGGTTTCTTGCATACATGCCTTGTGTCATTTATACATTTTGGTCTAGAGCCACATAATGGATGAAAATGCTATTCATAAGTTATAACATGGTATTGTAGAAATGTAGAATTGCATGCACCAACCAGTTCACCCAAAAGTTCAAGCTGATGGTAAAAGGTGGGCACTGCGCTTATACTTCAACACCCCCTCTCATGTGTGGCTATGTCAGGTCTAAACGCGGGTTCCAGCCAGTTCACCCAAAAGCTCAGGCTGAATAACTGATGGGAAAAAGCGGGCAATGTACTTATCCTTCAACAGGTATAAGAGGGAAACTAGGGCTTTCTCCTGCCCTAAGGTTTCCTGATGGCAGCCACGGATGCTCCTCCCACCACCATCATCATTACACTTGCGCCGCTTGTTTTTTTGGCCACTACCATCAGATCGATCTCCGCCGTCTTCATTGTTTTAGCCTCGCCAATCTCTGCTGGCTTTGTCTGGCCAGGCTCATCCCCAGCTGGTGCTCTCCCCAACACCATTGTCCTCTCATCCTGCAGAGCTCCCCCCC
>NC_041380.1:275826888-275852701 GCF_002162155.2 Triticum dicoccoides | reverse complement strand
TTCGTCCTTGCTAGCTCCAGCTCCTAGGGTTTTATTGTTCTCACCCCCACTGGCTGCCTCCATCAGTCCGTGCCACCTGCTGCCTCCTTCTCAACGGAATACATCTTTTGTTGTATTACTAGATCAGTGCTTGTTTTGAGCACGCCGCGCTACTGTTTGTAGTGGTTTCATTCTATATCTTTAGGCATGCAAATTTGGAACCTTTAGGGTACCCTTCGGCCCTACTTAGTTCAACCAAATGAACTAAAATTTCAAAAATATGTGAATTCCGAAAATTTAATTTATTTAGTTGAACTAAGGAGGGTCGGAGGGTACCCTCAAGGATCCAAATTTGCATCATCACATATCTTCCTACGAGTACTGAAACCAGCATTAATATTGCAGATTCTCGATCTCATTAGGCTGAAATGGCAAAGCTAAAAAATGTAGACCAGGCTCCTGCATTGCGTTGATTTTTTTTGCTGACATGGTTCCTTTCCTGATTTTATCGCTGAAACTAAAAGTTGAGATTTGTTCCATATATCCTGTCAATGATTCCTTTGCATAGCTATATATTTGTTTCTTCAGAATTTTTTGCGATGGGTGGTGAACTTATGTCAGGCATAGCTTCTTAGAAATTAGAATATAATGGCATAACTTTAGGGTCATGTTGAATGTTTTTCATTGTTCCCTTCAACAAGGTAATTGCAGTGTGTTACAACTTGAAACTTGTCGTTATATGGTTAACATTACCATGATCATGGCCTTTGTATCCTTTTTGGTTAATAATCTGGCCGCCAAACGGTACTCTGTCTGTAGATATCCTGAATTTCATATAGCTGAAGTGCAGTGATATTTTCTTGTTCAGATACATAGATTGAGGAATGGTGGTGATGACTATAGTGAAGAGCCCGTAGAAGTTCATCATGTGGAGGAAGCATTTGTTGACTCATTATTGTAAGCATGTTCACTAAATTTTATATATTGTTGGTTCTAAATGCCCAAACAAAATCAGTGTATTTACTTATGTTACTTGTATTTTGTAATGCGCAGGTCAGGTGCAAAATCTCACCCTCAGGATGTGCTGCTAAAGTTGCAAAAGGAGAACTTGTACAAGCAAGATGCTGAAGAAAATTCTCGTTTTGTTCACAAACTGGGCTTGTATAAGCTCCAGTGTTGTTTATTGATGAATGGACTCGTTCATGATCCTAATGAGGTAATAATTGGCTATCTAACTTAAAAATTGTCAAAATTGGAGAAGCATCAAGCCTCCATAATATATAAATTTAAGACGGTAAATTCATCTTTTCTACATTAGAATGTTTCTTTAACAGCAGTAAATTCGCTGGTACTAAGGAAATTACACAAAAATGCTGAAGCAATAGTAGTAGCTAATGTCGTGCCTTTCTACTACTCTTATATTCTAAAGGACGCGACCATGAATGCTATGAACGATGAGCTTCCTAGGATACAAGAACAGGTCTATTATGGGCATATCCAGTCCCATACAGATGTTTTGGAGAAATTTTTGTCGGAAAGTAGTTACAAGCGGTACAACCCATCGGTAAGTACCAATATTTCTAAAAAGCTGTGGCGGCATTGGCTCTCGATTTACTTAACCATATAATATTTACCCTCAGATTACTGGCAAGAGCACAGAGAAGAAGAGATTTGTCTCGCTGTTTGCATCGTATCACCAGGAAGATTCTGTACTTCATGATATCAGCTACTTACATTCCCATGGAAGTATGCTTCCTACTATTCTGTGCCTGTACCTTGTCATCTATCGTCAAAGTTCGCTGGTGTTGAAATGTAGTTGTTAAATCTATTTGCAGCCGGAGATGATGTGAAGCCCGTAACTCATCTACTTGCTGTTGATCTTTCTTCGGTGACCGGGACCAAGTTGCTTCACGAAGCCATACGTTATCTGGTAGATGAAGCAATTGCCTATCTAACATGCTATTTATATTGTTTTCTTCTGATTATGTCCCTTTATTCAACACGATGCAGATGGACGGGTCTAATAGAGCTCGTGTTGGTCTACTACTTTATGCCCGCAGTGATAGTATTTCCACTATTTTACTTATGAAGGATATCATTGATAGAACCATTTCTTCTTTCAGGTTTGTTCCTCTTTTTCTTTCCTTTCTTTTTTCCATTTTCCAGTAGAGATTCAGAATGGTTTAGTCTATCACTTTTTCTTTCCTCTCATCATTGAATACATCAAGCTTGTCTCTGATCTTGTGAGTCATCTTGTTCTAGTGGCAAGGAAAAGGTACTGGACTTCCTATATGGGCTCTGCAAATATTATGAAGGTCAACATATGGTTGCTTCTTCTGCTGCTGGTGATACGCTTAGTTCTATTAAGGACAAGGTGTATAGCTTAGCTGCTGAGACTGCCTTGCCTGTTGATGATTATAAAGCATGGCTTACAAGTTTTTCTGCTGATACAATTCTCGAAGGGATTGATAAGGTCTGCATCTGAGGACTGAGCTTTCTTGACCTCTTTGTGAAATTCTCTCTTTGTACTGTTAGTATGTGTACTTAGTAGTTTTAACCTTTAAGTGTCTTTGAAACTTAACATACATTAAGGGACTGAGCTGGGTTCAAGCAAACCCTATCAAGACTTGATTTTTATTCTGCTCATTTCATGTCTCAGTTTAATTTGTCTATGAGATTGATTGATCATGTCAAGCTCACCATTATGGAAATTGGAGCTAGCTAGAGTTTGGCTTGAACGAGCATATCAGCTGTAGAATTTCCAGAAGTTTTAGCCATCATAACTTAATATTAGCTTGGCTAACATAGTAACATTGTGCTTGGCTTTTAGCTTAAGAGCCCCTAGAAACTGCAATGCATATGTACTTGTTGGTTGTAGGTGTTTAAGTTAAGCTTGAATTGAAATTGATGTTAGACCCAGTATTAACTCAATTTCTGTAAGAAACGAGCCCAAATTTGAGCAGAAACCAGACTATATTTTAGTACTCCCTCCGCCTGGAATTACTTGTCGTAGAAATGGATGTATCTAGATGTAGCATCCTCTCAGGACTCATGACAAGCATACTAGGTCATCACTACTTGCTTTGTGCCAGTTGGCCACTGTCTCACTCATTGTTCAAGACGAGTTTAGCCTTTCATATGAAAGCCACTGTTTATTTTTTTCCCATTTCTTTATACCTTAACACACACACACACACACACACACACACACACACACACACACACACACACACACACATGCAGCGCTCCTGCATGCTCTAAAAAATAATAACAGACAAAACAGTACAAGGTAACCTACTGTAAACAGGCAATTTTTCGGTAAGAACCACAAAAATGATTCACAATCTTTTCCTATGTTCAGTTTTCAAGTCAATACTTTTCTGCCAGTTTCCTAACAATATTGTTCAGAACTTCTCACGCATATTTATTTGGTTGTGCAGTTGTCAGACTTTTTATTTGGGCAACTGGGGCTTGAATTCGGTAGCAATGCTGTGATCACCAATGGACGAGTAAGACTATGTTTCCCTCATTTTGTTTCTGTTCATATCCAAACTAGTTCCATGGTCTTTGTCCTTTTGGTGTCTGGCAATGCATAAATACTCCCTCTTTGTCTCAGTACAAGTCATCAGCACGGTCTCCAACTTGACTCTTTCACCCATCAATTTCTTTGATGGTGCTTCAAATAAAATTTGTTATATTTTTAGTAGGGGGGAGCCTGACTGACCATATATATATTAAATAAAGAGACAGAAAACGTATTTTGATGCGTAGCAGTAAGTGCGAGCTCGACTGAGCATGCATCAAATAAGGAAAACAGGAACAAATCCATAACAATTATACATTATGAAAGTATATTTTTTTCATCGGCCTTGTAATATGAATTTGATTTTGTCAATGCTGTATTATTTTGTTGTCTGAAATTTGAATATGAGAATAATGATCGAGAATATATACAGTATAATTTATTGTATTGGAGTATTATATAATTGTATTTTTTATATAAAATATAAGCAATATTTCTCGTGCATGTTGAAAGAAATAAGAAGTAGTGGGATTGGTGAAGTGAGATGTGTGCATGTTGAGAAAATAGTATAAGTAGCATTTTCCATGTTGAGAGAACAAAAGTAGTGGAGTTGATGAGGTGGCATGTGTGCATGTTGAGATAAATAGAAGTAGTGGGAATCAACTACTTAAGCATACTAGATGATAAGAATGTTTGTGTCCTCAAGGTTATTTCGACCTGATTTGTAAGCTGCTTCTGTAGTTTATGACTGTTATTCCACCTTGCAGATTTTTGTTGTGGATGATGGTGACTCATTTTTAAACGACGATTTAGGTCTCCTTGAGTCTATGGAGTATGAGTTGCGAACAAAATACATACATGAAATAATTGAGGAGGTTGAATGGGGAGGAGTTGACCCTGATTACCTGACAAGGTAAGATGTAAGCGTGCAATGGTTTCATTGGCTTTCCTATAGGGGTTTAATTATTTACAATTGAATGATTAGTGTGAGGTACATATTTGCACTAGCAGTAGTGCCTTTATCTGTTCATCCCTTTTAATATATTAGACGACAAGCTCTGGATAAGCACATTTTTTAGGTGACAGCTAAATACGGATATATATATTTAAAAGTTAACAGGTTATGCGTCTGAAGTAGTAATATTTTTCCGACAAAACCCAAAAAGCTTTGCATCTCAATGTATTGATAGAAGAAAAGTTATGTACAAGCCCAAGGAAGGGCAGAATCCATAATCACAATGCTGCACTAGTGCTGGGCGCCACTAGGAGCAACACTGCTAGACCCACCGCCCCTGTTTTCGCCCACAATCGAACTTCGGCCTGATTGTGTCGAGCAAGCTTGCAATGTTGGGCTGCACGTCGTCGAAGATACACATTGCCTCAGCTCTGATATGTGCCTGAAGGAATAGTTATATCCAAAAGGCTTATAATAAAGATATAATGCTAAAACCTTCCATTTTTATTTAAAAAATCCTAACTGATGCATCCTATTTGCAGCAAATTCTACAGCGATATTACCATGTTGGTCTCATCATCAATGTCTATACGTGAAAGGCCATCTGAAAGAGCCCATTTTGAAATTTTAAATGCGGAATACAGGTAAACTACCTCTTCTTTTACATGTATAAACATTCTGCTGGAATATATGTTGCTATGAGGTACCAGGCACATTACACATTCTGGCCATTGTTCTGCACTACAACTGACCTTCTATTGACTAAAACTACACTTTAGGAAGGAACTTATAACTTGGCTACAGATAGTTTCTGACTAACTCTGGAATCGCCAGTGAGAAATTTACCTCGTCATGGATCATTTTAGCTTGGAGTAATAATCCTGCTTTAAAGTCTTAAACATCTCGTTTGAAATAACTGGGTGTAAGTATTTCTTGCTGCCTGCAGTTTAATGTGCATGCCAGAAGAAATAATGTGTGCGAACACAAGTTTCATCTATCCTGGTTCATATTTTAACTGATCCATCCCATTCATTTGTCAATATCATGGCCAGATATTATGCTGTCATGCTGGGTTTTGTAACTTTGTTGTTTTAATAATAATATATGCTGATGCTATGATTTGAAATGCTAGGAGTATGTTCAAACTTTATTCAACTGTTTTGAGCTTGGGTTTTAATTCTTAAGTCACCCATCACATTTATGATTTATCTATATATGCAAGGAATTTTCAACTTGAAAGCAGTGAAGACAAACACAAAATGTTGGGTCTTAATTCTTAAGTCACCCATCGCATTTATGATTTATAGATATATGCAAGGAGCTTTCAACTTGAAAGCTATGAAGATAAACACAAAGTAGTCACACACACGGCTCAAATGCATGTCGCGTCCCTGTTTAGCTAACTGTAAATTGCAAGCACTGAGTTTTCACTTGAACCTACTTAAAACTTGGACTATTCTTGGATTTATGATAACTTCAGACAGTTTGATCTCATTTTGTTCTCTATCATGCAGTGCAATTAAGCTGAATAGTATGAATTCAAGTGTTCACATTGATGCTGTCATTGATCCTCTAAGTCCTGCTGGGCAAAAACTTTCTCCACTTCTACGCATTCTCTCTCGACAGATTCAGCCGAGCATGAGAATTGTCCTTAATCCAATTGTATGTATATTTTATCGTTGTTATCAGTTAGCATATGTTCTGCATCTAAAATTAATTGATATCTGTACCCACTGCTGCTGGGTAATTTTATTGTTTTGAAGTTCTGAAATATCAGTATGAGAAATGAACCAACTAATCTAACAGGGCATCTGATCTTTTTCTACCTGTCGAGGCTACTGAACACATTAAGTCTTTTAACTAATTATAGTCATTTAAATGACTCAGTTGTTGCCAAGGTTAGATGATGCACCTTAATAGTCCAGAGGCCTATCTCTGTTCTTGAGCTATCTGGTTGTGGTCATACTTGCAATCAATTGATTCAGTTCAACAATTGGAACATTTTAACCAACTTCACGAGCTAGAGATTTGCTGGCATGATCCATTCATCATTGTACGCAATCATATTTTTACACAATTTCATGTTATTGCAATGACATGCCTCAACTATAGCAAAAATTAGTCTGGTATGCATCTGTAGTGACCACAACCCTGTAAAACAATTGTTTTTATCCTGTTAATTATTCAGTTCTTTGTGTGTCTTGATTTGATTAAATCATGCTCAGTTCATCTCCATGAGCATTTTTTTCATGTTTTTTGTTTGTCCTATTGATCGTAAGAAAGTACTCCCTCCGTCCAGAAATACTTGTCGAAGGAATGGATGTATGTAGACGTATTTTAGTTTTACATACATCCATTTTTATTTATTTCTCCGACGAGTAATTCCGGACAGAGGGAGTATGATTTACCATCTCTATTTGAAATTGAAGTCTATGAGTAGAGAAACTATGGTGTGATGTATTGTTTGAAGCCTTATTAGTATGTCTAGGTGGATCATGGATGGAAATGCTTCTATTCTTGAGCTTGTGCTAGCTGCAATCCTACAAATTTCATGCTGACATTTTCTGATTATTTTCAGAGTTCTCTTGCGGATCTTCCTTTAAAGAACTACTATAGATTTGTTCTTCCGTCGATGGTAAGAGTACACATATTTACTAGCCAGAACGTCCCCACTACCTACAATGATGCTTGACCATTTGATATGCAGGATGATTTTAGCAGTACAGATTTTTCTGTACATGGACCTAAAGCTTTCTTCTCAAACATGCCGCTATCTAAAACACTTACAATGAACATCGATGTTCCTGAGCCCTGGCTTGTTGAGCCTGTCGTTGCCATGTAAGCCAGCCACCAAGTATTAAGAAAAATATCAGAATTTATATTCTACAGTAGAGTCTAATCACATTATTGTGGTCGTTTTCTGTGTTTCAGCCATGATCTGGATAACATTCTGTTGGAGAATCTCGGTGATGTTAGGACATTGCAAGCAGTATATGAACTTGAAGCACTTCTTCTTACAGGTATGATCATTTAATAATCATCTCTTTGATTGTGGTGGATTATTTAGCGAACAGAATTTGTTTTTCAGGTCATTGCATGGAAAAGGATCGAGAACCTCCTCGTGGTCTGCAGTTTATCCTTGGCACCAAACAAAGACCACACCTGGTAGACACACTTGTCATGTCCAACTTGGGATATTGGCAGATGAAAGTCTCCCCGGGGGTGTGGTACCTACAACTCGCTCCTGGGCGCAGTGCTGATTTGTATGAGTTACCTTCGAAACTCATCGCCATAGATAGCCTGAGGGGCAAACTTTTACATATTGAAGTGCAAAAGAAAAAGGGCAAGGAGCTTGAGGACTTGCTAAATGCTGATGATGACAACCATGTCCAGGAAAAGACGGTCTGTTTTTATTAATTTAGTTGTAAAACATATCAATTCTAGACATTCTTTTTTCCTAAATGCTTTTTAATGCAGGATAATAAAGGGTGGAATACCAACCTTTTGAAATGGGCTTCTAGTTTCATTAGTGGGGATGCCTCGTTAAAAAAGAAAGCTGAGAAAAACACTGTTAGTATTTCTTCTGTGAGTTATTTAATTCCACTGCATGTTATTCCGATCAGGCTACAGAAACAAGCTTTGGTCTAGGAAAATTTGATTGTCCAATTTTTCATGATTTTCTTGCTGGGGTGGACCCAAAACTTCCAGGAATATTGTGTAGAGATCTACTCTAGTGTTATGTATGGAAGTACTTTGCTACGGATTCTAGACCAGCCTATAAACTGTACAGTGATTCCTTGGGGAAAAACATGACTGAAAGAATGAGATAGTTTCTGAAAACATAGATTATGTTACACATTTGATTTTACTGAAAGGGAATTACACTGCGCATACAAAAACCTAAAACACTTGGGAAAACTGAACTTTGTTAGGAAGTCTGAATATATCTGTTTGATGAAAGGTATCATGGAACTGTTCCTAGTTACACCTTTGCTCTTGCTAATGCCGATGAAGATATTTTCTGTAATACGCATATGTAGTAATTTGAGTAGAATAATGGTTCTACATGTAAAAGTTACAGGGTAGTTCATGCATGTTTGTATCTTATGTTACTGGTTACATACTCCACATTAGTTGCTTAGAGAAAATCCAACGGTTTTGCTTTGCACTTCTATTCAGGACCTTAAGGATGCAAGACAAGGGGAGACAATTAACATTTTTTCTGTTGCTTCTGGTCATCTGTAAGTGTCCATTTCGTGAAAATATGAATTGCATTCTCTGTGGATGCCTATGCTGTTCATTGTTGGTTATAGTTTATCGTGCTGACACTTCTCACTTATGCGATTAACCTTGAGAGCCATGTTCCGTGTTAGCTGCTAGCACTGTTGCCTTTCTTTTCCTTGAACTACTTGCTGTCGTTATTAGAATAACACATGTTTTTTGCAGTATTCTGTATACTGCACAAATAGCTATTCTTGCACTCTAGTCTAATGTTGCTGCAGCAAATCCTAGTTACACATCATACACCATTTTACTCTTGGAAGAATATCATACCGAAAGGTATGACTTGAGAACATGTGATTTAGCTGCAAATTTTCATGTTGCAGGTACGAGCGTTTCCTAAAAATTATGATCTTGAGTGTTTTAAAAAAAACACAAAGGCCAGTGAAATTTTGGTTCATAAAGAATTATCTATCTCCACAATTTAAGGTAAATGAGCTGCTTTTGAGTTGATTAATTAATGAGCAGATGGAAGGTGTCTCTGCTGTTATCTAACCAGTAATCCTGCCAGGATGTCATACCCCACATGGCTCTGGAATATGGATTCGAGTATGAGCTTATCACGTATAAATGGCCAACATGGTTGCACAAACAGAAAGAGAAGCAACGAATTATATGGGCATATAAAATCTTGTTTCTGGATGTTATATTTCCACTTTCGCTGAGGAAGGTACTTTTGTCTATATTACAATTACCTTATGATCCTGCTTCATGTAACCATGTTCTTCAGTAGGTAGAAGCAGTTATAGCCTGATTGAGTTCTAATGGTATTCTTTTTCTGATGCTTTGTAAATAGGTTATTTTTGTTGATGCTGATCAAATTGTGAGAACAGACATGGGAGAACTGTATGACATGGATCTGAAGGGCCGTCCCCTTGCGTATACACCATTCTGTGATAACAACAAGGAGATGGATGGCTACCGATTTTGGAAACAAGTTAGTTACCAACTTAGCACAAACCATACTACTGCTGTAGACCCGATTATTCATGGCAGGTTAAAGATGTTCTCAAGTTGTCTGCTGACTCCTGTTCTTTTTCCCGTGTGTTTAAAGGGTTTCTGGAAAGATCATTTGCGAGGAAGACCATACCATATCAGGTTGTTGATCTGTTGCATCAAGTATGCTTAAATAGATTATTGCTGTTATTTTGTAACATGATCGTTGTTTCAGTGCCCTTTATGTTGTTGATTTGGCGAAATTTCGACAAACTGCTGCTGGGGACAATCTACGAGTTGTTTATGAAACACTCAGCAAGGACCCCAATAGTCTATCAAACCTTGATCAGGTACATCTATTTGTTCCCCTTTACGCGTAACATTTGATGGAGTGGGTCACAGCCTCACAGGCCAGTGCTGCATGATTAGTGGCTTCACTGCTACAGTCTACAGACCAGAGTTCATGTTGCTGATGAACTGGATTTCTTGGAAAGGCCCAATCTTGAAAGATATAACTTCATTATTTGATTCAAACATGATTTCGCGCAATATGTATATGTGCAATTATCGTTTTTAATTGAATTTATATTGATAATTCAACAACAACAACAACAACGAAGCCTTTAGTCGACTAACTCATGGTTCTGGCACATGGATAGCAAGCTTCCACGCACCCCTGTCCATAGCTAGTTCTTTGCTGATACTCCAGTCCTTAAGATCAATTTATATTGATAATTCAAGTATTTAATTTGAAAGTTAAAAAGCTGCATTGCAAGAGGCAAGTTCCGTAGCCATATCAGTTCTTTGTATTCATGAAAGCTCGAATAATAATAATAATATAGGTGCAATATTTTTCTAGTGGTTACCATTTTCAACTTGCATCGGGATGAGCTGGTTTCTGTTTCCAACAGTAGAATGCTATATGTAGAACCAAGCTCCAGACTACAAAATAGTCATATAAGTGAAGATGAGTGCAATGCTTACTTGTAGCACTTTTATCCAGGATCTCCCAAATTATGCTCAACATACTGTGCCCATATTCTCACTCCCACAAGAATGGCTATGGTGTGAATCCTGGTGTGGAAATGCCACAAAGGCAAGAGCAAAGACCATTGATCTTTGCAACAATCCAATGACAAAGGAACCAAAGCTTCAGGTAAAATTGTGATTTGCCATGATCTGTTCCCTATTGCTTTAGTGTAGCACTAAAGGTTTGGCTATTCATAATATTTTCCTCGCACTCTCCAGGGTGCTAAGAGAATAGTTCCAGAGTGGGTTGATTTCGACGCTGAAGCTAGGCACTTCACCGCGCGCATCTTGGGGGAGAATGTGGAGGAGATTGCAGAAGCCACTCCCCCATCCTCTGAGCCTGATGCACCAAAGCCTGATCATGAAGACTCAAGCCAGGACTCGAAAGACGAGCTATGAGCACCAGCTGAAACCTAGCTTGATCATTTTCAGGAAAGAACAAAACTATACTTACTGGTTTGATGCCCCAGCAGAAAACATGGTGCAGAGGATAACCAAGCACAGGCGCAGGTATCAACCCAATTGTAGACGGGCCATACCCGGAGGCCGGGGCATATTGACTGCGTCCCTGAGGAACTCTTCAACATCAGTAAAGCTTTTTGATACACCCGTAATCCCGTAGGGATAGGGGTCTAGTAATCAATAGCAAGAAAGCATTGTAACAGTCGACAATTTATGTACTTTATGATTATGTTTTCCATGAGGCACCATAAACTATTTTTGGCATCTGATTGATGATCGAGAATGTACTTGGAAATTTTTGACATGATTTTTCTCACGAGCCATTCTCCAAAGCCACACGGTTTTCAACTCTGCGTTCCGTCTTATTTCCATAATGAATTGCAGGAACATTTTAACGCAGGATAACGTCGTCTGGAATTCGAATAAACTAGACTGTTTTCATGGAATTTTACATTACACATCACATCTTGCAAACTGGGGTCTGACTGACATTCGAGTCGAATGCAAGCTCTGCGGCGGCTGTTGAAGCTTAGCTAGTGCCACTCCATGCCGCCGAGCGTGATGGAGCCCATGCCTTCCCACATGTCATCGGTCCACCCGACCTCCTCGCCGTCGACGCCCTCCTGCTCGCCCTCCCACAGCCCACCGCCGCTCGCGTCTGGCAGGCAGCCAAAAGCACCACCAATCAGCTCAGCTCATCGCTCCCCACCGTTTACTCGACACAGAATGAATTCGGCGAGAGATCATCTTACAGTGGTTGTACAGGCCACGGCTGCCCTCGCCGCGGCCAGCGAGCCTTCCCCTTCCCCTCCCCCTCCTCGTCGCCGGCGGCCTCGGCTTCGGGTCGTCCCCGAGCACCACCACGTGCCCGGCGTTGCTGCTCGTGCGCCCCTCGTTGCCTCCTAGGGAAGAGGCGAGTGAGATCAGTGCCGTGATAGCATGAAGAGTAACTCTGCAAATGGAGGGCGCACGCACCGAAGGGGCTCTTCCGCTTCCGCGACTCCCAGCGGCGGCCCCCCGCCGCGATGTCCTCGACGTCGAGCCGGACGCCGCCATCGCCGTCGTCCGCGTCGCCCCCCGCCTCCGCAGCGGCGGCGCCACCGCCAGCTCTCGCCGCTGGGGGCGACAAGCCGTTGAACCGCTTAACACCGCCGCGTCCAGAGCGCTCGCGCCAGCCCCGCGCTTCGCCGAGGAGCCCACCGACGAGAACGCGCTCGCCTTCTCCTGCCAGGTCCCGCCGCCATCAAGAACGGAGAAGCGTGACGTAAGGGGGAAGAACAAGGGCAGAACGATTGATACCCTGATGGTCTTCTTGGTGACCCTGACGATCTCCCGCTTCGGCGGCGCCGGCGGGGAGTTCGGAATCTCACCGTCCTCCGCTACCGGCGGGTAGGGATTTTGTTCCCCATCGGCGACTCTGGAGGATCCAAGAAACGAAGGCAAGGGTTAGAGAAGCAGAGATCCAAGATGGAGCAAATTTCGGAAGAGGAAAAGATTCCCCTCCACCTGGGCTTGACGAGGAACGATTGCAGGGTGGTCTGGCCGCCGGACGATCGGATCCTGCTCGGGTACGTCTTCTTATTCTGCTTCCTCATTCCGCCTCCCCAAGATTTTGGTCCTCTGTCTCTCTCCTTTCTCCTTTCTCTCGTAGATAGAGTACGAGTGCTGTACTGGACTAGACGAGACTAGAGTCCGCCCAAATTTGTTGGCGCCAAAGTTCTTAAAAATGCAAGCGCTCCCGCCAGAATTTTTGGGGATAAAATCACTAGGCGCAGCCCGCTACCGCCTTCTTGCCAAAGGCCTGCTCTTACGAGTTAAGACTAATATCCACTAAAAAAAGGTTAAGACTAATACGACATAATGAGGCTACGATTAATCATACTCCTACATTCCAAATCTTAAGAGATCAATCTGATGCAAAACCGCAAGAGCACAAGATAGTACTATTAGCATTTCTTGGCAGGAATGTGTTTATACTTTATCCTGGACAATCGCAGCAGCGTTGCTTGCTTCCAATCAGTTAAGCGAATTAGCGTGATGCAGCCCCAACGGAGTTCAACACAAACAAGCAGAAAGCAAAAGATAACAACAAGTGAGACACCAGAAAGGAGCAAAGTATTAGCATTTCTTGGCAGGAATGTTACAAGTGCAGAACTGGAGTTAACATGTTGGCCGCCTACTTTTGGTTCAGGAGCCTGCGGTACATCCAGATGATGAACAGAAGCTGCGCCACAGAGACGACAAGGAGGACGACCACCAAAACCGGGCTGATGCTCCACGTGTTCCCAGAGCCGTGCTTCGGCCTACGGTGGCGATGACGACGGCGGGAGGCCATCCTGTGGTGGTGCTGCATCGAGCTGAGGAACCGAGCTCGCAGGGTGTCCGTGTCGGTGTCGGCCCAAATGGCGGTGTACACCTTTGGTGCCTGATGCGAGTCGTCGGCCTTGATGTCGATGGAGAAATGAGCATTGTCGTTGTCAGCGTAGCTGCTGGTGTGGTGTCTGTATGCCATGGTTGCTTCAGTTGTACCAATGGCACAATACGGTGTGCACGCGGGGTTCGAATGTGGATCGGTGTTCTTGGATGCTCCAGTAGATGGATGTTCCACTGGCCCAGCCTTGCTTTTGTAGGTAACTTTCTCCGAGGTTTTGTTTGCCATGCGAGGAATTTTCTTGATGGATGCGCCTATGCCACCGCCTGCACCTGCGAAACTGGCTTCTTGCTTCTTCAGTCCCCGTTGCTTGCGCCAGGCTAAACTTGCAGGCAACATGCAAGGCTCTGAATCGCACGTGGTTTCAGTAGCGCTGCATGCTTTAGATTCTTCATGATTTGGATTGGCTGGCAAACTGATGCTCCTGTCCTCCATATGACCACCAGTGTTATCAACACCAGTACAAGTAGAATCTTTAGTAATACTTACTGTGTGATGAACTTCAAGGATTAAACTGCTATCAATAGTGCCAACAGATTTTGGTGCCACTTCTCTGTCTGCTGGAATTTCTGGCATTGTTGTCGCATTTGTGCTTGCACTTGCAGAAGTTGTTGTCACTTTTACCTTGCCGACATTCTTCTGATTAATTGTGTTCGGTGAATGTACATCGGCGTCAGCATGATCGTCTTCTCTTATGTTGAATGTTACTTGCCTGGAGCGAGCCATGATAGCAGGTGAACTATTTTCAGTTTTATCATTACCAAATACTTTAGAGTCACTGCCAACTACTTGTGTTGGCACCTTACTTGCAGTGTCATGAACCCTCCTGGTCTGTTTACTGATGTTAGCAAAGTCCTCTCCTTTATTCAATGTGCATTCCTCGCTTTGACATACACTGATGTTTGAATTTTGATCAGTTTCAGTACAGTTGATTACTCGAGATCCTTCACGGACCAAGTTATGACCAACTGCAGCAGCAGATTTGCCAACAGAAGAATCCCCAGCAGCGCCAGCATCAGTATGAACATCCTCTCCCATCTTTGACCTTCTTCGCCTAGTTGCATCAGGACCAGTTTCTTGAGGGGTAACTTTTGACAGCAAGCCTGTATCGTTATTGCCACTACGATCATCTTTAACAACAGGACGCTGTTTCTCCACTCGTGAATGTGATTTAGCTCGATGATCAGGAAAGAGCACAACTGAATCTGCATCTTCCTCAGCTTCACCCTCCTCAGGAATAACTTCTGCCAGCTTATGCATGCGACGTTGGCTATTTCTCCTTTCTGTGTTCCTATGGGTCACATTTCCTTCAGCCATGGGAGCTCCTTTTTTCACTGCTTTTGAGTCGAAGAAGCCACTGATGTGCATATAACCAGTACCTGAAGCTGTAACCCCAACATCTTGATTGGCATTTCTGTTTTCTGCCGACGCCTCGTCAGCACTATCAGAAGCAGCAGTTTCAACGTTTCCTTGAGCATTCACATTGCTATCGAAGATGTAAGGGCTCTTGGAATAGTATATGTAATCACCGGAACCAGTCGTCGACCCGTGTACCTGTACAATGTCCTTGATCAGGGGCCAGTCTGGGCCATCCACCAGGCACCTCTTGAGCAGTTTGATCGTGCTTGTGACATCCAGCGAGCGCAGCTTTGCCGCACGTGCCTCGATCCATCTTGGGATCTCCTGCAACTGATGATCAAATATGTGCACTGCTCGCAGGCTGTCGACGTTCTCCAGAGTCTGCAACACTGGGCAGTGGGATATGCTAAGGTCTTCAAGGGAAGGCATGTCTGATAACTTCTTCAGATCAGGTGCGTTCCAAACGCTCAATTCTCTCAGTGCAATAATGTCCTCCACAGCCTCGAGACTCGCCATGTCCACTATGCGCAGCTCCACCAAGGATGTCACGTGTCTGAGGCCGCCAGGCAGGCGTCGCAGCTCAGGGCAGCTCTCGAGTTGCATCGCCTGCAAAGAGGGCAACGTTCCTGCCTCGATATCCATCCATGTTTCAAGCTTATGTAATCCTTGCAAGCGCAGGTTCTCGAGCTTTGGAAAAGGTACCTCAGGGTGGTGGCATTTGCCCATGAACTCTGCATCGATTGACGTGAGAGCTGAAGAATCGACAATGCTCAACGATCTCAGCTCTGGCATCAGGCCTAGTGGAGGGAGGGACTGGCACAAGTTGCACCCGATGATGTCGAGGCGGCGAAGATTTGGGAGGGAAATGTCTGAGAGCCAGCTGGGGAACTTGGCTCCAAAATAGCCAGCAATCTTTAGCGACTCGAGGCACGGTGGAGGGTTGAGCTCTTCCAGCACATCCTCAATCTTCCTGACCGCCGTTGGTGTGTGCGGCAGACTGACAGTGTCGTCGCTGGATGACAGCGCGAGCTCCCTGAGGCTCATCTTGCTGGCAAGTGCCACTTCAGCCGCCTCAGACCGACCGGGAGCCCTCTGGAGCTTATGCACATGGAGTATCCTCAGCTGGCACAAGTGCTTGAGCTCAGCCAGAGGCCACCCACCCCGGTCCTCTTTGCTGGCCACGGCGAAGCACTGGAGCGACGTGAGGCTTCTCAGCTGGCCTACCCTGAACGCGGCAATGTCGATCGTTGTTCCAGCAAGATCAAGGTCTCTGAGCCCCCTCAGGTGCTTCATGCCTTTGGGCAGAGCATGCAGTGACTTGCACTCCCTCAGCAGCAAGAATTTCAGGCTCCACAGGTTGCTGATGGACTCTGGAATCGCCTGTATCCCTGTCCGGGACAGGTTGAGGAGCCTCAGGTGAACCATATTCCCCAGAGTCTCTGGGATGAGCTCAATTCCTGTTTCACTCAGGTCGAGGACTCGCAGTTGATGATGCAGCCTCGTGAAGATGTTTCCTTCGGTTGCCAGTGGGTTCCTGGGAAGCAGCAGCGTCCTTATCATCTCCGAATTCAGGATGCTCTCTGGTATCGTAGCCATGTTTCTTCCTGGAAGGGAGACGCGCCGTGGCCTGAAGGAGGTGTCGCCGTCGTCGGGCAGCCGCTGGCCGTCGCCGGTGAAGCCCTCGCCTTGCAGGAGCAGCTGCGCCAGAGCATGCAGCGCTTCGTGCATCGTGCATCCGCGCACGTCTTCCTGCGTCGTCTGGAGAAGGTTCCTGCCAACGAGCTCATCGTAGTACCCCTCGGCTACCTCCTCGACGGAGGCGCCGCTCCTGGTCTGCACCAAGCGCTCGGCCATCCAGTGCTGCACGAGCACCCGCCTCTCGACGGCGAAGCCCGGGGGGAACAGCGAGCAGTACAGGAAGCATTGCTTCAGGTGGTGCGGCAGGTCATCGTAGCACAGGTACAGCGCCTTCATGGCGTCGTCCGGCAGCCCCTTCACCGACCACGCGGGGCTCGCGAGCACCTCGCCCCACACGTCGGCGCTGGCCTCCCGTGTCCTCAGCACGCCGGCGACCGCCTTGATGGCCAGAGGGATGCCGCCGCACTTCTCGACGAGCCTTTCGCCGACGCTCTTCAGCTGGCTCTCGTCGTCAGCCACGCACGCCGCCGTGCGGAGCAGCAGCCAGCCGTCGTCGGTGCTGAGCCTCTTCACCCGGTGGACAAGGCTGGCGCCCATCTCGCGGGCAGTGCTGCCGCGCCGCGCTGTGACCAGCACCTTGCCGCCGCGGCCCAGTGGGTTCTGCAGCACGTCCTCCCACACCCCGCCGTACCACACGTCGTCGACCACGAGCAGGAACCTCTTGTTCGCCACCAGGCCTGTCAGCATTGCCTGGAGGTCGGCGACGCTCTCGCCGCCCTTGGTGTCGCCCCCAAAGGCGTCGATGACCTGCGAGAGCAGGCCGGCCTCCGTGTACCCTCTGGAGAGGCGAACCCATGAGGTTGTCCCGAAGCTGCAACGCACCCTCGCGCTCTCGTATACCATCCTCGCGAGCTTGGTCTTGCCGAGGCCGTCCGGTCCGACGATGGCGACGACTTCGCATGTCGCTGGCCTGCCCGTCTGCGTCAGCCGATCGACGAGCAGGCGGGCGTCGTCCTCGATCCTTGTGCCGACGATGCCGGGATCAGTTGGCTGGCGCCTCAGCAACGTCCGCGTATGGACGGTGGGATCGGCCGCGTACGCCGCGTGGAGCTGCAGCCGGCGCTGCTTCCTCAGTATCGCCTGCAGGTTCCGGTTCACGCGCTTGAGGTCGGCGGCGATGTCGCCGTGGGGCTCGGCGTCCTCGCAGCAGGAGGATAGCAGCCAAGGCAGAGCCTGCACGCCATGACGAGAGCACAAGGTAATAATTAATTAACAAAACCTGCAATGCAATGCAACAGTGTGATCCTAGTTTGTTCAAGTCAGAGGCAGTAATCTCGCCTGCTGCTGCTGCTGCTGCGGCGGCTTGGGTTCCCTGGCCCCGAGCCGGCGCGCGGCGACCCTGCACCGGTCGACGGCGCCGTCTGCCTCGTACGCCGCGGCGCGTACCTCGGCGAGCCACCGCGCTGTGGCCTCGTCCCCGCCCGCCGCCTGCGCCTCGGCGTCGCCCAGCACGGCGGCCACGCTCTCCAGCCTCGCCGCCAGCTTCCTCGTGGCCGCCGCGACGCCCAGCTCCTGCGCCACCCCCCCTTCCACCACGCCGCGCCACCGCGCCGCGGTGTCCGGCACGAACGCGCCGAGCACCACGGCCATGTCAACCGCCTCCGATCACGACGTCGTCTACCCTCGCCGAGACAGTTGTTTCGTTCGTTCGTTTGTTTATTATGGAATTGATTTGTTCATTGGATGGAAGAGAATAAAGAGGATCACCTACGCACGAAGTCAACTACTAGGAACTAATAATTCAGAATGTAATTGCGCCCCGGGGATCGCGTCATGATGAGCATACACTTGGAATAGTTCCAGCCTACCAAGATGAGGGCCACGCTGTATACAAGGAAATGACCTTTATATTAAGGGACTGGATATGTGCGAGTCGACTGAATTTCAGAATCGGGTTAGTCGTCAGAATTGTAAAGAGGAAATAGAAACCGTCTGACCCCAAATTCAGAGGTAGTCCATCAAACCCAGGCAACTTCTGCGCCCTCTAACTTTTTATTTTCTTTTGCATTTCGGCTTTCTTCTGCCTTCTTCTTTGGAGTTAACGGGCTCAACCCGTTAACCCACTTGGATCGGGAACTCAGCTTCAACACCGCACGCGCCTCCATTTCCTTCCTTTTTCCACCTTACGCCTTTTTGGTTAGAGAAATTTCATAGAAATTCTAGACGATAGGATTCTTATAGGATTTTTTTTCTTTAGAGCCCTTTGGTTCATAGGAATGGATTTCTATTCCTACATAGGATTGATTCCTATCCTTCACATTTCATAGGAAAATAAAAAAGAGCCTAGACTCAATGGAAAAATTCCTTTGGTGTCAACCAAATGACATCTTGTTTCCTATTCCTACTCATAGGATTTGAGATACATGTCATCTCATTTCTTACAAGATTCATATTCCTATGATAATCTTATCCTATGAACCAAAAGAGGCTACCCTAATAACGCTGCCATGGAGAACTTAGATCCAAAACAGAAGAACAAGATCTCCGTACTCCGCCCCTGGTAAATCAACTTCTTCTCCTTCAAATTTTGTTCCCATCTGTTGATTTCCTTCTTGAGATCATTTCAGGCCAGGAAAAAAAAGGTTTAGTTCAACTATTTCAGATCTTGAAATCAAAAACATATAGAGTAATCCCTTGAATTGCACACATTATTAGAACAATAATATCATTCGCAACGACCCTAAAGAAACAATTAAATCCTGAAACTAAAAAAAGATAAATGTTTTATAGAGTTGAATGAATTGTACCGAAACCTGTTAAACGTCCTAAGTACAAAAACAGTTACTGAATTCAGAATACAATTTTTTATAGAGTTGAATGAATTATATGGTAACTTGTTACCCTTCCTAAGAATAAAAGCATAGACTGAAACTACCTAAAGACAGGGAACCCTGTTCAACAAACTAAAGACAACATAAATAACTAAAACTAAAGTAAACATAAATGTTTGCAAGAGTAGAATGAATTATAGGGAATACTGTTATCCTTCCTAAATACAAAACCTTAATCTGAAACTAAACAAGACAGAAATGATTTATAGAGTAAAATGAATATCAGGGAAACTAGTTACCATACTTAAAACAAAATCCTAAACTGAAACTAAATAGACAGAAATGGTTTCTTGATTAGAATGAATTAGAGGGAAACTTGTCACCACCTAAAGAAAAAATCAGTAACTGAAACTAATAGTATAGCTACAAGAGGTGCTTACATGAATAGTAGACGAATTTGGACAAAGTGCAAAGCACAAAATTGCTCCAATGAAGTGCTCGCAAGCACACTGCAAAAAGAAAGCAAAATTATGCAACTCAACAATGAAAAACATTTGCAAAACAAAGCAATGATAGAAACTAGAGAAGTAATATCATTTTACATTTTTTACCTGTTATTGTAGAAATGTTATCATTTTTAGTTGTGTCCCACTAAACAATATTTACTTTCATTGCTTAATTGGCAGATTCCAGATTTTGCAAAAAACAAGGGACAAACAAGCAGCAGTACGGCATCAAGATTAATAGGCTAATCGTCCGTTCATGGGCCGACCATAACGGGCCGTTAATAGGCTGAGGAGTATAACGGGCTCGTTTCTATCGACAGGCATAACGGGTCGTTAATGGGTCGTATTTGATGATTCTATGAAAACGGCCCAACGGATTAACGGGCCACCAACGGGCCGACTTAAACCATGTGCTGAATTTGGCCCACAATCGGAACAGGCCAGTAACAGATCGTAAGTAATCGAATGCTGCAAATCAGCCCAGGAATAAATGGGCCCTGAGAAGGCCGAAAGATAACACGGACTAGAAACGGCCCAATGAAATAATGGTCCGTTAATGGGTATGAAGCAACACACTGTTCATTACGGGCCAGTTTCACCACCGGTCGTTAATGGGCCAAGAGTTACAAAGGGCCTCATATGGACCGAAATACGTCATGGGCCATACATGGGCCGGAAGTTACAACAGGCTCGAATCATATTGGACGGCCCAGATGACGCTACTGGGCCTAATTTGGATAGGTCATAATGGGTCGTGAGTTAGCAGGCTGTAAATGGGTTATATGCGAACATGTCGCTAACATGCGTTAAGTGGGTCGGCCGTTACCTTTTGACCAGGTCAAACGGGACGGCCTTTTGACCTGAATGGGGCACTGTTGGGTCGAGCCATGTGTCGACGTATCATAGGCGCGTCCTGTCCATTCGCTGGATGACAACTGTCCCAACGCTGAGCCGACACATGGATCCGCCGGCGAATGAGAATTTTACACGTGGAAAATCCCCATTGGTCTGGGCTGTTAACGGGTTATCGGATCCTAACCGGAACCCGATAGCTTAACGGTGAATCGTTACGGTGGATGCCACGTGTCGGTTACCGTTGACGAAAGCTCTTCCATGACGCGCCATTTATCGCCATGGAAGTGGACACTTCTGTGATTATATTTTTGGTATTGTCATCGAACACTCCTGGTGAGCGCAGCCAGCTCGACATGCCCGATGGCGTTTGTGTCGACGCGCTGCGCGACGGGGAAGCCGCTTGCGCCGCGAACTGCCTCGCTAACCTCCACCTTTCTACAAGCTTGCGCCCGACGCGGGAGCAGCCAGCTCCGAGAGCTGCCTCATCGACCTCCTTGGCAAGCTCCACATCACCAACAAGCCTGCCTCCGACCTGGAGTCCGTTGGCTCCACCGACCCGATGCTCGTCGACTTCGACGCGGCGTCCCCTGATTTCTTCCACAGCAACGTGGTGATCATCGACGACCCACTCTCTCCTACGGTTAGTAAAGCAGCGCTAGAACCATCACGGAGGTGCTAGTCATTAGCCATGATGGAGCCTCCGACGGGGCTGGCCACGACCAGCTGCTGGCGGCAATGCGGGGCTTATCCGCGCCCATGGCGGAAAACGCCAACGGAGCAACGTTGGAAACATTCTGCGTCTCGCTCCTCGACATCGCCAACAAGCTGGTGGCCATTAAGTGTCTCACTGAAGCCTACCAGCGCGAGATCGATCGCGCCGTCTACGGCACGCCGGCTGCTGGCGAGCCCAGCCGAGTGGGCACTGTTCGGCGGCGTGGCGCGACAGTCGACATCATGCTGGGGGCCGACCGCCCTATTTAGACCATCCCGATGGAGAACCTGTGCGCCGCCCAGGTGGCGGCAGACGAACTGGACCACCTGAAGGGCGAAGAGCATCGCTGCATGACGGCGCGCCTCCAGCAGCTCCTCGACGCGGCCACCACGCAGCAAGAAGCCGGCCGCCGCGTGGTAGAACCCGGCGTGCAAGCTGAGAACCACCCCCCGCTGTGAGCATGGGGCGACCTCCCGATCGCCGATTGGCGGTGCCCGTGATCGACGGGACCAAGAGCCGGCTGCTAGCCGCAGCCACACACACATCACGATTGAGTGCGACCAAGATGGTCGCCCACGAGCAGTGGAATGACGGGGCGATCGACCGCCTCCCCCGCGCCGGTAGAGGCGCGCCTCCCTGCCGCCTATTGAGCATCCGACTCTCGGAGGCCGGCTAGGCCCCCATGAAGGAGTCGGAGAGAAGGACACCTGCCACCGGATCGACCGACTGGCTCGATCCTTGGCAATGGAAGAAGAAGATGCAATCGGCCCCGGCCTGTTTTGGCCCCCGCATTCGCGACGAGCCCTTTCCCAAAGGGTTCTCACTCCCTCGAGACACTCCCAAGTACAACGGCTCCGTGAAGCCGGAGGATTGGCTGGTTGACTACTCCACAACCGTCAGCATAGCAAACGGCAACAAGCGCGCTGTCGTGAAGTACGTTCCGCTCATGCTCCAGGGCACGACACGGACATGGCTGAACAGCCTCAAGCCTTACAGCGTCAACAACTGGTTGGACTTCGCCGATGTCTTCATCTGCAACTTCACCAGCACCTACAAGCGGCCGCCCAAGCCTCGCCATCTCTCCCTCTGCGTCCAAGGCCCGACTGAGTCCACTCGCGACTACTTGACGCGGTGGGCTGAACTGCGCAACTCCTGCGAGGGGGTGCACGAGGTGCGAGCCATAGAGTATTTCACTGCCGGGTGCCGAGGTGGCACCCTCCTCAAGCACCGACTCCTCTGCAATGAGCCGGCTACCCCGGACGAGCTGCTAATCATAGCCGACAAGTACGCTACAGCCGACTCCTCGATGAAGTCGGAGCTCCGAGTGGACGCATCTGGAAAGGTGCTCCCGCCGGCTTCTCAGACGCCGGCTGGTGACTCCACTCGGCGCCAGCAGCCTAACGACAACAAGCGCAAGGCCCCGCAACTGACTTCCGCCAGCCGGCAGGTGGCGACAGTTGAAGACCAGCAGCCAGAGGGGCAGCTCGGCGCCAAGCGTCAGAAGGGCAGCAAGCCTGCTTGGTTTCCTGCCTTCTCCTTCGAGCAAACCCTTGATGCTCCCTGCAAGTTCCACAGCGGCGCGAAGCCGTCTAATCACACCACCCGGAAGTGTCACTGGCTCACCAGGATTGCCAAGGGCTAAGGCCTGCCGCCTCCAGCAGTCGGCCCGGCCCTGCCACCTCCTCCAGAGCCGGCTCCCCGTCCAGTCGGCGCCGTCCAAGATGAGTTCCTCAAAGAGCACGGAGCCTGGGTCGTCTTCACCAGCATGGCCGATGACAGGCACAGCCGGTGTCAGCAACACCGGGAGGTGAACGCTGTTGCTTCAGAAGCCCCGGAATTCATGCACTGGTCTGAGAGGCCCATCAACTGGAGCCATGCTGACCACCCGGCCGTGATGCCATTGCCGGGTGCCTATGCCATGGTCTTTGACTCAACCTTCTCAACCGAGAGGCGGGCCTGCCGTTTTTCCCGGGTCTTGATAGACGGCGGTAGCAGCATTAACATCCTCTACCGCGACACTATGGAGAAATTTTGGATCAAAGAGAAACAGCTCCAGCCTAGTCGGATTATCTTCCACGGCATTGTACCCGGCCTTTCCTGCTCTCCAATCGGCAAGATCAAGATAGACGTCCTCTTCGGAGACAAAAAAAATCTCTTCCGCCGCGATCCCATTTGGTTCGAAGTGGTCGACCCGAAGAGCCCTTACCACGCGCTCCTAAGCCGGCCTGCTCTGGCCAAGTTCATGGCGGTACCTCACTACGCCTACCTCAAGATGAAGATGTCGGGTCCCAAGGGCATCATCGTCATCACAGGCGACTACCAGAAGTCGGTCGCATGTGCCGCCGCCAGCAGTCGACTGGTCGAGTCCCTCGTCATCACCACACAGAAGCGACTCCTTGACCGGGTTGTGGCCATGGCCAGCAAACAACCGGACATGTCCCCTGACCCCCAAGAGTCGGAAGCACAAGCCTCCTTCCAGCCGGCCAAAGAAACCAAGAAGATACCCTTGGACCTGGAGCACCCGGAGGGGCACGCTGTCATAGGGGCCAACCTTGACAGCAAATAGGAAAGCAAGCTCGTCGATTTCCTCCGTGAGAATCGGGACATCTTTGCATGGTCTCCAAATGACATGCTCGGTGTTCCGACGGATTTCGCCGAGCACAAGCTACATGTCAGGCCGGATGCGAAGCCGGTCAAGCAACCTCTCCGCCGCCTGTCAGAAGAGAAGAGAAGGATTGTTGGTGAAGAGATAGCCCGGCTGCTGCAGCCAGCTTCATCATGGAAGTGTTCTACCCGGACTGGCTTGCCAATCCAGTCATTGTGTTGAAGAAGAACAATAAGTGGCGCATGTGTATTGACTACACCAGCCTCAACAAAGCCTTCCCCAAAGATCCGTTTGCTCTGCCTTAGATAGATCAAGTGATTGACTCCACAACCGGATGCGAGTTGCTGTCCTTCCTTGATGCCTACTCCGGCTACCACCAGATCAAGCTGAACCTGGCCGATCGGTTGAAGACCGCCTTCATCACACCATTCGAAGCCTTCTACTACCTGATCATGACGTTCGGCTTGAGAAATGTCGGTGCCACATTTCAGCATTGAATGCAGAATTGCCTCCTCAAGCATCTCGGCAGAAATGCCCACGTCTATGTAGACGATATTGTGGTGAAGACGAAGAAGCGTGACACCCTCCTGGACGATTTCAAGGAGACCTTTGATAATCTACGCCGTTTTCAAATCAAGCTCAACCCAGAGAAGTGTGTCTTCGGAGTCCTAGTCGGCCAGCTCCTTGGTTCCTTGTCTGTGAACGTGACATCGAGCGCAACCCCATGAAGATCAAGGCCATTGAGTAGATGCAGAGACCTACCCGGCTGCGAGACGTCCAGAAGTTCACCGGGTGCTTGGTATCCTCAACCGCTTCATCAGTCGGCTGGGCGAGAAGGCTCTTCCCCTATACCAGTTAATGAAGAAAACCACTTGCTTCGAGTGGAACGACAAGGCGGACGAGGCTTTCCTCCAACTCAAGAAGATGCTGACCACGCCGCCTGTCCTGGCGGCTCCGGCTGCCAAGGAGCCCATGCTCCTCTACATCGCTGCCACCAGCCGGGTGGTCAGCACCGTCATCGTCATCGAATGCCCAGAAGATGGCAGAGCACAGCCAGTCCAGAGGCCTGTCTACTGCTTGAGCGAAGTGTTGTCGGCCTCCAAGTAGAATTACCCCCACCACCAGAAGATGTGTTACGGCGTGTACTTTGCCGCCAAGAAGCTCAAGCAATATTTCCAAGAGCACTCCATCACGATCGTCTGCACTGCCCCACTTGCCGAGATCATAGGCAACAGATATGCATCAGGCGGGGTGGCGAAGTGGGCCATCGAGCTAGCTCCCCACACCATCCTCTACCAACCCCGCACCGCCATGAAGTCCCAAGCACTGTCCGACTTCCTCGTTGACTGGGCCGAGACCCAGTACCTGCCGCCAGCACCAGATTCCACCCATTGGCGGATGCACTTCGATGGCTCGAAGATGCGTACCGGTGATACGTCTCCAACGTATCTATAATTTTTGATTGCTCCATGCTATATTATCTACTGTTTTGGACATTATTGGGCTTTATTATCCACTTTTATATTATTTTTGGGACTAACCTATTAACCGGAGGCCCAGCCTAGAATTGTTGTTTTGCCTATTTTAGGGTTTCGGAGAAAAGGAATATCAAACGGAGTCCAAACGGAATGAAACCTTCGGGAACGTGATTTTTGGAACGAACAACATCCAGGAGACTTGGACCCTATGTCAAGCAACCAACAGGGAAGCC
>NC_041380.1:275783969-275826668 GCF_002162155.2 Triticum dicoccoides | reverse complement strand
CGCGCCCTCCACCCTCGTGGGCCCTTTGTTGCTCCACCGACGTACTTCTTCCTCCTATATATACCTACGTACCCCCAAACGATCAGAGACAGAGCCAAAAACCTAATTCCACCGCCGCAACCTTCTGTATCCATGAATCCCATCTTGGGGCCTGTTTCGGAGCTCCGCCGGAGGGAGCATCCATCACGAAGGGTTTCTACATCAACACCATAGCCTCTCCGATGAAGTGTGAGTAGTTTACTTCAGACCTTCGGGTCCATAGTTATTAGCTAGATGGCTTCTTCTCTCTTTTTGGATCTCAATAGAATGTTCTCCCCCTCTCATGTGGAGATCTATTCGATGTAATCTTCTTTTTGCGGTGTGTTTGTTGAGACCGATGAATTGTGGGTTTATGATCAAGATTATCTATGAACAATATTTGAATCTTCTCTGAATTCTTTTATGTATGATTGGTTATCTTTGCAAGTCTCTTCGAATTATCAGTTTGGTTTGGCCTACTAGATTGATCTTTCTTGCAATGGGAGAAGTGCTTAGCTTTGGGTTCAATCTTGCGGTGTCCTTTCCCAGTGACAGTAGGGGCAGCAAGACACGTATTGTATTGTTGCCATCGAGGATAACAAGATAGTTTTTTTATCATATTGCATGAATTTATCCCTCTTCTTCATGTCATCTTGCTTAAGGCATTACTCTGTTTTCATGAACTTAATACTCTAGATGCATGCTGGATAGCGGTCGATGAGTGGAGTAATAGTACTAGATGCAGGCAGGAGTCGGTCTACTTGTCTTGGACGTGATGCCTATATACATGATCATACCTAGATATTCTCATAACTATGCTCAATTCTGTCAATTGCTCAACAGTAATTCGTTCACCCACCGTAAAATACTTATGCTCTTGAGAGAAGCCACTAGTGAAACCTATGGCCCCCGGGTCTATCTTCATCATATTAATCTTCCAATACTTAGTTATTTCCTTTCCTTTTTTACTTTGCTTTTATTTTACACTTTATCACAAAAATACCAAAAATATTATTCTATCATATCTATCAGATCTCACTCTCGTAAGTGGCCGTGAAGGGATTGACAACCCCTTATCGCGTTGGTTGCGAGGTGTTATTTGTTTTGTGCAGGTATGAGGGACTCGCGCGTAGCCTCCTACTGGATTGATACCTTGGTTCTCAAAAACGGAGGGAAATACTTACGCTACTTTGCTGCATCATCCTTTCCTCTTCAAGGAAATCCAACGCAGTGCTCAAGAGGTAGCAAGAAGATTTCTGGCGCCGTTGCCGGGGAGTCTACGCAAAAGTCAACATACCAAGTACCCATCACAACCCTTATCTCTGGCATTACATTATTTGCCATTTGCCTCTCGTTTTCCTCTCCCCTACTTCACCCTTGCCGTTTTATTCACCCTCTCTCTCTATCCTCCCTATCTTTCTCTGTTTGCCTCTTTTGCTTGTTTGCTTGTGTTACCATGTGCCTTCCATTTGCTTGCATCTTTGATTGCTAATAATCTATTGATATGGATCCACTTAAAATGTTCTACTTGGATCATCTTCGATCCTTATGCGCTCGTGCTGAAACCCCAACTAGCCTAGTTGATGGGAAATCTTTAGATGAGCATGCTCATTTTGTGCGTTATCGTTTGTCTGAAAAAGGGAAGCTCTTATGGTATCATATAAATAGTTTGCTATGCTATGCTTGGAATCTTTGTGAAATGTGTGATTTTACTTGTTGCTCTAAGAACCCTAAAAAACACCTTCCGTACCTATGTGAGTTCAATGATAATGAAATCTTATCTTCTTATGCAAAGGGTGTATATAGTTACTATGATATCGAACAAATTGAAGAATTTGTTGTTTTTAAGTGTGCTCATGAAGTTGCTTCTTTGATTGAAAAGTATGATTTTACTCTCAATAAATCTGAAAATTCTGTCATACTTAAATATTGCAATGAAAACTTTGCTCATAATGTCTATATCCAAGAATTTATTGAAAGAATGACCGTTGCTTTGGAAGAAAATAATGATATGCATGAATCTATAGATAATGATGATTCCAATGATTTGAATGAAATATCCCTCGATGAACATGTTGCTTGCTATTCTTGTGGCCATGATGCCAATATTTATGAAGAAGAATTTGCTATAGTTCCTTATGTTAAATATGGGATCGTTGCTATTGCACCCATACTTGATAGTTCCTTCGATGAAAAGCATGATTGCAATGATGTTATTAAGAATTCTCTTAATGTAAATTGTGTTAATGATATGCAAAAACCTAAGCTTGGGGATGCTAGTTTTGCTATGACTACTATTTGTTGCAATGATCATGATTGGGGTGATTCTTCTTTTGATCTTGAAAATCTATTTAAGCCCCATGATGAATATGAGATTGATAATAGTGTTTGCAATATTATTGAAAGTGGGTTTGGAAGAGTGTCAATTTAGATCCCACATATTTGGAGAATGTTCAATCTTATGAAGTTTTTAATAAAAGTGGGTTTGGAGAGGTCATGACTTTAGTTAATGTTAATCCCACTATTTTGGAAGAGTGTCAACTTTGCATGCCTGTGGATCATGTTGAAAATATTTTATGTGATAGCTATTTTGTTGAATTTGCTTATGATCCTACATGTAATTATTATGAGAGAGGAAAATATGGTGGTAGAAATTTTCATGTTACTAAATTACCTCTCGTTATGTTGAGATTGCTATTGTTTCTTTCCGCTTCCTTGCATATGCTAGTTTTTGCTTGCCTTGATAATGTGTTTGCCTATAAGATGCCTATGCATAGGAAGTATGTTAGACTTAGATGTGTTTGTCATGTGTTTTATGATGCTCTCTTTGTGCTTCAATTCTTGTCTTTCATGTGAGCATCATTGAAATATTATGCCTAGCTAGGGGCGTTAAACGATAGCGCTTGTTGGGAGGCAACCCAATTTTATTTTTATTTCTTGCTTTTTGATCATGTTTAGTAATAAATAATTTATCTAGCCTCTGGTTTGGTTGTGCTTTTTGTGTTTAATTAGTGTTTGTGCCAAGTAGAACCGTTGAGAAGACTTGGGGAAAGTCTTGTTAATCTTGCTGTAAAAAACAGAAACTTTAGCGCTCACGAGAACTGCTGCCATTTTTATTTGGAAAGTTCTATTTAGTTAAATATTTTTGCAGATGATTAATAGATAAATTCCTCACGTCCATAAATTTATTTTAGAATTTTTGGGGTTCCAGATCTTGCGCTAGCTACAGATTACTACAGACTGTTCTGTTTTTGACAGATTCTATTTTTCGAGTGTTGTTTGCTTATTTTGATGAATCTATGGCTAGTAAAATAGTTTATAAACCAAAGAGAAATTGGAATAAAGTAAGTTTAACACCAATATAAATAAATAATGAGTTCATTATAGTACCTTGAAGTGGTCTTTTGTTTTCTTTCGCTAACGGAGCTCACGAGATTTTCTACTTTAAGTTTTGTGTTGTGAAGTTTTCAAGTTTTGGGTAAAGATTTGATGGATTATGGAACAAGTAGTGTCAAGAGCCTAAGCTTGGGGATGCCCATGGCACCCCCAATATAATATAAGGACACCTAAAAGCCAAAGCTTGGGGATGCCCCGGAAGGCATCCCCTCTTTCGTCTACTTCTATCGGTAACTTTACTTGGAGCTATATTTTTATTCACCACATGATATGTGTTTTGCTTGGAGCATTTTGTATGATTTGAGTCTTTGCTTTTTAGTTTACCACAATCATCCTTGCTGTACACACCTTTTGAGAGAGCCATACATGATTTGGAATTTGTTAGAATACTCTATGTGCTTCGCTTATATCATTTGAGTTATATAGTTTTGCTCTAGTACTTCACTTATATTTTTTAGAGCATGGTGGTGGATTTGTTTTATAGAAACTATTGATCTCTCCTACTTCACTTAGATTATTTTGAGAGTCTTAAATAGCATGGTAATTTGCTTAAATAATCCTAATATGCTTGGTATTCAAGAATAGTAAAAACTTTCTTATGAGTGTGTTGAATACTATGAGAAGTTTGATACTTGATAATTGTTTGAGATATGAAGATGGTGATATTGAAGTTGTGCTAGTTTAGTAGTTGTGAATTTGAGAAATACTTATGTTAAAGTTTGTGATTTCCGTAGCATGCACGTATGGTGAACCGTTATGTGATGAAGTCGGAGCATGATTTATTTTTTGATTGTCTTCCTTATGAGTGGCGGTCGGGGACGAGCGATGGTATTTTCCTACCAATCTATCCCCCTAGGAGAATGCGCGTAATACTTTGCTTTGATAACTTGTAGATTTTTGCAATAATTATATGAGTTCTTTATGACTAATGTTGAGTCCATGGATTATACGCACTTTTTCTTCCTTCCACCATTGCTAGCCTCTCTAATACCGCGCACCTTTCGCCGGTATCATACACCCACCATATACCTTCCTCAAAACAACCACCATACCTACCTATTATGGCATTTCCATAGCCATTCCGAGATATATTGCCATGCAACTTTCCACCGTTCCGTTTATTATGACACACTCCATCATTGTCATATTGCTTAGCATGATCATGTAGTTGACATTGTATTTGTGGCAAAGCCACCATTCATAATTCTTTCATACATGTCACTCTTGATTCATTGCATATCCCGGTACATCGCCGGAGGCATTCATATAGAGTCATATTTTGTTTTAAGTATCGAGTTGTAATTGTTAAGTTGTAAGAAAATAAAAGTGTGATGATCATCATTATTAGAGCATTGCCCCAGTGAGGAAAGGATGATGGAGACTATGATTCCCCCACAAGTCGGGATGAGACTCCGGACGAAAAAAAGAAGAAAAAAAAGAAAGAAAAGAGGCCATAAAAAAGAGAGGAGAAAAGGCCCAAATAAAAAAATGAGAGAAAAAGAGAGAAGGGACAATGTTACTATCCTTTTACCACACTTGTGCTTCAAAGTAGCACCATGATATTCATGATAGAGAGTCTCTCATTTCGTCACTTTCATATACTAGTGGGAACTTTTTATTATAGAACTTGGCTTGTATATTCCAATGATGGGCTTCCTCAAAATGCCCTAGGTCTTCATGAGAAAGCAAGTTGGATGCACACCCACTTAGTTTCTTTTGTTGAGATTTCATATACGTATAGCTCTAGTGCATCCGTTGCATGGCAATCCCTACTCAATCACATTGATATCTATTGATGGGCATCTCCATAGCCCATTGATATGCCCAGTTGATGTGAGACTATCTTCTCCCCTTTTGTCTTCTCCACAACCACCATTCTATTCCACATATAGTGCTATATCCATGGCTCCCGCTCATGTATTGCATGAAGATTGAAAAAGTTTGAGAATGTCAGAAGTATGAAACAATTGCTTGGCTTGTCATCGGGGTTGTGCATGCTTTAAATACTTTGTGTGGTGAAGATAGAGCATAGGCAGGCTATATGATTTTGTAGGGATAACTTTCTTTGGCCATGTTATTTTGAGAAGACATGATTGCTTTGTTAGTATGCTTGAAGTATTATTACTTTTATGTCAATATTAAACTTTTATCTTGAATCTTTCGTATGTGAATATTCATACCACAATTAAGAAGAATTACATTAAAATTATGCCAAGTAGCACTTCGCATCAAAAATTATCTTTTTTATCATTTACCTACTCAAGGACGAGCAGGAATTAAGCTTGGGGATGCTTGATATGTCTCCAACGTATCTATAATTTTTGATTGCTCCAGGCTATATTATCTACTGTTTTGGACATTATTGGGCTTTATTATCCACTTTTATATTATTTTTGGGACTAACCTATTAACCGGAGGACCAACCCAGAATTGATGTTTTTGCCTATTTTAGGGTTTCGAAGAAAAGGAATATCAAACGGAGTCCAAACGGAATGAAACCTTTGGGAACGTGATTTTTGGAACGAACGTGATTTTTGGACTTGAGCACCCGGCCAAAGGGCCGCCAACACCTCTGCTCCAACGCACTGCAGGCGGCGGAGTGTATGATGAGCCAGCTGCAGGCGAACCTTGACGGCCAGAAGCTGCTCGCCAAGATTGCGAGGCGCGTTCGGCAGAATGTCAACAACCGCCCTCCTCCGCTGATCGTGTCGTGCCTCAATGGCCTGACTGACAGCGACGGAGTGATCGGGAAAGAATTTTGTACAAGAAGAAACATCAAGAAGCGTAGAAGCCAGAAGCCGTCTCCTGCCTCAACCGGCAGCTGTGTAAAAGAAGAAGCAACTTATCGCCGATCATGTCCTGGATCTCGTCGTAGCCGTCGGACAGGAACTTCTCCTTCTCGGCCCAGTTCGAGCGCTGAGTCTTGAACTCGGCCATGAGGTGAGTCTCGCCGTCCTTCAGCTACTGCACCTCCGCCTTGTGCCACTCCACCTGGTCCGCCAGCTCCTTCGCCAGGCGGTCGCACTCTTGAGCCGCCTGGCTGCACTCCTACTCCTTGGTGTGGAGCGCGGACTCAACCTCACCCAGGCGCTTCCGCAGATCAGTAGCAGCCTCTGCCAAGACAGGGAAAAAGAAAAATGTCAACACCAACCAAAGACAAGTAGTTGCCGGAAGATCCGGCCCGACTGCTCAGGAGTCGGCCCGAATCTCAGGGGCTACACCCAGCGGGTGCGCTGACGCGCCCCCGTGTGAAAGAAGACGGAATGCTTACTCCGGCTCTGATTCAGGTAGGTGGTCCGCTTGGCCAGCTCCTGGACCTTAGAGTTGTAGGCGGCCGCGCGGATGTTGTGGTAGTCCTGCAACGAAGACAACAGAAGAAAAAAACAAGTCAACACTCAGAACTCACCTTGAAGTTCCGAGTTGCCTGCTCAGCAGTCGGCCCGAAACTCAGGGGCTACACCCAGTGGGTGCGCTGGCGCCACCCCCCCCCCCACGGAAGATCACAAGAAATGAAAACAAGAAGTAAGAAGCGTACCCGGATGACCGTCCGCGTTGCCAAGAACTCCTGCGTGTATTGCTGGAGAGCGGTGCCTTGGGCATTGAACTGGGCCATTATGTCTTGCACGGCCACATTCAGAACACCCGAGCCATCCCCAAACGTCCAATCCGGAGGGGCGGCACTAGTGGCTTCTGTGTTGAGCGCCCACGAGCTCAATGCTCCGATCTCCAACGGCCTTGGCGCTAAGGCCGCCTTCACCGGGCGCTGGCACGCCGGAACATGGACCGCGGGAGTCAGGCCCACCACCAACTCGCTGCCAGATGGCGGCACCAGCGGCGCTTCAGGCTGACTACCTGCATGTCAGCAGTCGGCACGCGTGGAGGCACCTCCGCCTCCAAGACGACGGGGTCCCCTCCCCTCTCCAAGGCCGGCTGGTCGACACCAGCACCTCCAGTCAGCGCCCGCCCTTTCGGCGCCGCTGGCTCCGCAGATTGTGGACCGGTGGACTCCGGAGCTCGGCTGCGGGACGGCTCCTCCTCCCGCGCCTTGGCGGCCACGGCCGCTTGCTCCTTGGCCACCGCGTCGGCCTGCGCTTTGGCTGCTGCGTCGGCCTGCGCTTTGGCTGCCGCGTCGGCCTCCGTTCATGCCGCCTCCGCCTTCTCCTGGGCCGCGGCCTCCCGCTCCTCTTGTGCCTCCCGCACATTCTTTTCCGTCGCCTCCCGGAGGGCGGCGAGCGGGTCCGCTCGGCGGGGCTCGGCGGAGCCGTCTGCCGCCCCAATCACCGAGCCGGACGGGGCTCGCGACAGAGAGAGCGGGGCTCTACGCACCGAAGAAAAAAGAAGCTAAGAAGATTGCAATAAAAAATGAAAAGCAAACACAAGACAAAACAACGAAGATGCTTACACGGACATCGTCGGGCGCGGCTTCGGGATCTTCCAGAAGGTGGCTGCCTACAGGGCCTCTTGCCGCTTGGTCACGGCGGCGGACTGCTTGGCCTTCTTGCTCAGCCGGGTGTCGAGCATCCCGGCGTCAGCTCAACGCTTCGAGGTGCCGGCTGCTCCAGATATCGGCCCCGCCGCCGAGAAGTCGACCCCAGTCTTGTCAGCGCCCGCGACACGGTGTGGCTCGTCGCTGCCTTCGTCATTGTCTGGCCACCCCCGAACGTCTCCTACCCCGCCGTCTGCTCTACCGCCACCTTCCCCGGTGTCGTCGTCCTCCTCCAGCGCGGCCGCCCCTAGCTCGGGGTCGCCTACGTCGCTGACCTCCCGGTCCGGAATCCATCGGTGGTCGAGACTGACGACGCGCTATGCAGCACCCGGACAATCAGACTCGACAAAGGTCATCACAAAAACAAAGAGAACAGAGAAGAAGGCCGGGTTCTGACCCCAGGCGGCGGGTTGGCCCGTCTGTAGGGCTCCTTGACGAAGCTCCAGCTTCCCACATCGAGCTGGCTGCCGGAGATGAAGTTGACACGATTGGCGTCCTCATCTGCCGGCATCTCCTTGGTCGACGTCCGACTCGGATCTCGGCGGCCGCCCATTTCACAGATCAGGTGGGGCCAAAATTGTAGCAGCAGCACCCGACGCTAGATTAAGGCGGCCAACAGGTCCGCCGGCTGGAGGCCCTCCACCTCTATCATCACGTCCAGGCATTCGAGGACGCGGGTGACACCAGCCGGCAGCGGCCTCGGCAGCTGCTGGCCCCAGTTGGTCCGTGGCTCAGCAGGCGGGCCGACCACGAAACCCGGCAGGTTGATGTAGTTGCGAGTCGGATCCAAGTTGCGGACATAGAAATATGATTTCTGCCACAACTTGTCCGACTCCAGTATCACCACAACCGGAAACCGGGTTCCGCCGCCCGTATGCCGCACGGCGATGCAAGCGCCACACTGAGCCACATCGCCCTTTGCTGCGGTGCAAGCTTGAGGTAGAAGAAGCGCCCCACAGCTCGAGCGTGGGTAAAACTCTGAGATAGCCTTCGCAGAAAGTAACAAAGGCAGAGAGAAGTACCACAATGTTGGGGGTGAGGTGGTGCGGATGCAAGCCGTAGAGGTTGAGGAAGGCACAGAAGAAACCGCTCACCGGCAAGCCAAAGTCGCGGAGAAAGTGGCTATGAAAGACCATGAACTCGTCGGGCTCCGGCGCCGGCGAGATCTCCTGCTCCAGTGGAATCCGCACTCGCACGCACTCTTTGCCGGGAAGCCTCCACGTCGTGCGAAGATACTCGACTTGGACGTTGGAGCCATCCCAGTCGCTGGAATGCCCGTCACGCACCATGGCCGCGGTGGCTTTGTGGCACGACAGTGCGGCAAGGACGAAGGTGCGGCGGCGAGCTGCGGTTGTGCTCCGGCGACAGCAGGAGAGAAGAAGAGGGAGGAGAGGATGAAGGGCGAGGAGGGCACGCGTGCGCTCTGCCGCCCCCTCCTCCCCCTACTTATAGGCCGCAGCGGCAGAGCCGAGGGGGCGAGATGTGGGGGAACATGGGATTAACTGCGCCCACTTCCCGCACGCCCCCACGCCTTTCGCGCCATAACAACGCAGAATTACTGCGCCCCAGAAGGGCAATCGCCAGCCTCGCCACAACGGATCTGCACGCGCATCGATGCCCTGTAGTGGCGATCCCAGGCCTACGGCAACGTCCTGTCATGCGCATGGGCTGGCAGGCCGGCGTGAACTGCTGGGGCCGTGGGGCAAGCGAGCAAAGGGCGGCAAGCCTACCACTCAAATGGCGCACCACCCGGCCTCTACCCCGATGTTTCGAATTCACCAGTCGGCCGACCGCTCCTTGGGCGGCTCCTAACAATCGGCGTTATCAGACCACTCAGAGTAGGAAGCTGCTGAGGCTCCTCGATTTTCATCTGCAGTGCCCCACCAGCTTCGGGGACTATTGTAGGAGTAAATGACCACGGATAGACTCATCAGCCCCCATGGTATTTCAAGACATCGGGGCCGGCTGCGCCCCTCACACCTCACGCACGAAAGGCCGACCCTTCGGGCCGTCTGGTCTAATGGTCGACTGCCAGAAGACGGCGTGCCCCTAACAGACGGGCCCCCATGGGGCCGGCATCTAGTATGCGGCCCCGTGCCACCTCAAAGTTTGCACCCATTCATAGCAATTAGACGGGGCATGGCTACAATACAACCTGCCACCCCCGAATATAGGGCTGAGCGTGGTCACAGTAAGAGTGTACCATGCAGACACCCCTCACCCGGTGGGGCACTATTGCCACGCAGCCCGTGACATCACCTACAACATAGGGAGCAATGTTCCCATGATGGGCGATTGGTACGGCCCACAGGCAGCGGGCCCTACCTGTCCGCGAGCCACCAGAAGGCGGCAAACCCCTAGCATGCGACGTCATGGGTGGGCCGACTCCTAGCAGGTGGCCCTCCCTCCCTCAAAGTCTATGCGCCATTAACCAGATGAGAGGAGGTGTAGCTACAGTGAGCGCCCGCCAGGCGGCGGGTGTGTAGCCATGCTCCCCCAGACAAAGCCTCCATCATCAGTAGTAAGGCTACAGGATAAAGCAATCAGCAAGACCCGCAAGCAGCGGGCCCGGCCTATCGGTCGAGTACATGACAGCCGGCGGGACCCACCAAGAGGCGGGCCCGAGCAGCCGGCGGAGAAGTCGGTGCCCAGAGACGCTGACGGCCAGGTCCTACACCCGGCCGGATTACCATTGTATCCCTGGGGGTAGGCCTATATAACCCCCTAGGCTTCCCCATGCAAGGGGTTTAGAACCCTAGCCATTAGACACACACCCATAGAAGGAGAAGTTAGGGCTAGCCTTGCTCTTCTTCCTCCTCTAGCCGAAACAGCTCAAGGAGCAAACTTGTAGCTACTCTATTGACGATAGTCACCATGCAGAGACCCCGCAGAGCAGGACTAGGGGTGTTGTCTCCACGGAGAGCCCCGAACATGGGTAAGATTCGCATGCGTATGTGGTCTCGCTCACTCCCGCTTCTAGAGCCCGGCGATGTACTCTTGTCCCTCTCCATGATAAGCCACCCCCTGGCATATGTTGCTACATGTCCCCGACAATTGTCACCACAGGTATCCACATGCAAGACATGCATCAAGTGATCTCAAATCAATATTCAATGCGATAATAATGAAACCTCAAAGGGAAAGACTCAATTCATCATAACAAGATAGAGAGGGAAGAACACCATATGATCCAAATATGTAGATAGAGAGAGAGAGATCAAACACATAGCTACTAGTACATACCTGAGCCCTGAAGGTGAACTACTCCCTCCTTGTCATGGAGACCGTCGGGACGATAAAGATGGCCTCCGGTGATGATTTTCCCCTCTGACAGGGCGCCAGAAAAGGAATCCAGATGAAATCGCTTCGAAATAGAGGCTTGCGACGGCGGTGTGTGAGTTCTAGGTTTGTTTCTGGGGGTTTCCCGATTTATAAGAACTTTCAGCATTGGTTTCACGTCACGGGGAGTCCTGAGGGACCCAAGAGCTCAGACGGCGTTCCATAGGGGCGCCATCCAGGCTCGTGACTCCCGTGGACTTCGTCTGGCCCTCCTCCAAAGCTTGGTGGGTCTCTTCTTGTCCATAAAAAGTCACCATAAATTTTTATCGCGTTTGGTCTTCATTTAGTATAGTTTTTCTGTTAAACAAAAAAATAGCCAAAAAATATAAACCGGCACTGGGCACTAGGTCAATGGGTTAGTTCCCAAAAATCATATAAAAGTGCACGAAAACCATATAAAATTGTTGTAACATGACATGAATACTTTATAAATGATAGATACGTTGGAGATTGTATCAGTCCAACTCCAATCGGCCGACCCAAATGGACATGCAATGTATCTGCCTTTTAAATGTTTGGGTCGCCAGTTTGCCGACGTCCGCCTTTTGTCCGTGTCAATCTGATAGTGTGCCCAACCGGCCAACCCAATTAGTCCGCCTTAGACGTTTTTCCACAAAATCATCCCATAGCATGTAGATAGCAAAATAAATTTAGCATTTTTGTATAGTACCATATGCCATGCTAGCATACAACATTCTAGCAAACGGATCACTGATACATCTCCAATGTATCTATAATTTTTGATTGTTCCATGCTATTATATTATCTATCTTGGATGTTTATATGCTATTTTATATGATTTTTGGGACTAACCTATTAACCTAGAGCCCAGTGCCAGTTTCTGTTTTTCCTTGTTTTTTGAGTTTCGCAAAAAAGGAATATCAAAAGTTATGTTTCTCCCCCTCTACCTTCTTGTAATGGATTGAGTTTTTCCTTTGAAGTTATCTTATCAGATGGAGTCTTTAAGGATTTGAGTACACTTGTTGTATGTCTTGCATGTGCTTATCTGTGGTGACAATGGGATATTTACATGATCTACTTGGTGCATGTTTTGGTGATCAACTTGCGGGTCATGTAACCTTGTGAACTTATGCATAGGGGTTGGCACATGTTTTCATCTTGACTCTCCGGTAGAAACTTTTGGGCACTCTTTGAAGTTCTTTGTGTTGGTTTGAATGGATGAATCTGAGATTGTGTGATGCATATCGTATAATCAAACCAGCGGATACTTGTGGTGACATTGGAGTATCTAGGTGACCTTAGGGTTTTGGTTGATGTGTATCTTAAGGTGATATTTTAGTACGAACTCTAGGCTATTTGTGACACTTATAGGAATAGCCCAATAGATCGATCAGAAAGAATAACTTTGAGGTGGTTTCGTACCCTACAATAACCTCTCCGTTTATTCTCCGCTATTGGTGACTTTGGAGTGACTCTTTGGTGCACGTTGAGGGATTGTTATATGATCTAATTATGTTATCATTGTTGAGAGAACTTGCACTAATGAAAATATGAACCCTAGGCCTTGTTTCCAAGCATTGCAATACCCTTTTCACTCACTTTTACCACTTGCTACCTTGCTCTTTTTATATTTTTCAGATTACAAAAACCTACATCTACTATCCATATTGCACTTGTATCACCATCTCTTCGCCAAACTAGTGCACCTATACAATTTACCATTGTATTGGGTGTGTTGGGGACACAAGAGACTCTTTGTTATTTGGTTGCAGGGTTGTTTGAGAGAGACCATGTCGGTGTCAAAACCGGCGGATCTCGGGTAGGGGGTCCCAAACTGTGCGTCTAGGCGGATGGTAACAGGAGGCAGGGGACACAATGTTTTACCCAGGTTCAGGCCCTCTTGATGGAGGTAAAACCCTACATCCTGCTTGATTAATATTGATGATATGGGTAGTACAAGAGTAGATCTACCACGAGATCAGAGAGGCTAAACCCTAGAAGCTAGCCTATGGTATGATTGTTGTTCGTCCTACGGACTAAAACCCTCCGGTTTATATAGACATTGGAGAGGGCAAGGGTTACACACAGTCGGTTACAATGGTAGGAGATCTACATATCCATATCGCCAAGCTTGCCTTCCACGCCAAGGAAAGTCCCTTCCGGACACGGGACGAAGTCTTCAATCTTGTATCTTCATAGTCCAGGAGTCCGGCCGAAGGTATAGTCCGGCTATCCGGACACCCCCTAATCCAGGACTCCCTCAGTAGCCCCTGAACCAGGCTTCAATGACGATGAGTCCGGCGCGCAGGTTGTCTTCGGCATTGCAAGGCGGGTTCCTCCTCCAAGTACTTCATAGAAGATTTTGAACACAAAGGTAGTGTCTGGCTCTGCAAAATAAGTTTCCACATATTGCCATAGAGAGAATAATATTTACACAAATCTAATCTGCTGACGTGTTCCGTAGCGTGACATCACACCACGGCCAAGTGTTTATTCGAATCGTTTTACTGTCCCACCTCAGCTCGTTTAGCGAGGTGGTTTCCTTGGCACGTCTTGTTAAAGCAGAGATCGTGTCCCCTTATTCCGGGATTCTCATCAATACGGGCATGGGTAACCCAGTCGTACCCGTTGGTATGTTTTGTCGATCAAAGGCGAGTCCCAAACGGTCACGGGGAGGGCCCTTGGTATTCAACCTCTTATAAAGAGACCAAGGCCTTACTCCTTTCTTTCAATCTCAAACGAGTTCGCCCTTCGCCTCGAGTTCCAACACCCAAGGCTCCAGATTTCAGGTGCGTCGGACCTTCGACAATGTCCGGTTCCGACCTTCGGGGCCGATGGATGCCCTCCTCCGTCACGGAGGAGGACGTGCTGAAGTTGAGAGAGGCCAGGTTGTTGACCGACGAAATCTCGCATAGGCTGCCTGCTCAAGGGCAGGTCATTCCCACTCCCAAGCCTGGTGAGAGTGTGGTGTTCATGTCTCACTTCCTTCGGGGGCTAGGCTTCCCGACGGATCCCTTCGTGAGGGGGCTCATGTTTTATTATGGGCTGGAATTTCACGACTTAGCTCCGGAGTCCATCCTCCATATTTCCTCATTCATCGTCGTGTGTGAAGCCTTCCTCCGTATTACTCCTCACTTCGGACTATGGCTCAAGACCTTCAAAGTAGAGCCAAAGATGATCGAGGGACGACACGCGGAGTGCGGAGGTGCTTTTATAAGAAAGAATGCTGGTGCTCCATGGCCCGAGGGCTCTTTTCAAGGGGAGTCCAGCTTATGGCAACGAGAGTGGTTTTATATCACAGCTCCGAGGAGCACCAAGTGGGTGGCAATGCCTGCTTTCCGCTCGGGTCCCTCGCCACGACTGGCGTCATGGGTTAATAAGGGGCTGGACTGGGGGTCGGCAAAGGATGTGCCCCTGTTGCAGGGCCGCATCCGAGATCTCCTAGAAAGAGACATCAGTCTGGTTGTGGTGACGCAGGTTATGTTAATTCGCCGAGTTCTGCCCTGCAAACGTCGCCCCCTTCGCCTGTGGGAGTTCAACCCGGAGGGACCACGAGTTCTCCAACATTTTCTTGGCATGACGCCCGTGGAGATGTACAAATTGTTCTTCGGACCACAAGTAGTGTGTCCGGATTCTACGGAGGACGCAGGTCTGAGCTGCAATCGTCCGGATACTCAAGTAAGTAGCCTTGTGCCCGGACTCGCTATCCGTATATTTATCATAAAATTGCCCCTAAAAGAGTTGTCCTTTAAACAGGAGTGGATAGCGAAAGCAAAGCTAATCAGGTGTCCGGCCCCCCTCCCCGAGACCATGCCGGATCCCGTGCTAGTCAGGATGTTGGAGGTTGTGCCTTCGGAGGAAAGCGAGGGAGGGGACAAGGAAGCTACGGCCTCCTCGAAGGAGGCCGTTGGAAGGGAGGAATCGAAAATTCATCTCCTCAGGGGAAGAAGAGGACCGCCTCTGACGAGCCGGCATGGCCTCAAAGCGGGGGAAGAAATCTTTGTCAGAGGATCCTACGCCGGGGGATACTTCGGCCGAATTATGCCCTCAAGGGGATCAGCCCTCCACCGAGCCGTAAGTAGAGAGGAGTTTTTCTTTTTAAGAAATGAGAGAAATCCTTGCGTTATATCTGAGAAGAGTAACCGAAAATTTACCTTGTAGCTCGGACCTTAGCCCTTCTCAGCAGAGCTCATCTTCGGGGGATCTTCTTCCGGAGATGATGGAGAGCGGAATGCCTCCCCCTGCCGTACCGCCTTGCGAGGTGGGTGACCCTGAGGTATCGTCGCGGAGGGTTTCTTCGAATCCGGTAGGGACAGAAGGTAGTCATATGGCCCCCCAAAGCCCTCCGCGTCCGACCTTCGAAAAAGGCCATCGGACGAGTCCGACACTGTCTGGTGCGCGGTCGGAGGAGCTGAAGGATCTGCTAGGGCGAGCATCTATCTCAGAGGAACACTGTGCATTGATGGGTACGGTGATTGAGAGGATTTCATTCGCGGAGAGCAGATTGCACGAGGCCGTCATGAGTTTACTGACAGGTTTTGAGGTACGCGAAATAATGTATCCTTTTTGGACAGTTGCGCATAAATAAGATGCGCCCTGTGTAGATAGTAGCCCCTGAGACTCTGTGCGTTGTCAAAAGTGACGGCGCGCAGAGGATCATCATCCCAGGTCTAATATGCCGCCTTCATACGTAGGTGGCGAAGTGTCGGGTGGCCAGCCGGACTGAAGAATTTGCCGAGCTAAAGCGGCAACTTGACGTGGCAGATGCCGACATCGCGCTTGTCAACAAGCGGCTTGACGAGTCACAAGGTATGTAATTACTCCGGTGGCACCTGGTAAGAGGAGCTTTATGCCAGTATCTTACAATGTGTGCACTTGATGCAGATGGTGCTACTGCCATGGAGAATCTTTGGGCGGAACTTGCCCGAGCTAAGGAGCAAGCCAGGAAAAGTGATGCGGCTGCCGGAAAGGCAATTGAAGAGCTGAAAGCCGAACAGGCTGCTCACTGCCGAAGCAAGAAGGAAATGGCCGAGATGGCTGTGAAGCTGAAGAGCGCTGCTGACCGTTGCAAGCTTCTTGAAAAAGAAGATCAGGCGAAACAGACGGACCTGGAGAAGGCCGTTGCCGATGCCAAGGATGCTCGCTCTGCGATGAGAGCTATGAAGGAGGAGCTGCGTCAGGCCGGAGAGATCGTGGCTAGAAAGCCCTTTATGCTGTGGAGGAAGTTCTTTGATCCTAAACATGCTCTGTTAGACCGGATGTGGAGTACGGCGGACACCTATCTGGATTTGGCAGCGAGTGCCGCAGATGCGGCCGAACACTTCTGAGATCAAGAAGATCGCGAAGTGGAAAAGCTCTTTTGGTCGCAGTTCCATAATCCGGAGCGTCCACTGTCATTAGCCGATCATTTGGCCGAATGGGCCGAGCTAAATAGGTTGTCCGGACTCGCCATGAAGTATGTCATGAGTCATCTGTGGCCAGAGAGGCCAGAGCCGAAAAGTTATTTCAACTTGGTGCAGCAGTTCCTTGGTGCGGCACCGCATATCAATGCGGTGAAGAGGTCAGCGTGCATAGAGGGTGCGCGGATGGCTCTTGCCCGTGTCAAGACATACTGGGCGGAAATGGAGGCCACCGCTGTTGCATCCCCAGACTCGGATGGAAGCCGAGTACCTGCCGAGCACTATTTTAAGGAAGTTCTGCAAGGCGCTCGTTTAACAGAGATGCAGTGCTCGAAGGATACTATGTTCGAATAGCATATTATTATTGTAAAACAATATTTTGATAAATTGTAGAAGCTTTTTATACTTGTGCCTGCAAGTATTATAATACCTCATGTGCGACCATTTAACATATATGTATATATAATCTGAAAGATGGCAGTCGTCGGCTTCAGCCCCCACGCACATAATGCGGGGGTGTTCGCAGAAGGCGCATTTTCACACTTGATCCAATGTCTTGGTCCTACAAAGGAGGTGATAGCACAGCGAACTAGGCAATCGGACTATGATGCTTTATCACTTTCACTTAGCCATAGGAGTTTGACAGTGAGGCTACTTATATAGCCCCTGGTGGCGCCTGCGCTCGCCCAAACTCGGGGCGCGTATGTGCCTGGCCGGGAAGCGGCCCTTCATTAATGCAGAGGAATCCTAAAGATTCCGGTAAGTCATCGAGTGGTTGACCAGTCTCACGCTATATCATGACAGTCAGTTTTCGGCTTTCTCTACTGAGGTGCTCGCCTGGCCGAACCGGGGCACAATCGCAGTAGTTCTCTTGGTGCCGCCTTAGCCAATAGAGTGGAACGTAAGGTAGCAAAAGACAGGAGCCGTGCAAACCCAACATTTGACCAAAGACATGATTCGGAGCTGATGCATATAAGGCCAAACTCGTGACGCCGAACACTCCCTAAGGTATTCGGTCTTTATGAGGGCGGGCGGGATAACGCACTTAGTAATAAGCCCCTAGTGTGCAGGTATGCGCAAAACTCTGACATGGCCACATGCCAAAACGCCAACCTCCTCCTTGGTTATACCAAGAAACCAGGGGATGTGTGTCAACAAGAGACAGTAAAAAAGGTTTACGCAGGGTCTTAATCTGAAAAGAATCCTTGGAACGGGTCCCTGCTGCACGTCTGCGCGTGTGTCTCCGTTGTGCCGTATCCTGGACGGGCGTAGCACAGTGTTCATCTGTAAAAGAGAGGAACTTAGTTGAAGAAAGATCGTGCCGAACATGAGTTATACTAAATAAACAAAATATAAATTGAAATGGGTAAAATTGAGCTTTATTGTCTCTTGTTTTATATGTGCGGAGCCCCTAGTACAGGGATATACGGCTATTAAGCCTTTATCAATTGTATGTTTATGCCGGACTCGTCTAGCCATGTCCGTGGTCTTGACGACATGTTTAGGTGCTTTGGCTGGTGAAGCCGCTTTATTGTGGGGCTGTCAAGGCAGCCGCACTGTCTTCCGCGCGGGAGGAACACTCAATGTTTTCCCTTTAATGAGATGATGCCTCGTGGACCGGGCATCTTAAGCGTAAGAGATGCATAATGCGGTATTGCGTTAAAGCGGGCGAAAGCTTCGCGTCCCAGCAGTGCTTGATAGCTACTTGAGAATGGGGCGATGTGGAAAGTTAGCTGTTCGCGATGGAAGTTATTGGGGGAGCCGAATATAACTTCTAGCCGGAGAGAACCCATGCAACGGGCATCCGGGCCTGGCGTTACCCCTTGAAAGGAGGTTTTGCTATGGCGATTTTTTGTTGGGTCTATCCCCATGTTGCGGATTGTGTCCTGGTATAACAGGTTTAGACCACTGCCGCCGTCCATCAGGACATTTGTAAAGTGGAGTCCGCCGATTATTGGATCTAATACCAAGGCAGTCCAGCCTGCGTTCCGGATACTTCTAGAGTAATCCTGATGGTCAAAGGTGATCGGTTTTAACAACCAATGGCGAGACTTCTTTGGGACAGGCCGTATGGCGCGTATCTCTGTTGGCGCCATTCTGTTCGTCACGTGAAGTAAGTTTACTGTTTTGACTTCTTGTGGGAAATCCTTTTGTTTCCTGGTGCTCTGCTTGTGGGGTTCGTCGTCGTTCTCACTTGGTGTGTCGAGCCCCTTGTGTTCGGTGTTGAGTTTGTCGGATTGCTTGAAAACCCAACAATCTCTGTGGGTATGGTTCGTAGGCTTCCTGGGAGTACTGTGTATTTGACATATCTTGTCCAAGATTTTGTTTAAGTTGGATAGCCCATCCCTGTTATCCTTGAGGGGCGGCTTTTTCTGATTATGCCGCGAGCTTTTGAATCCGGTGTTAACCGCCATGCTCTTTGGGCTGTTTTCCTTTATTCCGGCGCTGGTCCTTGCTGCGACGGGGTTTTTCGTTTCCATCCCTAACTTCGGATGTACTTGGGTCGCTGGTGCTACATCTTGCCAACCAGCTGTCCTCTCCTACGCAAAAGCGGGTCATGAGGCTTGTTAATGCAGCCATTGTTCTTGGCTTTTCTTGGCCGAGGTGTCTGGTGAGCCATTCGTCTCGAACGTTATGCTTAAAAGCTGCTAGGGCTTCGGCGTCCGGACAGTCGACTATCTGATTCTTTTTGGTAAGAAATCTGTTCCAGAATTTCCGGGCTGACTCTCCGGGCTGTTGAGTTATGTGACTGAGATCATCTGCATCCGGAGGGCGGACATAGGCCCCTTGAAAATTTGCCCGGAAAGCATCCTCAAGCTCTTCCCAACTTCCAATGGTGTTTTTGGGAAGGCTTTTGAGCCAATGCCGGGCTGGCCCTTTAAGCTTGAGGGGTAAGTATTTTATGGCGTGGAGGTCATCTCCTCTGGCCATGTGTATGTGGAGGATATAATCCTCGATCCAGACCCCAGGGTCTGTTGTTCCGTCGTACGCCTCTATGTTTATGGGCTTGAATCCCGCTGGAAATTCATGGTCCAGCACCTCATCGGTGAAACATAGGGGGTGTGAGGCACCCCTGTATTTGGGTGTGCCGCGATGTTCGAATATTTGTTGTGTTGCATTGCTTACTAGAGCTTGCTTTCTTGGCCCGTAGATAGATATGGCTGGGCCATCTTTTTGATGCGAATCCTTTGGTGGATCGCATGCCGGCTTGTGTGTGGCGCCGCTTGCCGCTCCATGCTGGCCATGCGGTCATCTATCTGACCGGGTGGCTTTCCTATTTTTTGACTGCGGGGGCTCTAAGGCCTCCTCGTCAAATTCAGGCGGTAGCTTTCGCTTTGGATAGCTTTTTGTGCGGCGACTGCCGCCATATTTGTCTGCAGTGTTGCGTACTTTGCTCCATCTGATTCTGAGTGCATCTTCCATAGTTTTGAGCTTCCGCTTCTGCTTTTTCACGCTACGCACAGTGGCGACGAGCCTTTTGTGGAGGTTCTTCTGCTCCATGAGCCTATCCGGCGTAAGGTCGTCCGGACTGTTGTTTTCGCCGGGGACGGGGTGTTCGGTTTGTTTATCCAAGTTGCCCTGTTCGGACGGTTGCTCGAAGGCATGTTCGTCGTCCGCCGGCTCGTCCTGCTCTATGGCTGGGTCTGTATGGCTGCTGTCTCTGTCGAGGCGGGGCTTGGAGCGGCGCTTACGTCGCCGCTTTGATTGCTTTTCGAGTGAACGATCCCTCGTTGCATCCCTGTGTTCCTCGCCGTCGCTTCCTTTGGGTGTGTCCACCCTATATACATCATGAGATGAGGTGGCTGTCCAGTGCCTTATAGGCGTTGGTTCATGTTCATCTCCTACATCATCATCCATACCGTCGATGTCTTCGGAGTCGAAGTCGAGCACGTCATTTAAATTATCGAGAGTGGCTACGAAGTGGGTGGTGGGTGGGCATCGAATATCTTCGTTGTCCACATCCCAATCCTGCCGGTCATAGTCCGGCCAGGACTCTCCTGACAAAGAGAGAGACCTGAGTGAATTCAGAATGTCGCCGAAGGGCGAGTGCTGAAAGATGTCTGCGGTGGTGAACTCCATGATCGGCACCCAATCGGATTCGATCGGTAGGGGCGCGCAGGGCTCGGAGTCCGGAGAGGAGTCCGACATCTTGGAGTCACGGGCTTCGCAGAGGACAAGGCTGGTGTTCAGCTTGATCTCCGTAGAGATTGCAGCCCCCGAGGCGGTGTCTAACCACCCATCCTCGATTGGTGTGGTCGGCTCCGAGCCAAGGGTCGGAGCGGACACAGGTGCGGCCTCCAGGGCACTGTTCGGCGGTAGAGCTAGATCATGCCCACCGGGACAGTGCGGCACGCTCGGCTGCGGCTCAGATCCATCGAAGATCAAGTCTCCGCGGTCGTCCGCTATGTAGTTTAAACTTCCAAATTTGACCTGACGGCCAGGGGCGTAGCTTTCGATCTGCTCCAGATGGCCAAGCGAATTGGCCCGCAGTGCAAAGCCGCCAAATACGAAGATCTATCCGGGGAGAAAAGTCTCACCCTGGATCGCATCGTCGTTGATGATCGGAGGAGCCATCGGGCCTAAAAGTGACGACACAGAGGAACTCTCAATGGAAGCACCAATGTCGGTGTCAAAACCGGCGGATCTCGGGTAGGGGGTCCCGAACTGTGCGTCTAGGCGGATGGTAACAGGAGGCAGGGGACACGATGTTTTACCCAGGTTCGGGCCCTCTTGATGGAGGTAAAACCCTACGTCCTGCTTGATTAATATTGATGATATGGGTAGTACAAGAGTAGATCTACCACGAGATCAGAGAGGCTAAACCCTAGAAGCTAGCCTATGGTATGATTGTTTTTCGTCCTACGGACTAAAACCCTCCGGTATATATAGACACCAGAGAGGGCTAGGGCTACACAGAGTTGGTTACAATGGTAGGATATCTACATATCCGTATCGCCAAGCTTGCCTTCCACGCCAAGTAAAGTCCCTTCCGGACATGGGACAAAGTCTTGAATCTTGTATCTTCATAGTCTAGGAGTCCGGCCGAAGGTATAGTCCGGCTATCCGGACAACCCCTAATCCAGGACTCCCTCAGACCATCTTCATCCTACGCCTTCCACGGATTGATAAATCTTAGGTCATCCACTTAAGGGAAAATTTCTATTGTCCTACAAAACTCTGCGCTTGGAGGCCCAACACGAGTCTATAAGAAGAAGGTTGTGTAGTAGACATCAAGCTCTTTTCTGGCGCCGTTGCCGGGGAGGTTAGTGCTTGAAGGTATATCTTTAGATATTGCAATTGAATCTTTTAGTTTCTTGTCTTATCACTAGTTCAGTCTATAAAAGAAAACTATAAAAAATGGAATTGAGGTTGCCTCATATGCTTCATCTTTTCAATGTCTTTTATGAAAATAAGGATTCTGATAATTGTGCCAAAGTGTTAGAAGAAGAATGCAATAAAATGTTTGGCACTAAATATTTGAATGAAGAGCATGATTGCAATGTTGTTAGTATGAATTCTTTAAATATCCATGATGCTAATGATATGCAAAGCTACAAGCTTGTATCCTGATCGAAGATCGATCTTGGAAAAGACTTTTGCTCCTTGCAGCTGGTCAAACAGATCATTGATCATCGGCAATGGGTACTTGTTCTTGATCGTTGCTTCATTCAATGCCCGATAGTCAACAACCATTCTCAAAGACTTATCCTTCTTCTCAACCAAGAGCACTGGGGCTCCCCATGGTGACGAACTTCGTCGAATGTAACCTTTCTCCAATAACTCCTTAATTTGTTTCTTAATCTCCTCCAAATCATTTGCGGGCATCCGGTATGGTCTCTTCGATATTGGTCCGGTGCCTGGCAGTAACTCTATCAAAAATTCAATATCTCGATCTAGCGGCATACCTGGTAACTCCTCTGGAAATACATCTGGGTAATCCTTCACTACGGGCACTTCTTCCTGAACAACTCTCGTAAGAGAATTTACTTGGGCCCTGCTCGGTGCATGCCTCGAAACATACTTGATTCTTTTTCCCTCCGGGGTGGTGAGTAGAATTGACTTACTGGCACAATTGATGTTTCCTCCATACATCGATAGCCAATACATACCGAGTATCAGATCCAATCCTTGGGATTCCAAAATTATCAAGTCTGAGGGGAAAACATGCCTACCTATGGTCAATGGCATCTGAAAACATCCCTGACTTGCCATATACTCTGCTCCTGGTGAGCTTACTAACATAGGTGCCCTAAGTACTTTAGTGGGCAACTTATATTTATCCACGAATCTGTTGGGGAACGTTGCAGAAAATTAAAATTTTTCCTACGGTTTCACCAAGATCCATCTATGAGTTCATCTAAGCAACGAGTCAAGGGAGAGAGTTTGCATCTACATACCACTTGTAGATCGCGTGCGGAAGCTTGCAAGGTGATGACGTAGTCGTACTCGACGTGATCCAAATCACCGATGACCAGCGCCGAACGGACGGCACCTCCGCGTTCAACACACGTACGGGACGGGAGACGTCTCCTCCTTCTTGATCCAGCAAGGGGGAAGGAGAGGTTGATGAAGATCCAGCAGCACGACGGCGTGGTGGTGGATGCAGGGCGTCACAGCAGCAGGGCTTCGCCGAGACTACGAGGGAGAGACGTAACGGGGGGAGATGGAGGCGCCAGGGGCTGGTGTATGAAGTCCCTCCTCTCGCCCACTATATATAGGGGTGCCAGGGGGGGCGCCGGCCCTAGTAGATGAGATCTACTAGGGGGGCGGCGGCCTAGGGGAGGTTTCCCTCCCCCCAAGGCACCTAGGGGTGCCTTCCACCACTAGGACTCCTCCTAGGGGGAAACCCTAGGCGCATGGGCCTATAGGGGCTGGTGCCCTTGGCCCATGAAGGCCAAGGCGCACCCCCTACAGCCCATGTGGCCCCCCGGGACAGGTGGCCCCACCCGGTGGACCCCCGGGACCCTTCCGGTGGTCCCGGTACAATACCGATAACCCCGAAACTTGTCCCGATGCCCGAAATAGCACTTCCTATATATAATTCTTTACCTCCGGACCATTCCGGAACTCCTTGTGACGTCCGGGATCTCATCCGGGACTCCGAACAACATTCGGGTTTTCTGCATATACATATCTTCATAACCCTAGCGTCACCGAACCTTAAGTGTGTAGACCCTACGGGTTCGGGAGACATGCAGACATGACCGAGACGCTCTCAGTCAATAACCATCAGCGGGATCTGGATACCCATGATGGCTCCCACATGCTCCTCGATGTTTTCATCGGATGAACCACTATGTCGAGGATTCGATCAAACCCTGTATGCAATTCCCTTTGTCAATCGGTATGTTACTTGCCCGAGACTCGATCGTCGGTATCCCAATACCTTGTTCAGTCTCGTTACCGGCAAGTCACTTTACTCGTACCGTAATGCATGATCCCGTGTCCAACACCTTGGTCACATTGAGCTCAATATGATGATGCATTACCGAGTGGGCCCAGAGATACCTCTCCGTCATACGGAGTGACAAATCCCAGTCTCGATCCGTGTCAACCCAACAGCTACTTTCGGAGATACCTGTAATGCACCTTTATAGTCACCCAGTTACGTTGTGACGTTTGATACACCCAAGGCACTCTTACGGTATCCGGGAGTTACATGATCTCATGGTCGAAGGAAGAGATACTTGACACTTGCAAAGCTCTAGCAAAACGAACTACACGATCTTTTATGCTATGCTTAGGATTGGGTCTTGTCCATCACATCATTCTCCTAATGATGTGATCCCGTTATCAACGACATCCAATGTCCATAGTCAGGAAACCATGACTATCTGTTGATCACAACGAGCTGGTCAACTAGAGGCTTACCAGGGACATAGTGTGGTCTAAGTATTCACACGTGTATTACGATTTCCGGATAATACAGTTATAGCATGAATAAAAGACAATTATCATGAACAATGAAATATAATAATACTTTTATTATTGCCTTTAGGGCATATTTCCAACAGACTGTTGGGGAACGTTGCAGAAAATTAAAATTTTTCCTACGGTTTCACCAAGATCCATCTATGAGTTCATCTAAGCAACGAGTCTAGGGAGAGAGTTTGCATCTACATACCACTTGTAGATCGCGTGCGGAAGCTTGCAAGGTGATGATGTAGTCGTACTCGACGTGATCCAAATCACCAATGACCAGCGCCGAACGGACGGCACCTCCGCGTTCAACACACGTACGGGACGGGAGACGTCTCCTCCTTCTTGATCCAGCAAGGGGGAAGGAGAGGTTGATGAAGATCCAGCAGCACGACGGCGTGGTGGTGGATGCAGGGCGTCACAGCAGCAGGGCTTCGCCGAGACTACGAGGGAGAGACGTAACGGGGGGAGATGGAGGCGCCAGGGGCTGGTGTGTGAAGTCCCTCCTCTCCCCCACTATATATAGGGGTGCCAGGGGGGCGCCGGCCCTAGTAGATGAGATCTACTAGGGGGGCGGCGGCCTAGGGGAGGTTTCCCTCCCCCCCAAGGCACCTAGGGGTGCCTTCCACCACTAGGACTCCTCCTAGGGGGAAACCCTAGGCGCATGGGCCTATAGGGGCTGGTGCCCTTGGCCCATGAAGGCCAAGGCGCACCCCCTACAGCCCATGTGGCCCCCCGGGACAGGTGGCCCCACCCAGTGGACCCCCGGGACCCTTCCGGTGGTCCCGGTACAATACCGATAACCCCGAAACTTGTCCCGATGCCCGAAATAGCACTTCCTATATATAATTCTTTACCTCCGGACCATTCCGGAACTCCTTGTGACGTCCGGGATCTCATCCGGGACTCCGAACAACATTCGGGTTTCTGCATATACATATCTTCATAACCCTAGCGTCACCGAACCTTAAGTGTGTAGACCCTACGGGTTCGGGAGACATGCAGACATGACCGAGACGCTCTCAGTCAATAACCATCAGCGGGATCTGGATACCCATGATGGCTCCCACATGCTCCTCGATGTTTTCATCGGATGAACCACTATGTCGAGGATTCGATCAAACCCTGTATGCAATTCCCTTTGTCAATCGGTATGTTACTTGCCCGAGACTCGATCGTCGGTATCCCAATACCTTGTTCAGTCTCGTTACCGGCAAGTCACTTTACTCGTACCGTAATGCATGATCCCGTGTCCAACACCTTGGTCACATTGAGCTCAATATGATGATGCATTACCGAGTGGGCCCAGAGATACCTCTCCGTCATACGGAGTGACAAATCCCAGTCTCGATCCGTGTCAACCCAACAGCTACTTTCGGAGATACCTGTAATGCACCTTTATAATCACCCAGTTACGTTGTGACGTTTGATACACCCAAGGCACTCCTACGGTATCCGAGAGTTACACGATCTCATGGTCTAAGGAAGAGATATTCGACATTGGCAAAGCTCTAGCAAAACAAACTACACGATCTTTTATGCCATGCTTAGGATTGGGTCTTGTCCATCACATCATTCTCCTAATGATGTGATCCCGTTATCAATGACATCCAATGTCCATAGTCAGGAAACCATGACTATCTGTTGATCACAACGAGCTGGTCAACTAGAGGCTTACCAGGGACATATTGTGGTCTAAGTATTCACACGTGTATTACGATTTCCGGATAATACAGTTATAGCATGAATAAAAGACAATTATCATGAACAATGAAATATAATAATACTTTTATTATTGCCTCTAGGGCATATTTCCAACAGTCTCCCACTTGCACTAGAGTCACCAATCTAGTTACATTGTGATGAATCGAACACCCATAGAGTTCTGGTGTTGATCATGTTTTGCACGCGAGAGAGGTTTAGTCAGCGGATCTGCTACATTCAGATCCGTGTGCACTTTGCAAATCTCTATGTCTCCATCTTGAACATTTTCACGGATGGAGTTGAAACGACGCTTGGTGTGCCTGGTCTTCTTGTGAAACCTGGGCTCCTTGGCGAGGGCAATAGCTCCAGTGTTGTCACAGAAGAGTTTGATCGGCCCCGACGCATTGGGTATGACTCCTAGGTCGGTGATGAACTCCTTCACCCAAATCGCTTCATGTGCTGCCTCCGAGGCTGCCATGTACTCCGCTACACACGTAGATCCCGCCACGACGCTCTGCTTGCAGCTGCACCAGCTTACTGCTCCACCATTCAACATATACACGTATCCGGTTTGTGACTTAGAGTCATCCAGATCTGAGTCGAAGCTAGCGTCGACGTAACCCTTTACGACGAGCTCTTCGTCTCCTCCATAAACGAGAAACATGTCCTTCGTCCTTTTCAGGTACTTCAGGATATTCTTGACCGCTGTCCAGTGTTCCTTGCCGGGATTACTTTGGTATCTTGCTACCAAACTTACGGCAAGGTTTACATCGGGTCTGGTACACAGCATGGCATACATAATAGATCCTATGGCTGAAGCATAGGGGATGACACTCATCTCTTCTTTATCTTTTGCCGTGGTCGGTGACTGAGCTGAGCTCAGTCTCATACCTTGTAACATAGGCAAGAACCCCTTCTTGGACTGATCCATTCTGAATCTCTTCAAAATCTTATCAAGGTATGTACTTTGTGAAAGACCTATGAGGCGTCTCGATCTATCTCTATAGATCTTGATGCCTAATATATAAGCAGCTTCTCCAAGGTCCTTCATTGAAAAACACTTATTCAAGTAGGCCTTAATGCTGTCCAGAAATTCTATATTATTTCCCATCTGGAGTATGTCATCTACATATAATATGAGAAATGCTACAGAGCTCCCACTCACTTTCTTGTAAACGCAGGCTTCTCCATAAGTCTGCATAAACCCAAACGCTTTGATCATCTCATCAAAGCGAATGTTCCAACTCCGAGATGCTTGCACCAGTCCATAAATGGATCGCTGGAGCTTGCATACTTTGTTAGCGTTCCGAGGATCGACAAAACCTTCCGGCTGCATCATATACAGTTCTTCCTTAAGATGCCCGTTAAGGAATGCTGTTTTGACGTCCATCTGCCATATCTCATAATCATAGTATGCGGCAATTGCTAACATGATTCGGACGGACTTTAGCTTCGCTACGGGAGAGAATGTCTCGTCGTAGTCAATTCCTTGAACCTGTCGATAACCCTTAGCGACAAGTCGAGCTTTATAGATGGTAACATTACCATCCGCGTCCGTCTTCTTCTTAAAGATCCATTTGTTTTCTATCGCTCGCCGATCATCGGGCAAGTCTGTCAAAGTCCATACTTTGTTTTCATACATGGATTCTATCTCGGATTTCATGGCTTCAAGCCATTTGTTGGAATCCGGGCCCGCCATTGCTTCTTCATAGTTCGAAGGTTCATTGTTGTCTAACAACATGATTTCCAGGACAGGGTTGCCGTACCACTCTAGTGCGGAACGTGTCCTTGTGGACCTACGAAGTTCAGCAGTAACTTGATCCGAAGTACCTTGATCATTATCATGGATTTCCTCTTCAGTTGGTGTGGGCATCACAGGAACGGTTTCCTGTGCTGCGTCACTATCCCGCTCAAGAGGTAGTACTTCATCGAGTTCTACTTTCCTCCCACTTACTTCTTTCGAGAGAAACTCTTTTTCCAGAAAGCATCCGTTCTTGGCAACAAAGATCTTGCCTTCGGATCTTAAGTAGAAGGTGTACCCTACAGTTTCCTTAGGGTATCCTATGAATACGCATTTTTCCGACTTGGGTTCGAGCTTTTCAGGTTGAAGTTTCTTGACATAAGCTTCGCATCCCCAAACTTTTAGAAACGACAGCTTAGGTTTCTTTGCAAACCATAATTCATACGGTGTCATCTCAACGGATTTAGACGGTGCCCTATTTAAAGCGAATGTAGCTGTCTCTAGAGCGTATCCCCAAAATGATAGCGGTAAATCGGTAAGAGACATCATAGACCGCACCATATCCAATAGAGTGCGATTACGACGTTCGGACACACCGTTTCGCTGAGGTGTTCCAGGCGGCGTGAGCTGTGAAACGATTCCACATTTCTTTAAGTGTGTACCAAATTCGTGACTTAAGTATTCTCCTCCACGATCTGATCGTAAGAATTTTATCTTTCGGTCACGTTGATTCTCCACCTCATTCTGAAATTCCTTGAACTTTTCAAAGGTCTCAGACTTGTGTTTCATTAAGTAGACATACCCATATCTACTCAAGTCATCTGTGAGAGTGAGAACATAACGATATCCTCCGCGAGCCTCAACGCTCATTGGACCGCACACATCGGTATGTATGATTTCCAACAAGTTGGTTGCTCGCTCCATTGTTCCGGAGAACGGAGTCTTGGTCATTTTGCCCAAGAGGCATGGTTCGCACGTGTCAAACGATTCATAATCAAGAGACTCTAAAAGTCCATCGGCATGGAGCTTCTTCATGCGCTTGACACCAATGTGACCAAGGCGGCAGTGCCACAAGTATGTGGGACTATCGTTATCAACTTTAAATCTTTTGGCATCTACACTATGAACATGTGTAATATTACGCTCAAGATCCATTAAGAATAAACCATTGACCATCGGAGCATGACCATAAAACATATCTCTCATATAAATCGAACAACCATTATTCTCAGACTTAAATGAGTAGCCATCTCGTATTAAACGAGATCCAGATACAATGTTCATGCTCAAACTTGGCACTAAATAACAATTATTAAGGTTCAAAACTAATCCCATAGGTAAATGTAGAGGCAGCGTGCCGACAGCGATCACATCGACTCTGGAACCATTCCCGACGCGCATCGTCACCTCGTCCTTCGCCAGTCTCCGTTTATTCCGCAGCTCCTGCTGTGAGTTACAAATATGAGCAACGGCACCGGTATCAAATACCCAGGAGTTACTACGAGTACTGGTAAGGTACACATCAATCACATGTATATCAAATATACCTTTGGTGTTGCCGGCCTTCTTATCCGCTAAGTATTTGGGGCAGTTCCGCTTCCAGTGACCCTTCCCCTTGCAATAAAAGCACTCAGTCTCAGGCTTGGGTCCATTCTTTGACTTCTTCCCGGTAACTGGCTTACCAGGCGCGGCAACATCTTTGCCGTCCTTCTTGAAGTTCTTCTTACCCTTGCCCTTCTTGAACTTAGTGGTCTTATTGACCATCAACACGATCCGAGTCGACTAGTCCGTGTCCGATCATCACGTGAGACGGACTAGTCATCGTCGGTGAACATTTTCATGTTGATCGTATCTTCCATACGACTCGTGTTCGACCTTTCGGTCTCCGTGTTCCGAGGCCATGTCTGCACATGCTAGGCTCGTCAAGTTAACCCTAAGTGTTTTCGCTTTGTAAAACTGTCTTACACCCGTTGTATGTGAACGTAAGAATCCATCACACCCGATCATCACGTGGTGCTTAGAAACGACGAACTGTAGCAACGGTGCACAGTTAGGGGAGAACACTTCTTGAAATTTTATAAGGGATCATCTTATTTACTACCGTCGTCCTAAGTAAACAAGATGCATAATACATAATAAACATCACATGCAATTATATAGTTGTGACATGATATGGCCAATATCATATAGCTCCATTGATCTTCATCTTCGGGGCTCCATGATCATCTTGTCACCGGCTTGACACCATGATCTCCATCATCATGATCTCCATCATCGTGTCTTCATGAAGTTGTCACGCCAACGACTACTTCTACTTCTATGACTAACGTTTAGCAATAAAGTAAAGTAGTTTACATGGCGTTATTCAATGACACGCAGGTCATACAAAAATAATGACAACTCCTATGGCTCCTGCCGGTTGTCATACTCATCGACATGCAAGTCGTGAATCCTATTACAAAGAACATGATCTCATACATCACAATTCATCATTCATCACAACTTCTGGCCATATCACATCACATGATCAATCGCTGCAAAAACAAGTTAGACGTCCTCTAATTGTTGTTGCATCTTTTACGTGGCTGCAATTGGGTTCTAGCAAGAACGTTTTCTTACCTACGAATCACCACAACGTGATTTTGTCAACTTCTATTTACCCTTCATAAGGGCCCTGTTCATCGATTCCGCTCCAACTAAGGTGGGAGAGACAGACACCCGCCAGCCACCTTATGCAACTAGTGCATGTCAGTCGGTGGAACCGGTCTCACGTAAGCGTACGTGTAAGGTTGGTCCGGGCCGCTTCATCCCACAATACTGTTGAGCAAGAAAAGACTAGTAGAGGCAAGTAAGATGACAAAATCCATGCCCACAACAAAATTGTGTTCTACTCGTGCAAAGAGAACTACGCATAGACCTAGCTCATGATGCCACTGTTGGGGAACATTGCAGAAAATTAAAATTTTTCCTACGGTTTCACCAAGATCCATCTATGAGTTCATCTAAGCAACGAGTCAAGGGAGAGAGTTTGCATCTACATACCACTTGTATATCGCGTGCGGAAGCTTGCAAGGTGATGATGTAGTCGTACTCGACGTGGTCCAAATCACCGATGACCAGCGCCGAACGGACGGCACCTCCGCGTTCAACACACGTACGGGACGGGAGACGTCTCCTCCTTCTTGATCCAGCAAGGGGGAAGGAGAGGTTGATGAAGATCCAGCAGCACGACGGCGTGGTGGTGGATGCAGGGCGTCACAGCAGCAGGGCTTCGCCGAGACTACGAGGGAGAGACGTAACGGGGGGAGATGGAGGCGCCAGGGGCTGGTGTATGAAGTCCCTCCTCTCCCCCACTATATATAGGGGTGCCAGGGGGGCGCCGGCCCTAGTAGATGAGATATACTAGGGGGGCGGCGGCCTAGGGGAGGTTTCCCTCCCCCCCCCCCCAAGGCACCTAGGGGTGCCTTCCACCACTAGGACTCCTCCTAGGGGAAAACCCTAGGCGCATGGGCCTATAGGGGCTGGTGCCCTTGGCCCATGAAGGCCAAGGCGCACCCCCTACAGCCCATGTGGCCCCCCGGGACAGGTGGCCCCACCCGGTGGACCCCCGGGACCCTTCCGGTGGTCCCGGTACAATACCGATAACCCCGAAACTTGTCCCGATGCCCGAAATAGCACTTCCTATATATAATTCTTTACCTCCGGACCATTCCGGAACTCCTTGTGACGTCCGGGATCTCATCCGGGACTCCGAACAACATTCGGGTTTTCTGCATATACATATCTTCATAACCCTAGCGTCACCGAACCTTAAGTGTGTAGACCCTACGGGTTCGGGAGACATGCAGACATGACCGAGACGCTCTCAGTCAATAACCATCAGCGGGATCTGGATACCCATGATGGCTCCCACATGCTCCTCGATGTTGTCATCGGATGAACCACTATGTCGAGGATTCGATCAAACCCTGTATGCAATTCCCTTTGTCAATCGGTACGTTACTTGCCCGAGACTCGATCGTCGGTATCCCAATACCTTGTTCAGTCTCGTTACCGGCAAGTCACTTTACTCGTACCGTAATGCATGATCCCGTGTCCAACACCTTGGTCACATTGAGCTCAATATGATGATGCATTACCGAGTGGGCCCAGAGATACCTCTCCGTCATACGGAGTGACAAATCCCAGTCTCGATCCGTGTCAACCCAACAGCTACTTTCGGAGATACCTGTAATGCACCTTTATAATCACCCAGTTACGTTGTGACGTTTGATACACCCAAGGCACTCCTACGGTATCCGGGAGTTACACGATCTCATGGTCTAAGGAAGAGATATTCGACATTGGCAAAGCTCTAGCAAAACGAACTACACGATCTTTTATGCCATGCTTAGGATTGGGTCTTGTCCATCACATCATTCTCCTAATGATGTGATCCCGTTATCAACGACATCCAATGTCAGTCAGGAAACCATGACTATCTGTTGATCACAACGAGCTGGTCAACTAGAGGCTTACCAGGGACATATTGTGGTCTAAGTATTCAGACGTGTATTACGATTTCCGGATAATACAGTTATAGCATGAATAAAAGACAATTATCATGAACAATGAAATATAATAATACTTTTATTATTGCCTCTAGGGCATATTTCCAACAGAATCCCCTTGAAATGTATGAATACGATGCACCAGTATCAAAAAGAACTACTACAGTAAATGACTTAACCAAAAACTTACCCATAACTACATCTGGCTGCTCCTCAACCTCCTCCACGTTCACGTGGTTCACTTGCCCTTGTTGAAAGGGTTGGTCTTCTTCCCAAAGCTTCCATTGCCATTTCCATTCTTTGCTTCAAAACACTGAGTGAAGTAGTGTCCGGTCTTCCCGCACTTGAAACAAGTGATGTGACTTAAATCCTTCTTGGCGGGCGTGCTTGGGTTAGAGTGGTTCTGATTGCTGATTGCTGCCTGCTCCACTCCCATTTCCATTCCTAGGGCCATGGTGGTTATGCGGAATTCCTCCATTGTAGTTATAGCCTCCATGGCTAGGGGCAAATCCTCCGGGGTTCGGGGTGAAACGGGGTTTCTACTGAGCTCCTGAATTGTACTTTCCTTGCCCATACTTCCTCTTGCGGCTCTCAATTTGCTGCTGCTTCCCTTCAATCATAAGAGCCTTATCTACCAACTCCTGGTAGTTGTTGAATGTTGCCACCATCAACTGCATACTCATATCATCATTCAGCCCTTCCATAAACTTCTCCTGTTTCGCGGCATCGGTGGCCACGTCATCTGGGGCATAACAAGCTAGCTTGCTAAATTCCTCCACGTACTACCCTACTGTATGGTTGCCCTAGCATAAGTTGCGAAACTCACGCTTCTTCGTACTCATAGATCCAGTTGAGACATGAGCAGTGCGAAATGCTTGCTGAAACTGCTCCCAAGTAACATTGGCTATGGGGAAAGTGGTTGTTTAATTCTCCCACCATGAGGCTGCGGGTCCATCCAATTGGTGTGCGGCAAAACGCACCTTCTCCGCATCTGTGCAACCGGCAGTGGTTAACTCCCTTCCGATCCTGTGTAGCCAGTCATCCACAACTATGGGCTCGGTGCTACTGGAAAACACCGGCGGCTATAACCTCAGAAAACGGGCTAAGTTGTCAACTGGAGGTGGTGGTGGTGGGTTGTTATTGTTGTTGTTGTTGTTGCCCCGATTCTGAACTAGCAACTGCATTAGTGTATTCTGCTGCTGGATCAACTGAGTGAGCTCCGGTGGAAAAGCAAATCCAGGGTCACGTCTCAGAGGCATCTGATGGGTTTAGAGGGGAGAGATTAGAATAGAATGAGGTCTAATGAGAAAGCACTACCCATATGCACATGAGACAACACACAATCAATAGCACACCAAAACAATATCAAGCAAGGGCATACATTTGATCTAACTATCGTTATAGTGCTCGGGCTACTAGTATATACATGGGGGGAATACTGCTAATCATATGGTGGTCATCTAGAAATTTTGATCGGTGCAAGACTCCATGATATCTGCTCCAACTTCATCTTCATAATCATCATCACTACCATCAGGGGCGGAGTCGGTGTCATTGATGATGATGTAGTCTTCAGAACGAATCTCCTTGGGTTCGTCGTCTTCTCCTCCTGGCGCGGGGTCTCCCATGAAAACTCCTAGCTTCCTTGTTAGGTCGTCATTCTTCTCCATAAGTATCGTCATTTCCTCCTCATATCCATCGCGTTTAGACTTGAGTTCCTCTTCTAGCTCTGTGATCCTGGTCATCGCCTTCTTCAAATCTATCATGCTTGCGCACATCTGGTTCTCCTGGCGATGAATGTGCTGGTTTAGCTCCTGGATGAAAGCTGCAATGGACCTGTCCTTCCTGGTGCTGATCATCTCCCATTGCTCATCTCGGCGCCCACATATCTGGTAGATAGTGTCCTTAAGATACTTGTGATAAACTTCGACAATGCATCCCATGGTGATGTGGGCCGCCATGCTCTTTCCTAGACTCCATGTGGGTGCATCAAAAGAAAACTTTATGGGCTCCGTGACTGGCATGAATGTTCTTCCTGGAACTTGAACTCGAATCATCCAACGTTCCTCTTCTGGTAAGGTGGCGGTGTAGTTCTCGGTGAAGCCTAGTATTCCGATGTTCAGATACCTAGTGACTTCCTTCAAGTGTCGTCCAAAGGGCGTGTCTTCATCCGGTTGTGTAAACTTGTTCCTTGAGTCCGCCATCCTAAAGAGTAGAAAATGGAGAGGAGTCAGAAATGAGTAGAGAAGAGTGGCCTATGGCTCATCTTAGTGGTCGTGTCCTACATTCAACGTGTGCTCTGATACCATCTTGTAGTGACCCAACCTCCGATGGTCAAGTCTCTATGTTCAGTGTCATCCCTGGATCGGTAATGCTGACACACACAGTACTCGAAGGATTTATAACAGAGTAGCAATCACACACTTATTACATCGAATGTCTCAAAAGAGAACTTATTACAATAAATATGGCTTAAGGCCATCTAAATAAGATAAAAGCTGAAGGCTTGGAAGATAAAGTGAGTCCATCAACTCCAACGGCATAGCTGAGTGCACGACAAACGACCTATGGCACCTTACTCGTCGTCTGAAAAGTCTGCAACATGATATGTTGCAGCCCAAAATGGGTCAGCACATGGAATATGCTGGCAATATAACACAATAGAGCAATGAACAGATAAATGCTATCACTACATGCATATATGGCTAGTGGAGGCTCTATGGTTATATTGTTTTGCAAAAAGCCAATTTTTCCCTACAACAAAGGAATATGTTTTATTTAACTATCATGGTAGTTGAAACATCATTGAGAAGGTTCCTCCAACTCAATCCCAATTAAAGTAGTCATTAACACCCTTTAAATTAATTTAGAGTGATGAGATCAAATCAATAATTCAAGTACCAGATACTCAAGATGTCCATAACCGGGGACACGGCTAACCATGATTAGTTTATACACTCTGCATAGGTTTGCGCACTTTTCCCCACAAGACTCGATCTACTCTGTTTGATTTCTCGCACTACATGGTGTTTGAGAAACGGATGACCAAGACACAGTCTTTCAGAAGCATTAACTCTTTGCCCTGGGTGGACAGTTACACCTACTTTCCCCTACATCTACTAGCCCACCACTGAAAAAGGTCACACAACATACTCAACTATGCCATAGCACATAATGGCTTGTGGCTGCACATGGAAGTTTCTAGCATGAATAATCTTATGATCCCTTTGAGCCTGGGTGGTGGACCGTAGGATGATCACACGGGTACTCCGGGATATCCTTAGACAACATTGGATTCTCCAGGTGCCCACAAGCAATCCAACCAGATATGTATTAAAGTTGCCACCTAAAGTTGAACCATTAATTAACAACTCACATCTGTCATGGTTACACTCAAACCCAACCACGTCTACGGGCATAGCATGGCAATATAAGCATAGCGTAGAAGTAACTCCCAAGGGTTTGATAATAAAACTTGTAATAGGTTGAGAGATCCTACTCACATGTTAAGAGATCCTACTCATGCAATGTGTGAGGGTTGAAACTAATGCATAAAAACTGGGTAATAAAGGGGTATGATCAAAGTGTTACTTGCCTTGGTGACGATCTGCAAATCCTAGTGACTCGTAGTAGCACGCTTCGCACTCCGGGAATTCTAACGTAAAAAAACAATAGTATACATAAGCACTCAAGCAAAGATGCACGGGTAAAACTCAAATAACAAGATCTAACCAGAAAGTTCAACTAAAAAGATTCGATTTTGCAAAAAGAATCAAATCAAACGAAGCAACGAAACTCAAACTACGAAAGAAACAAGATCCGTTTACTAATCTGGACTAAAGTCAAATTTTACAGTACCAAAATCTTGTTCAAGCTGGTTAAACAGAAAGAGGACTTCGAGACGAAGATCTAGGTGCTTGTTTCACCTGATTTGGATAAACGAGCGAAAAGATATACTAGAACGAAGATTAGGGTAGAAATCGCGATAAAAAATAATCATGGAAAAACCCTGGAAAATAAAATAAGACGAACAGGCTAACGAACGAACGTTCGTTGTCTGCAGCTAACTGACGAACAACGTTTGTTAAAACGAACGTACGGACGAACGTCCGCTAGATAACTAAACCGGAAAAATCGAACCGATCTAAAAAACAAATCTAGGGTTTTACATAAAAACGAACGGTTCTCAGAGAAAAACCGAGGCGACGGTGGCAGTTTCTACCTCCGGCGAGTGGCGCCGGCGGTGGCGGGATCGGTGGCGGCGGCGACTCCGGCGGACGGGCGGTTGGCGGCGGCTCCGGCGGGCGGGCGGGCGGCGGCGACGGCGCGACGGGGAGGCGGCGGCGTCGGGCGGCGGCACTAGGGTTTCGGGGCGGGGCTGGCGACACTGCGGGCTTCGAGCCTCGTCCTTTAAAGGCCGGCCGGGCGGTGTCCGGGTCGGGCACGGCCCGGTTAGGTCGGTGCACTTTTTTTTAAAATAAATCCTGACGCGGAAAAAACAAATAAAATAAATAAAAGAAATAATAAACGGAGTCCAAAAGTTCTGAAATAAATTTTCGCGATCCTCTAATAATATTGCGAACAAAGTGAACATTTATTTGGGCCTCTAATGCAATTTTGAAAAACGCATATTTTTGCTAATTCAAATAAAATAGCAATAAAAGTCCAAAAGAAAATATTTATTTGATTTTAATATTTTTCCTCCAATATTCCCTTTATTTCAGAGAAGTCATATTATCTCATCTCTTATATTTTAATATTAAATATTTTCGGAGAGAAAAATAATTAAAAACCAAAGTGATCCTTGTTTCGATATTTGATAAAATTCAAATATGAAAAACGTGAAATCCCCAACTCTCTCCATGGGTCCTTAAGTTTCTTAGAATTTCGAGGATCGCAAAGCAACAAAGTAGTAAAAATATGATATGCATGAATGACCTATGTATAACATTCCAAATTGAACATTTAGGATGTTACACTCCTCTTTCTCTTGGCGCTTCCTCTCTTCTTTTTGGGTCATGAATCTTTATAGTTTCTTACAAGACGATTGTTGAAGCATCACGCTTTGCATCCATTTTGGAATTGGTCTTCCTTCTCATGGATTTTCGTCCAACAATGATTCGGGAAGGAACTCATATACCAATGGCGTTGTTGACATGTGCGACGACACCGGAAGCCTAGGCGGTCGAGCCGCCGCCGATCCCGTGTTGGCCATCATAGAGACGGCAACAAGAAGGGCCGGCTCATGGTACCCTAGCAAGAAGAGGGCCTGTTGTGCGAGCTTGGCGACGCCGGCGTCTTATTTTCCTTCTCCTTATTCATTCAACCGGCTCGCTTCATTCGTCTGGGTCGCTTTCTCCTTCGGGGTGATCTCCTTCTTCGCCTTCTTTAGGGCCATGGCGTGGACGGAGTTGGCAGGGTCGGCCATGGCGGGAAGGTGGGAGGGTTTGGGGACATAAATGGTGGGAATGGAAATGGTATGCCATAGATGGACAGGCCAGGGGAGGACGTCGCGGGCGTCCGTTGTGTGTCTGCGCGGACGCAAACTCGCCCAAATTTGGACTAGAAATGAGCCCAAACGGACAAGAAAACGGATATTCATCCATTTGCATCGACGCATTGGGCCGTGTTTTTTGTCTTGGCGAACCCAAATGGACCAAATGCATGGTGGTCCTATACGCTGCTCACTTCGAGTCCTGCCAAGGCTCGCCTGCAGGGTGCACAGGTTGGGCCGGCCGAGTAAGCACATGCCATCTGATGTTGTGCTCTTTTTTGTTTTTTCTTCCGTTTTTATTCACATTTTTTGTTTTTGTTTCCTTTTACTTTCTAAATTACATAAAAGTTAGAAAAATGTCAATCATGCATTTCAAAATGTTAAAACGTGTATAGAAAAATCTTAATCATGTGTATGAAAAATGTTTTGACATTAAAAAATGTCGCTAATTTAAAAGAATGTACATGACAATGTAAAGTAATGTTCACATAATTTAGAGAAAAAAGTCATACATCAAAAAATGTACTTTGTTTTTTATTATTGTTCACAAGTTTCAAAAATTGCAGTTGTGTCATCTTTTAAAAAATGTATACAATGTAAAACAAATATTTGCATAATGTTAGAAAATGTTTCATACCTTTAAAAAAGGTATGTGTCATTATAAAGGAAAAACCAAAGCTTCAAAGAAATGATAATGACATCTAAAAGTTGTTTATACAATGTAAAAGGAAAAGTTCCCGTAGGTTAAAAAAGTTTATTTCCATTGAGAAATAGAGGTGTCATTTTAAAGATATATTCACATGTTTCCAAAACATGTCCATGGAAATTTTAGAAAAATTATACAATGTAAACAAAAGTCATGTAGTTTTAAAAGAATATTTATTGCCATTAAAAATGTACAACATGCATTTGGAAAATATTGACGTGTATTCGAAAAGTGTTCAAAACATCTATATCATTCATCTGGAAAAATGTTAAAAGTGTATTAAAAATATCTCACGTGTGTGCAAAAAAAAATTGTGTGATGATAAAAATTAAACATGTGTTAACAAAAGAAAACCAATAAAAAAACATGAGAAGAAAACCAAAAAATAAAGAAAACCATTATAAAAAAACTAAAAGTATAAACAAGAAATGAAAAATTGACGAAAATCATTGAGAAAAAATGTATAGTAAAAGAAAAAAACAGAAGAAAACCATTGAGAACACAGAGAAAAAACAAAGAAAACAAAAAAATAAAGCACAAAAATCGATTTATGGGCACGCGAGCGCTGGCGAGCGACTGCCCCTGATGGGCCGGCCTGGTTCAGTTACCTGTAGGCGATGCCTATTAAGAATAGGTAGGGGCGAAACATAGCCACCGTGTGAAGTGCGTTTTTTGGGAGCATGGAATAAACCCCTGCTGGGTGTTACAGATTCTTTAATTGCTGAAACATTGGCGGTACGCGAAGGCGTGCGGTTCGCGAGTCTAAGAGGCTTCCAAAAGATGATCATTGAGACGGACTATCTGAAGGTTTCAGAATTTTAGGGAAATCGCCGCAACTCTCGGTCGGTTGTGGCACCATTACTGTTACAAATTATAGAGAGCAAGCTTGTAATTTTTTTCATTTTGTTATTCAACATGTAATTTGGTCAGCTAACTATCCAGCTTATTTGTGTGCCAAGCATGCTTGCACACTGCCTGTGACAAAAAGCTGGCTGGAAGAGACACCCAGCTTCCCGGTAAACAGCCTGTTGGCTGATTGTCCAGCGAATACCCTTGTTTGAATAAAGCTCTCAAAGTTCCCTGCAAAAAGAACCCCAAAGGAATGGTTGTTACCTTCATTCGCTCACAAAATACCCAGCACAACCCAACTTGCCAAGACATAAAAAGATGAAATCATTAACTAAGGACCACTCTTTGTAAAGGTCACTCCCAATTCTTATCTTGCAATCAGTGGCGCATTGTATGTGCGTCACTTGTTGCAACATGATAGTTTTTCTTTTTTTCATACATCCATTTACTCGAAATGTTTTATCTCTTAAACCATGCGTTCAAATCTCGAACCGTTTTCATCATTGGATTTTTTGCGTGGAGATCTTCCAAACTAAATCCCATGTTGATAGGTTTTAATGAACTTTTTCACAAGAAAATAGACAAAAACAAACGAAAAATTGCACCAGCAGCATTTTTTTCTTTTCCAAAAAAGGCATGACTGTGCCTGTCGCGGAACCAAATCCGTGCCTCCACGAGAAGTAAACCCATGCCTCTTGCGGAAGGAAAAACACGGTTTTTTCGTTTCCGAGAGGCATGGCCGCGCCTATCGTGGAGGCAAATATGTGCCTCTCACGGAAGGAAAAAAGAAAACGTGTTTTTTCCATGAGGCATGGCCGTGCCTCGTGCGGAAGAAAATTTGTGCCTCTCGCGAAATGAAAAAACACATTTTTTTTCCTTTTTCGAAAGACACAATCGTGCTTCTCGTGAAAAAAGAAAAGAAAACCCGTTTTTTTCGTTTCCAAGGACCAAGGCCGTGCCTTTCATGAAAAAAAAAAAGAAAACCTATTTTTTTAGACACGCCCGTGCCTCCCACGGAAGAAAAAAAACACGTTTTACGTGCAAAAGATAAAAAATCCGAAAATCTAAGAAAGGCCGATGAAAAACTGAAAAGCTTAAACCCATTTAAAAAGCAAAAAACGTGTGCGAAAAAAACACAAAAATCGAAAGAAGCGCCAGAGCGCGACACGTGACGGCGGCTGAGAACACGACACATGACGGTGGCTGAGAGCGCGCGTCAAATGACGCGCTCTCAGTCCATCCCAGAGGACCCTTGCGGGGCTCTCAAAGGAGTACTCCTTCGATAGTTGCTCTTTTTTTTAGACAAACAAAAAGCTGTTTAGAGGCTGTTTTTCTTAATCAACTCTCCATAGGCCCGTTGGCCCATTCACACAACGGCAACCAAAAAAGCCCAACTACTATGATATAGGGGAAAAACTACAAGGCCAAAAATTGCATGTGTACGAAATCTCACACAGAAAACAAAGTTGCCATGATCTAGGAGGAAAATTTATTTCTAAAAACAAGGCCAATTTAGTTTAAAAAATGTTTGTAAATGACATAAGCACAAGTTTTTAGAAAAAACAATGATCCCTAAAAAATGATGTGAAAATTTGTTCTCTAGAGTATAGAAAATTTTGAAACATAAATTTGTTTCAAACATCATGCCGCAATTTACAAGAATTTGTAACAGTCACATGGCAAAAAGTGTAATAGTCACATGGCAAATATTCTTTACGTACGGTCGTAAAGGCATCTTCAACGCCGACCCTCAAACTATTCGTATACGTTCGGGCCGCGTGATCTGGACGTGTTTTGCCATCCAAGGCATACCTGTATCGGTTCGCCGACCGGCCCGGATAGTTTTTTTTCCCAAAAAACCGAGAGTAGGGCGGGAGCTTTACGGGCGTCCAGACCGATGTCGCGTCCGCGTCTGACCGCCCTGTCCCACTCGAAATACGCACCCGCCTCTCTCGTGCTTTTCATCCAACGCCCGTGCCGTTTGTTGCGCCGCATTCATGCCTACCCAGAGCATGCAATTGTCAGCATTGATGCCGAGCGATGCAACCGAACGTGAAGACGCCGCTGATGGACGCGACCTCTCGGGCGTCGCCGCTTCAATGCGGACGTCATGTCCCGACAAACCAATTCCGGTCGATGCGCCACATTGAAGCAGGCTAACGGGCCCTTCGCATGGCCTGCCCACACCTATTTAAGCCGAGCACCGGCGATGCACATCCAAGCCAGAGCCCCTCATACTCTAGCAGCGATGTCGAAGTCTCGAATCCCCGCGTCGGTGGGCGAAGACGATGGCGGTGGCAGTTCATTGTTAGGTGGATCTTGGCGCCGCCGCCCTCGCTCTCCAGGACCCTCAGCATCCATGGCGGTCGGTTCCTCCGACAAGAAGGAGATCGTCATCTCGTCCGATGATGTGAAGGACCAGAAGCTGCTGCAGCGGCCGAAACAACAGTCGCGCCTCCTTGTCGAGGTAGCTCCAATGGATGAAGAGTTCATCCGTCAGATGGAGATCATGACTGAGCGTTCGCTCTATTTAATGGGCCCGCGCCACCGTCGCAGGCGCGGGTCAAGGAGTGGTGTAGAACATCCTACTTTCATCCCCGTGTACACTACAACTACTCCCGAGGCCCCAAATGAACCTACAGTGAGAGCTCGAGCATGTGCCATGGACATAAGATGAACCCGCTCCTAAGTGTTTCCCCTTTCCATTCAAGCGAGACATGGTTACTACCTAAGATAAAGACACTATGTGTGCTTAGGTGCCGAGGAGACGACCATGGTGGAGGGTGGAGCAAAGGACAACTCACCACGGATGCGAATCAAGAAGTGCCTCAAATGGAGTCACCGTGAAGTTACAGTGGCCAGACATCCGGCTGAGACTCGGATATCTGGCGCCACCGAACGATGAAAGACTAGAAGAAATGGGCACCAGGTGACTCTACAGCGGCCGGACATCGTACGCCCATCGAACGGCTGGACATCCGGCGCTACCTCGGAAATCCGACCAGAGCAGTCCAGAAGCTATGATGGTTTAGCCGACCATCCGGCCAAGCCCCATACATCCAGCGCCCCATGACAAGCCGGACATCCGACGCCTACGTGCGCAACCACGAGCCGAATGGCCATGTAATCCCTCTCT